>NC_022014.1:58634640-58701842 GCF_000317375.1 Microtus ochrogaster
TAAACCTGGATGGAGGGGGGCGGGCCTTGGACTTCCCACAGGTCAGGGAACCCTGATTGCTCTTCAAGCTGATGAGGGAGTGGGACTTGATCGGGGGAGGGGGAGGGAAATGGGAGGCGGTGGCGGGGAGGAGACAGAAATCCTTAATAAATAAATAAATTAAAAAAAAAAGACAGGACAACCAGTGGATCTCGGGGGAATTTTATATTCCACTGCTCTGTTTTTGAGAAGCTATTGATTGTTTTTCTCGAAATCTAAAACAGGTAATTCATCCAGGTGGCTGTTTCTAACTGACTACAATTAAAGCCAGAAAGCAAAAGAATGAGAGATTCAGTGAGTTAGTAAGGCCCAGCTAGACCCCTTAAAGATACCTGCCTTACATTCATCCTATGTGGAAAGTGATGCAAACCAAATAAAAACAGATTTCTGATGGGACACAGAAGAGATATTTATGCAGATAATAAACTAGTGCTAAGTGTGCAAAGTCCACGAGAATGAGTAAAGACCCTGGCCACATAATCTCAGACAAACAAACTGCAAAAGTGGCTGTCTCTGTTGTCTGTAACAATATCTTCATGAAAATGGAAATAATATTCGGGCTTTAGAAGTGAACAGCCTGTGCCTTAGCCATCAGGACAAGTGACTTGCTAGGTACCTGAAGGGCAGTTGTCACTCAGTTCTCTGGACTCCAGGACTCAAGCTGGATCTGGAATGAATGGGTAGACATGCGGTAACAGAGGTGAGGAACTGCTGGCTCTGCTTCTGTCTCTCCAAAATGGATCAGATAAACTGAAATATTTAGCTTACCCTATGGACTCATCAGAGGGAAAAGGGGAAAATTTAAATTTGGGGGTTGTTACCTATTACATTTTATAAGAAAGACCTAATAGTTCTGTACAAGAGTTTAAGTCAAACGTTTGCATCCCTAGATGGACTGTCAGAGAGGAAGTACTTTAGCTCTACTTCTTAGAGTAGAAAGGTTTATCAAAACGTGATTTGCCCAATCAAAACTCATGATATCACAAGGCCTAGAGCACAAGGGCATACAGTGAAAGATAATTTGCTGTCTGGACTAGAAAAGACAATACTGAAATATAATGCGGCTTAATGAGAGTGAGGAGCAATTTTTACTGCTTTTCAAATCTCCAGTGATAGTACAGAAAACTCATAAACACAAATGTAGATCCAAAAATGTTAAACCTGAAAGGGTTTTATTGGGCAATTTCATCAAAGTTTCTCATGTAGCAAGTTACAATGTGTAGCTATAGAAGCAATAAGAGTATACTCTCCAACTGCGTGACCTCTTTAGTGATAGACTTTGGTCTGCTTGAGACAGATGCTGCTGTGTGCATGTGTGTGTGTGTGTGTGTGTGTGTGTGTGTGCGCACATGTGTGTGTGTATGTGTGTGTGTGTGCGCACATGTGTGTGTGCATGTAAAAAGAGGTGACAGGTGGACAAGAAGAAACAGTATATGCATATGGGGAGTAGCTAGCTCTACACACACAGTCTCTCAGTCTTTGTACATATAGCACTTGGTAAATCCATTATATTGATTTCATATGCATATATAAGAAAAATACTAGGGTTTGCCTACACTTCCTTTTCAAAAGAAGTTTAGAAAGGGAAAGGAGAGTATTAATCAGAGATATAAAAATCAAATATACCTTTTCATGTAGTTCAGTTAGACATAAAACATAGTGGTGGAGGCATAGTTAAATCAATAGAAAGCGTACTGTAGGGAGAAATTTCACAGTATCTACTATAATGTTGATGAATAATGCCTTTTCATAACCCGAGACTCGTTAATTCCAATATTAGGAGTTGACTTAAAGCAAATAACACATAGAGCTCTCTAACAAGACATGAATGAGAATGTTAGCTTTAATATCTAGTGAAAAAAAATTAGAAATACACATGGCATATTGATAAAAATAAATTATAGCATATTTATTCTGTGGAATTATACTGCCAACAGAAAGATTGCATTACTCTCTATTCAAAGAAATAATGGTAACCTATTCCAAGAAAGAAAAAGTGAAGAGGTATAAAATAAAAATACCCAATTCCATATGTAACATTTTATATATCATATGAATAAAGACATGACTAGAACAGACAGTATCAATTTTGTTTGCAAAATTTTTAATATGTATTGTTTTCTTATAAATTTGTAAGTACTTTATATCAATTATAATGTTATAATGGACAAGTGCTAGACTCAGGGAAAATGTCACAAAACACAATTTTGGGTTTTTTTTTCTTAAAACATACACACACACACACACACACACATACACACGTGATGATGTGTATGAAGATTTATTTTTTCCAAATAACCTTCATATTTAACATTGATAGGACAGATAGAATTATCTTTAAAATTCTGATATAATCTTACTTAAAAATAAATGTAATGTCTATACATCTCTAGGGCTTCAGTGTGAGAAAATGAATTTGAATTCAGGCAGATATGTCATGGTTATCTTATTAGGTGAACTGGGCTGAACCAGAAACCATTCCCTAGCTCTATTTGTCCTAAAGCCTTAAATGAAAAAATTAAGTTTCATGACATCTAAAGGCATTTAAACTTTGAAAAACAATTCTGAAAATTTGAAAATGAAAAATAATTCCTTACAGAGAATAAAATCGTATTTCAAAATTTCTCAATAGGTATGAGAACCTGGAAGTCCTAAAGTCACTATCAAACTGAACAACCTAAAAACTCCTCCAAGTTCTTACTAAAAACACAGTTGATATGCAACAATTTGCTGTTTCTTGGCATCTTAGATACCATCCTGTGTTGTCACTAAAATATCACCTATCTGTTAGAAGAGTACCAATGATTTCTTCTCCCAGAAGCTCATTCAGGGCATTACTGGATAGTCTGCACAAAATCCTCTTCAGAGCTGATGGGATTGACCCAAGTTTAGGCTTGAGAAGCAACCAGGGTGGTATTTCAGCATAAGAGGAAAAGCTCCATACATTTCTAAGTCAAAAATCCCATTGCAGGACATCTGTCCATCCAGATCACACAAGCACACAAGCCCTGACTCCAAAAGCCAGTAGACAGCTTTGGGAACCAGAAGGAAGTAATTCTTTGTCAGTTTAGGTGAGGAATCTTAGGTTTTTGGAAGATAGCCTGGGGATTTAGAGTGTTGATTTAACATTGGGATGAACCAGAATTAATATACTTATGGGCCTACTTGGGGCAGAGAATTTATGGTAACAGATAAACAAAATCATTAGTACAGGGTGACGATAAAAAGTAATAGCTGGTGGCCAGTTTCAAAGTAGAAAGAGAAGCAATGTTGGACTTGGGCCCTTGAGAACACAAGGCCACTGAAAGGGACCGTGCCATGTCAGCAAGCTATCCTGCGCTGGACACATAAACCAGGGCTATGGGTTGGCTTGTCCCTATGAGTTACCGCCATGCAACTGTTGTCTTAGACAAAGAATATGTAATATCAATTTAAGTTAGTGTTATCAAGTCAAATGTCTTGAAATTTATGAAAGCTTATGAAGGTCATGCTGTTTGTTGGACAAGATGGGCAACAAGAGAAGAAAGGATGAGGTGAATGGATTTAGAAAGGCAATCACAAGCAAAGGGGTACAGAGAGGAAATTCTTTGTCACTTCTATTTTACTTTTTCTTTTAATATAAAGATCTGACTAGGGGGCTGCTTAGTTAGGAGACAGGAAGAGAGGTGCTAACTGAAAGTCTACTGTCCAGCAGGCATCATGGCCAATACTTGATCCGTTTCTTCATAATTGATTCTAATGGTAATTCTGTTGCTACATCATGCTTATCTAATAAATATGGAACACAGACTGGCATAAAGGAATCACTCTACAACTCAACAACACCAAAGTGGGATTGAAAGCAGTAAATCCACCACCCAAACAAAACTTAAGCTTTTTCTGACTTGTAATCAGATTTTGAGATGATACTCAATGTAATTATTGGAAAGCTTTTAAGCTTGCTCTAAACAGCTTTATTATGAAAAATTATTTTTTTAGTTGTGAGGGGTTTTAACTTTGCCAGTTTTTTTCATTTTTAAAATTTTCTTTTATTTTTGAGATTATTTTACAATAACATTATTTCCTTGACGGAGGAAGGTCATTGGTTAATTAAATAAAGAAGCTGCTTGCCCTGATAGGTTAAAACATAGGTGGGAGGAGTAAACAGAACAGAATTGTGGGAGGAAGAGGAAGTGAGCTCAGACTGACAGCTCTGCTCTCTGGAGCAGAGACGCCATGCTTCCCTCGCCTGGCTAGATGCATGCGATGAAGCTCTGACCCAGGATGGACGTAGGCTAGAATCTCCCTGGTAAGCCACCTTGTGGGCTACAGCAGATTATTAGAGATGGGCTAGTCCAGGTGTGAGAGTTAGCCTAGAAGAGGCTAGATAGAAATGGGCCAAGCAGTGATTAAATGAATACAGTGTCCGTGTAATTATTTCGGGGCATGAGCTAGCCAAGCGGCTGGGGTGCTGGGGACGCAGCCCCACCGCTCCTATTTCAACATTTCCTCTTCCCTCTCTTCCCTCTAACCCCCTCCCCATTACTCTTCTTTGCTCTCTTTCAAATCTATGGCCTCCTGTTTTTCATTAACTTGTTATATGCAAATATATATAATATACATATAGACTGACATATACATACATACACACACATGCATACATGCATGCATACATCCATACACACATATTCCTAAATATAAGCTGCTCAGTCTTTTTAATGTTGTCTACATGTATGTTTTCAGGGTAGACAATTTGGTATTTAATAAGCAGATGGTGTGCTCTTCCCCCAAGAAAGACTATTTCTTCCACTCTCAGCATTGCTTGGGTGCCTGTAGCTATAGTATAGGATCAAGGTGAGGCCCTACGGGCTTTCCCCAACCATTTTGTCATGCCCATTGTTGCTGTCCTCATTCAGTTCATATTCAGGCTATCATGTGGGTGACACAGTCTCATAGTAAACATTCTGGTCTTTATAATTTTTTCATCCCCTATTCTACACTGTTCTTGCTGGTAACTAACAGCTCTCTAATTGGACTTAATACCTACTCAGCAAGAGAGAAATCATGTCTTTTACTGGAAACCCAGCTACCTCCCCATGGCTAGTGAAGTCATGGATCTTGGAGAAATGTCTACAACCTTTATTTTACTGAACCAGAATAATCCGTAACAACACTCTAAATATTTGTCCTTTCACCCACAGATAATTGTGGTCCTCACTCCTCATCAAGGGACACTCCTCTTTGTCTTAGGTATCAAAGCATTACAGAAAGGCACAACCAATTAAAATGCCATTGTGGAGCCCAGTCCAAAGGTACCGCAAACAACCCCCATACTTAAAATTCAACTGTAACTTTTATACACTTCAAATATAATACATGTATTTCTTGTGAACAGTTAATACTGATATTAAGAGCATCTAAGTCTGAAATACAAATACTACATTCCAAAGATTTAGTATGAAAAAGAATGCAAAATAGTTTTCAATAATTTTATAGTCATTACACATTACATGGTGATACCTTGGGCACAACCGGATTATACTACTAAAATTATGTTTCACTTTACTATTCTAATCCATACCAAGAACAGTGTGTAGTTATATTTTGTTGGTTTGTCTAAGTTGAATTCAGTGTTTCTGAACATTGGCAAACATTAAAAGCTTGGTATTATCTTCCAAGTCCATGACATGATTCACTGGGGTAGACCTGTATACTCTCGTATTTTCAAAAGATATTCCAGTCATCTTTTACTATAGGCAGAACTGAGCTTTAATGGTGAAATGATTTAAATTCCACTTTTTACAGTGAGAAGAATGGGAAGCTTTGGAAAGAGCAAGACACAGAATGCAGTGAGATGTTTCTTGCCTCTCCCTTCTGGTTTTGCTAATTGCAAGCCTTTAGTACAATGCAACCTCCAAAGAAAATAGAGAAGTGACCTATTTTGTAATAGCCATTGTTTTTCTCCCTGCCTAACACAAGGATCAAATAACAAGGGGACCACAGTAACTCTTTTGTGAGTAAAATGAGGCACTTACAATATTTAATAAGCATATAGACTCATGATGCTTTAATTTCTGAATGATTTGCCAAAAAGTTAAGATAAGTTTTCAGACTTTTAGAGCAAATGAGTAAATTCACAAGAAATAATTAGAACATTGATTAATACTTACTTTTGGTAAATCTCTGTTCTTAAAGCTAATTGGATTGCCGACTAGCTTGTTTGGAAGACAGACATATTAAAATTTGTCTAATCATTTCTTCCTTGACTAATGCTAGACTTGTGATTTTCTTCAAAAATTAATCAATCTATATGTATTTGTTGGCTCATAATACTTCTTGCCAATCTTCTTGAAAATTTTACATTTATAAATATAAAATATTTGTCAGAAGACAAGTCACTATGCACAAACTTTTCTCTGTCCCAACAGTGGAGGGGAAAAGTACAGTTAAATCCATATTCTACACATAATTAAAATGTGGGTCAATTATTCTCAAATAATAACTTGGATGCTTTTACAAACCAGTTTCTACTTTGGATGTTTGGGTGCATTAACACCGAACATGCTGGCTTTGGGGGTGCTTACTACTGAGATAAAAGAGTGGATTTTGAAAGATATTAATTCACTGACTCTCTCATTCTTCTGTAATTCTGGTCAACAATGCAAATACATACAGTCATCCTTAAGGGACATAAGGACAAAAGAATGACATTTTTATTAAACGCACTTTAGCTTTGAAAATTATCTCCACTTTTACTCTCATGCTGAGTTTATAATATTAATATCACATCTAATTTCTTTGAATCTCAAAAGATTTTCAAACAACCCTCTGGTGGTTTGTGTCCACACAAACCAATAAAAGGATTATATTCACCCAGGCATATGACTTCCTCATCTGTGGCAGGTATAATGTGAGTAAGACTCTTCATATGTTAAGCCAAGCATAATTCTGGAATTTACTAGTGTAAGTTAACATCCTCCACTTCATTTTAGCCAAGACACGATGTCATGCATTGAAATACTGGAAGCTGCAAACTGCTAATGAGTAAGAATTCTTGTTATTGCCCTTGGATTGGACCTCATAGTGCAGGATGTTAAAATTATTATTTGGGGACTAGGGAAAAGGCTCAGTGGATAAAATGATTGCTATGTATTTACGAAGATCCAAGTTAGAGTATCCTAAACCCACATAAAAATGAAACAATATTTCATGCCTGAAATCTTAGCATTCCTAAGGTGAGATGCAAGATTGAGATAGGGGGTACCTGTCAGACTCAGGCCAGTTAGCCCAGCATACACAGTGGTGGTCAATAAGGCACCCTGTATCAAGAAAGTGACTGGGTAGGGGCTTGAAGGGCTGGAGGGTACATATCCCACAACTCTATGGGCACAGGAATCGCTCTATCTGCCTAGCTTATTCTTCTACAATAAAGAATAGATATACTTGATATCTGAGTTTTTTAAAAGACAAAAAAGAGCGTTTCTAATGTAAAATCTCCTGAAATTTAGGAGACAATACACACTTTTATAAAGCTATCACATAAAGTGAGTTATCATATTAGCAAATGAAATTGCAAAGACAATCCCTTAACGTTGAATCGCTGATATTTTGGCACAGTGTGTCCTAGATGTAGCAGGGACCATCTTACATTTAAAACGTTTGGTTATTTATGCTGAAATTTAGATATGATTGCCCTTTCTTCTATGTGGTTACCGTCTCTGTGTCTAGTTCTCCCATTTGTGGGCCATGTTACTGGCCAGTCATCACTCTAAATCTAGTTTACAAACATGTCCCATGATGCTCAGTAATTCTTCATGTGGGTCAATGTGAACCTCTGCCTCAGAGTTTAACCTCCAGGCACTGTATTCTTTAAGGTCTTGCTTGAACAAGTATGAATTAAGGTCTTCTTCTCTTTCCTTGATAGTACATTCAGAGAAGCAAACTCTAAAACAGGGAAAGCGTGATATAAAGATTCTCGAATATCTCAGAGTTGAAGAACATAAAATAAATAAGTCCCGTAGTATGAGATAATTTGGATAATTTGGCCAACTACAAACTTTTACAACATGAATAACTTATTCCTGTTTAGCATGGGGCCTGGACCCATTACCAAAAACTTGCCAGGCACAGTAAGCCATCAGGTCTGCAGAGGTGGTTCAACAAGAAGAGGCATCTTTAACACAACCTTGAAAACCCGATTTCAACCCATGAAACCCACATGAAAAAGATGACAAAGTACCAACTGTACAAAGTTGCCCTCTGACATCCACACACATGCCCCACAGAATAGTACCTTGCGCACACAAAATAACAACCAAAAAAAACTTTTAAAGGAATGTGGACAGTGTAAGTAGTGCTCGCCGTTGACTTGCTCAAAATAAAAATAAATGTGCTTTCAAAATCATTTCTCCTTTAAAATCCGTGACAGCCCGAAGGTGAGAGCACAGCCTGTGCTATCAGAATAAAGTGTAGTCCCAACTTTACGAGTCGATCTGTGAATTTTATGTTCTGTGCGTTCTACAGAGCAACAGGAAATTAAATTAACATAGTTATTTATAGCATTTTAAATTTTTACTCTAATTAATTTCCTATAGTGCTGCATTTTGGTTCTGCAGTCATCATTTAAGCAAATTTCCTCCCGTTACATAAGTCAGCCCCCCCCCCACCCCATCAAAGCAAGTCACTGTTCTGGCCTTGACCTATGACAAGCCATCTCTCTGCCTTGTTCTCTGGGAAAAGCTACATTGTGCACACAATTTAACCTTCAAACTTTAAAGTGGAACAATGTTGTAGGGGGCTCTCTTTCTCCTTAATACCTCTCTGCAGAAAATATCTCTCATTTACTTTTTTAATATTCTTATAATGGATAGTGTACAGCATTCCCAGGACATATATCAGCCTTTTTTTTTTCTGTGATTGCCATACACCCTGAAAAAGGCAGCCCTCAACAAACTTCATAACAATAGACAGAAATGTGGACGTGATTCACTTTATGTCCATCTCAAGCTAACAAAAGCAGTTCCTACGAAACAGAAGCCTCAACTAGTTCAACAAAATGGGTTCTTATAACCCATCTGGAGCCTGCTCTTAACTTTATAGAAAGAACCTGAAGTCAAAATTAGTGAATGGGATAAACTTTAACATAATTGGAAATTTCTTTGAGCTTTTGTAACCCTTCCCAAACAGGAAGAGTTCGTCCATAGTCCTAGGACACAGAACCCCTTGGCCAGGTCACACGCTCAGAACAAGTACACTTATAAGCTTGTCTTTCTTTACCTCTAAAGATTGAGAGAAGAAGGAAGAATATTTTCCAACTCCTTCCTAGCCTTTCCAGGACTCTTGATACTTCTAAAATCACGTCACAACTCAAGCCAGCAAGCAAAGGGTAACTCTGACACAGAAAGCCAAATTCACTCTGCCTTCAGAGCTGACAAGGTTCCTAAAGTGTTTTTGAGCAAAATTTTGAGGGGTTCCCAAATTGTTTATGAGCAAAACTGTACTGGGATTATTTGTCTCATAGAAAATTCACTCCACATGTGGTCATATCATGACAGGCAAAAAGATAAAGAACTCCAGCACTGAGGGAGTCTAGGCATAAGACTGCTTCTGTGATGTTCACTGATGAATTCTTTATGCTGATGTTTTATTATTCTTACTTAATTCCCCATCACTCACTCTTTTCCCAGCTTACACTACTTCCTATCTTCTCAAAATTTGGTAAATGATTTGCTGTAAGCCTGTCTTGAATAGAATTACTATTCCATAAGGAGCATGCTAGTCCGTTACTTGACCCTAGTTTAGAAGGTTAAAGAGGTCAGAATCGTCATAGAAATTTCCTAGGTTTCTACAATTTAAACAATTTGCTTCCTACATGAAAAAGTCAAAATTGCCACATAGGTTTGTGATAGCTAATCTTTATTGTCAACTCAAGAGGATTTAAAGTGAGCCAAGGGACAGTCCTCTTGGTGTGTCAGTGATGGCATTTCCAGAGAGGAGTTAAGGAAGGAACCTACCCTGAATCAGGGAAGAACACACTACAGTGTGGGGTCCGGGACTCAATCAAAAGAGGGAAAGGAGAAAGCCACCATTTGTCTATGCCTTGTTCCCTGCTTCCTGACTGTGGATGCAGTGTTATCAGCTGACTCCAAGTCACTTGTCTTCCCTGCAACAAAGGATGGTTTCCACAAATTCTATACCAAAGTGAACCTTTCCTTCCTAAACATGCTTTGATTTATCACAACTGTAAGAAAAGTAACAAATCGAAGGACATTTCTCAATCCTCAGTCACCAGCCACACTTTGTCATATCACCTGGTGATCTAACCTCACCAAATGGCTGACTATGTATTCAAGGTCTCTTGTGATCCCATCTGCATCAGCTCTGCTTGGGAGAGCCTTCTGGTCTGGACCACTCATCAAGGCTGGGCAATGACCAATTATATCTTACAGATTCATCCAACTACTCCATAGGACAGGAAATGCATGTTCCGTGACTGAGTGGATTGGAGGGTTGGTAGTATATCAATAAAAGATAGCATTCCTTACCAGGTCACCAGTTTGTGATACTCAGCCATGATAAATTAGGATTAAAGGAAGAGTTGGTACTTAGGGTTAAAAGACCAGCGAAAAGTGGGGCAGAGCTTAAGGAGAATCGAACCAGAGGGATGGAGATCCTACCCTTATAATAGATTATAAACTTTGTTCACGGATAGCATTTACTCTGATTTTCATGGTCCTTTGAAGTGTCTTAGTAAGGTGATATTTGTTTCTTTTCACAGCATGGTCATGACAACCAGGATCAGAGGTCAGGCAGATCTCCTGGGCCTGATTATCTTCTTACAGATTCACATAACTTTGGCCTGTAATAGAGCACTTGGCTAACGTTCCTGAATCCTTGAGTTCCAGGGTCCAAATCTCAGACCAAAAGTATTTCAAAATTATCAACTTACATTTAAATTTTCTTTCACTTGTTTACTTAACTCCTTGGTGTGATCTACCTTCCCATGCTCCCCACGCCCCACCCCCACGCTAAGCTAAGATTTCGATGGTGATGAGGTCTCAAGGAGCACTGGGGACCACATTGAGAAAGTCTCACACTGTCATCAGATACCAGCTCCAGTTCTCTACATATGGACATAAAGATGGCCAGTGACCAGGCTCCAATTAAATTCTTTATTTCTCATAATAGTAGCAAATGGATATAGTGTGATGAGAATGAGAAGTTATTAATTTCTTCAGCCTATCCGTCAAAGTTGATTTCTGGTTTGTGTTTCCTATTCTTTTTTAAATTGTATTTTTTTTTTAATAGGAACAAGATGTTCTTGTAGCTCTTAAGCAATCTGATAATTAGCTTCATTGTAGTCTGAAGAGCAGGAAGACTGAGTACCTGCCTCCGTGTTGTGGGTACAGCAATGACACAGGGCAAAGAAAACCTTACCGTGATTCATTTGACTTTTGAAGTGACATGGACTATGATATATAATTTCAGGGGAAATTGACTATACCTGTCTCCTCAGATGCGATGTAGCTCATGTAAGGGTAATGAAGGTGACTGAGTGGATTGTTATTCCTCAATCTACCTGCATATTTCATAATTAAGGAAAGGCTATAACACGAACAGATTAAGAACCTTAAAGGATTTTCCAGTGTAATTTTACACCCATAGTTTTTGTTTTTGTCTAGAAAATAATAATCATATGTTGGCCAATTGCTGGTGACCAATCGATTTGGTGCTTACTCAGCCTTTCTCCTACCTTTATTTCACACATGCACCTCAGTTTTCAATGTTAATGACATTGGGAAGGATGCTTTATCAAGTTTGTGGAAGGCTAACTTGAGAGAAGAGCTTTCTAGGATGCTGGGGAAGCACAAAAGACAAACTTCTTCCTTGCATTCGTATTACAGAGAATCAACTTTGGCGTACTAGGAAATATCTAACCTAAGCATTTAAAACCATGCATTCTAAAATCTCAGAGCTAGAACATGTTAAGTATAGGAATTGCATGTCTTTAGAAATTCAGCCATGTAAAAAGTTTTGAATTGAACATGTGTAGGCATAAAAGGTATACAGCGTCAACCCGAAGCACTTTCTGGGACTGGCCAACTTGAACCCATGGACAGCACCTCCACTGTGAAGAAATTTCTTAGGGAGGAGCTCCGCCATGTTCCCAAATTACCTACAGGGACTTGTAGACCCAGGGGGCAGAGCTGAGGAAAGAGTTCTGTACCACAGGGCCTTGTTGCCTTGTCGGTGTCCATGGCCGAACCATGTGGCTCCCTCTTCCTTCCTATGCACAGGGAACCCGAGGCCAAGACACAATCTCCTGCCCAGAGTTATACAGATTTCAAAGCTTCATTTTTAATACATTCGTTCAGATTTAGCCCTGACACTTAAGATTAGATATAAGCTAGCTGAATGGCTCTTGCATCAAAAGAACCAAGTTTGAGGACAACGATTGAGCATATGACAGCCTTAAGTAAACTTTGTTTCCCTTTATGGTAAAAAAGATAGGCAGTGATATTTATCCCCAATCCAGTCACCTTCTCCTCCTTTTTTCTGAGTCTCAACTGAAATCCTTTAAATACCCTCTGTGTATAAGCTGGGTGTGAGCAGCTGCCCAAACTCTGTAACTAGACCTGAAAATAAAATGTTTGACCCCAACTATTTGTGAAGTAGAAACAGTAGTCTGAGGACCAAGTGGAAATAAGAAACAGGATGAGTGAAAATAAGGGAGAAAAATCAAACTATCTAGCAACCATTATTTGCTCTTCTCTAACTACCTTAATTCATCTTGTAAAATCTCCAAGTTCCCCTATGTTGCCATATATTTCAGGATCCCTTTTTAAGAATGGAAACTACTAAACTGTATGTATGGTTGACATTTTCTTCCTTAGTCACAAGGAAGCAGCTTAAGTGTATCTACCATCACTTAACCTGAAAGTGAGCGAGGGAAGAAACATCACTTGGTAAGGTCAGTTCCATATGCTCTGTTTCATTTTATTCTTATGATGGGGAGTTCTCTGGGTTTGGGTTCAGTTCCTTTCCCACTGAAATAGGAAAGAGGCAGAAGAAATCAGGGAGAGGATCTTGTCAGTACAGCTAACTGTGCACACTGAGGACACTCTAGTAAAGGCAGAGGATGCCAGACTCTTCCAGTTCTGCAATTCTCCTCTTATAATTGCTCACTACGGAGGAAAGAAAGGGAACAGACACACAGAAAACAGACAAGAAAGTAAAGGTGCTGTATATGACCAAAAAGAGTACTCTGAAGATCCAACACCCAGGACTAGAGACAGCAAATGGCCTGACATCAGAGGTAAGCATTTAACATTTCATACATGCAGTTCAGTGAGTCTATATAACCAGTGGGAAGCAGTGTGGCATGCTTTCCAGCCTCTCATTCAACCCGGAAGACAAAGACCCGTGAGAGGCATCATTGTGAGATGCCAAGATGCCTAAACAGCATCTATAGAAACTTTCCAGAGATCATGTGTGCAAGGCAGAAAAGATGGTTCAGTGGGCAAATTGTTTGCCATGTAAGCATGAGTTAATGATTTGACCCCCAGAACCAATGTAAAATGTAAGGCATGGGTGTCTCCCCCTATAATGCCAGTACTGGGATGGGCAGAGATAGGCCAATCATTGGGGCTTACTGGTCAGCCAGTCTAGCAGTAAGCTCTAGAATAGCAAGAGATCCTGTCTTCATAAATAAGTAGGACAGATCCTGAGAAATAACACCTAATGTTACCTCAGGCCTTTATGTACACACGCATATCCACATGACCATTCATGACCATGTACACACACACACATACACACACATACACATAATCATATATCTGGCATGATGAAAATTTTCTGATAATGCATATGAACTTCTCTGCTTGAGTTCCTAGATAATCCACGACTATGAAGGCCTTCAGGCATGTTGGAATGCATGCTAATATTTCCTAAGCATCACAGAACTGAATTCAGGAATTTGCATTTTCCTGAAAAAGTGCTGCATTTGAAACACGATTTCCAGATTGCAACCTCAGCCAAAGCCCCACATGCTAAAATTATCATTACGGAGAGATTTTTTACTACTCCTAGTAAAATCTAAAGACGATCGTAAAGTGTCCCTCCTCAAAGCCAAAACTGAAAAAGAATCACTACATCCCCCACACGGCCAGCACGTTTTAGAGGCCTGCTACATTTTACAGTGAAACGATCTGCAAGCAGAAGCATTTGGATTTTCAGAAGGTAATGGGAAACCAATAGGATCAATTAGCCATTCACTCTTTAATTAAAAATGGTGGTTGAGAGACTCACGTATGGTATGCTAGGAAGTACTGCAGCCCTCTTCTCCCTCTAAATACAGTGAGCCACACCCAAGGAGGGCTTGCGTTAAAGCCAAAGAAATTTGTATAGTCGCTATACAAAAATCTTAGACCCTACTAGCAGACAGTCTGCTCATAGGCAAAACCACAACAGTTCTTACGTATCCTTTTGAATGATGATTCATTTAGGCTGACATGGCAGGAGCATGTATTTGGGGCAGAATATATAATCAGTTCTGAGATTGCCAGAGCTCAGCTTCCTCCTGGTTTGGGGTATTAGCTCTTAGAGTCCAAGGAGCATTGTCTCAGGAAAGAGGATGCTCAGATGTTCGCTGTAATGAAATGGACCAGGTTTAATTCCCATAATCGCCTGGTCAGGGCAGATGAATTAAGTAGCCGCAGCTGTTAGCACTGGAGTGCCTGCTCTGTGTGCTTCTTTTTAGCTAACAGCCACCGTGAAGTGATGGAGTTCTTAGTGAATCTACTCTTCTCCCTTCACAGAGTCTTTATCAGAGATGGGGGTGGAGTTAAAGAGGATGAGGACCCACTAAGATTCTGAATCTATCACTTTCATGTTCTTATCTTTCATGGATGGGCAGGAATCTATCCAGTCCTTAAAAGGGACTCCATTACGAGGGCAGGTCTTTATGATGCAGTTAGAGGAAGCAGAAAGGATGTACAAAATGAGGCACAAGGTGATGATGGTTAACAGAGGCGTCTTGATTTGATGTCTGCGGGTTGTCGTTGTCGGACTTGCTCATAGTGTTTATTTCCTTCCCTCAGGACCAAATGCAGATCACAAATTTCCCCCCTCTATTTTAAACTTAAAACATACTTTGCAAGAATCTATTCTATACCAAAAAAGAAATATGAAATTTAGGTCCCACAAAACAAATATCTAGATCTCCTTATAAAGCTCACCATCTTTGGGGGGAATTCATTGATCTCCTTTGATCCAGCAAACACCAGGAACTAAGTCCTGTTAACATCATTCCCTTCACAACATAAACTTTTCCTGTAGAGGTGATGATGAGGGACTAACTCTACCTCAAGTGGCTCTGACATCACTTGCCTTTCACAGGACCAGATGTGCCAGTGTGGCAGCCAGCTGGACTGTCACAAGAAACTGGTCACCATCTCCTTGCATGTGTCATTGAAGAGAAGGCTTTATCAAGCACTCATCACGAGAATGTCTCAAATTAGTAGTCATCTCAAATATAAAGAGAGCTAGGAAGAGTTTCACGGGATCATGGTCAAGGCTACCACTCCCTCCAGTCTCTGAACTTCTCAGAGTGGTTGGGTTTCCATCCAATGAGCTGTCCATGCACGCACTCGATAAGAAAGGTGGAGAATCACATGTTTCCTAAAGAGAGTCTGGTCATTTCCACTTATTGACACATTATACCACAGCAATTTATTAGTAAATATTTGGATTGTCTTTAGAGAAGTCAACATCATGGAAATTCATCTTCAGAAATCTTTCAAGCCGGAATAGAAGGAGGGTGGACTAGGGCTTTGAATGTCAAAAGACTAACTTGACTTTTTCCCTGCTTTCTATTTTTAATTTTGAGTTCTAGTAAGATTTTCTCTACTTCACATGTCTCAACAACCTTTCTTTAACATTTTAATAGTTACAAAAACTTATAAGACACTTTTCCCCCAAAAACACCATTCAAAAGACTCTTGGTACTGTAATCTAGTCTGTCCTCTTAGAAAATGCCCCCTGTCTATAATTTCACTAAGCACCATGATGTTTCTCTTACTTCCAGCCTTTTTTTTTTCCTGCTTCTTGAATGGAACAACATTAAATTCTTAATTTACTTATGGTAACTGATAGTCTATAAAGTTATCTTCACTGAGAAAAAGAAAAGACAAAACGTAAATCATATACACACATGTTGATAGACACAGAACTCTGGGATACATAATAAAGTATCCCAGTTAGGCTAGACAAGAGTCAACCTAAGTCCTTCTAATTTTCTGGCACAATATGGCCAGGTCCCCAGTAGTACAGCCAGGCTCCCTTGTAAAGTGTAAGCACTATCCAAATGTAGTCCACTGCTGCCTTGAGTCCCTGTGCCCACAAACTCCTCCTCCAGAATTCCTGCATTTGGTTCTTTCCCATCAGCTTTATGTGAGGTCGGGCTCTTCTTCTCTTGGACGCTATCTCCTGACTATAATGGATTCCTTCTCCTCCACTACTGTTTAAACACTGTGCTTTTAATGTCTCTGAGGCATTGCTACTGGCTGGATCGTTTTGCTTAACAGGCATTTGAATGTGTATTATCTGTAGCCTCCCTAGATTATGAACTCCAAGAGTGAGGAGATGTGGAGCTACAGGCATTTCACAGATATATGTTGAAATGACAGGTAGACACAGACAATGATCAATGTGGACGGGGAATTTGTGGTAGTAAACATCTTCAGAGTTAACAGTGGCATCATCTCTGACCACTTTTCACTCTTCTTTGATGTGGGGGCATTTACAGGGATTCTTCAGAGCAAGAGATAGGGAAAGGCCAGAAGAACCTCTGGGTTCTGCCAACACCGCCACATCCCCACCAGAAGAAAATAATTCCTGATGCTTCAGATGCAAGGTCAGAAACTAAATGAAGGGGAAGAATTTTGTATGTGGGGGGAAGGGTGGGCGGGGAGCATTAACCTAAAGCTTCAGCTAACTCACAACTAGTATAAAAATGCCAGTAGCTTATTCCTCTAACAAACATGGGACAATTCTGGTAATCATATCCTGTACCATATAAACGTATTGCTATCATCAGTTTCTCCATAGGACGTGAGATCATGATCCTTATCACCTGACCAGCGAGACCATCAGAGAAACAACATAACAGAATTCCTACTAGGAAAGGCAGGTTTCTGGGTTACCTCAGTTTCTCTTACTCACAGGACTAGGATCCTCCAATTCCTGAATGCAACACACATGCGCACATGCGCACGAACACACACACACAAACAGAGGAATGAGGAGGAGGCTATGTTCTCCTTTAAAATAAATATATGGCATTTAAAAGTAACATGAAGTACTTGGATAATTTTTATAGTAAGAACCATTAGCTCTAATAAAATGCTAGATTCACCAAAATAACCAACAAGCAACCCTTTATTAGGTGTCTAAGGAAGACAACCTGTTAATCTTTTGAAATAAGAAATTACTTACCAAAGATAGCCTTCTGCTTGCTCTCACACACTACTGCCACCCCCTTTTCCATACCCAGAGGGTACCCATTAAAATGCCACATGGCCAGTATCTCAGTTGCTTTGTAAAATTGTACCATGGTGGTATTGACCACAATTTATGTCACATTCTTTACATGCTGTGGTTCCTGTCCGAACAGAACTACTAAGAACTATCTTCTAAAACCAATAAAAAATTTCAATTACATTTTGGGATAAATTCCAGTGATATCTTTAATACTATGTTGCCCGTTTAAGAAGTGTAGAAGAAAATCTCTATGAAAAATGCTCCCTATTCAGATACTTTTCTGGCTGACATTACCAGCAACCTAAAAACCAGTGTGATGGATGGAAAAAGTTAAAAATATTTCACTCTGTGGTTCCAACATTTCAGAAGGGCAATTGCAGGGAACGAGATTTAAGCTTTAATTAGGAAACGTATATATCATCAGGTTGCTCCTTCCCTGTGATTAGGGAAGTTTTTTTTTTTTTTTATGTGCATGAGCTGAAATGCAGGGATCAATAAAAAGCAACTTTGACAACCCCAGGGCTCCAGAAGCATTGAGGAATTCAGCCATTAAAAAGATTATCTCCATAAACCTGGGACCGTGCCATACAGTTATTCTATCACTGGGGCTAAAAACTAGATGAGAAAAACCCTCTTCTTAAACGCTATTAATTGGGCATGCGACACCTTGCTCTAAAGGAAAAAAAAAAATGTGTGCTTCATGAAAAGTTTGTTAATTTATGCAGTCATTAGTTTGTTTTGAACAGTAAATATTTTATACTTGCAATGATTAAACATTAGCCAAGAGGCATAGTACGTTAGGAAGTAAAAGACGGGTCAGAGAAGGAGAGATAGATTTACAGGACAAGTAAATGAACGAATGCTATTTCTTTGCTCAGATGAACCACAGGAGACGATGGACTATGGTGGTGGTGGGTGTGGGTGTGATCATTTAATCAATATAAACAATCGCAACAAACAATTCAAGTTGTGATTATGAAGCTCACATCTCTGCTGAAGGTGTAACTGAGCTGGTCTGGAAGGCACAGGGACCAACCCTCTCACGTTTTCTGAGGGATGCTCATTCTCTCACAAGGGCTTCCTACCCATGTATTTGGGCAGCCAGGCTTCTGATCCATTCCCTCCTTTTATTCTCCTACGTGGAACGTGCAGCTGTAAGTGGGACAGCCTGCAGGTTCGATGCTAACAGCTTTGTTGGGGGGATCCCTGAAGCAGAGGTCTATAAATAGGACCAGCGACATTCACTCAAGTTGCGCGCATTGACCCAAATAAGAATGATGCGTATGATTCACAAATGTATACAACAATACACTTCGAGCTGCTTGCACAGGCCCAGTGCCCAAGCTGCTCGGGGCTGTTTGGAAGTAACCTTAGTGCTTCTATCTGTCTGTCTTCCTAGATGACAGTGACAATAGTTGTAAAAATCCAGACTAAGTACAACTGGAAGAAAATGCTTTCGACACACATGCAGACACAGAAGTCGGATGTCCCAGTAAAAACATACCTTACTACTACCTTAGCAAAAAACCACCCACCCAATAGGAAAAATAAACAAACAAATGAAATATATGACCTAGTCACACCTTTACCACAAATGGCCAAACGAAGCACTCACAACAAAAGCCCCAGTCCACAGGAGAGTAGACAGGAATATCTGAGCAATCACGTAAACGCCTACGATAGTAAAAAATATTTTGGGTCATCAAATGAAGAACAGTTAGAAAGAGGACTGAGGGGGGAATTGGTTGTGTGCTTGTCATAGTAAATACTCTGAGGTGTTTTTTAATGTCCATACCAATAAAAATAAGTAAGAGAGTAAATAAATAAACTATTGAAAAGGCTAATAATCATAGTGATGCTAACATTGTGGGAAAACAGACAGCATTTGTCCATTTCTGAAAGGAGTATGGATTATGGCTATTTCTTTTTATCTAGTATCAAAAAATGTCAATGACTATGCCCCAATAATCTGACTTCAAAAAAATTTTCTCCTAAAAGAATGATGAATACATGCATCTACAAACATTGATGAACAAATGAATCTCCAAGCAAGTGTGGACCTTGTGGGGAGGTTGCGAGAAGACAAACTGTGAATTATGGGAAGGTGTGTCATGGGGAAGGAGACAATGATAGTCTAGCTCATCTGAGACTGTGTGGTTGCAGGAATGGGCACTGGTGTGAGATTCTTAAGCAAATGCATTATTGAGAAGGACCTCTGGGAAAGCCATACAGGAAGGTTAGAGAGGCAGGGAAGGGAGGGAGGTTCCCAGAATCCATAGTGGATGAGCGAGATGCACACAGTCAGATTCTGTGTTGTCCCTAAAAAATTCCTGCACATGTCAGCCCTTCATTTCAGGCTGCCTGAGATATTGTAGAGCAAGTTCCAGCAGCTGGGCCATAAGGATCTTCAGGGGAAGCAGGTTCTGGCTGATGGGGCTGAGCACACCAAAACCATGGAAATAAATGGTGGAAATAGGTGTCTGTACCAGTGTTCCATGGTGTATTGTGCACTATTGGAAGTTTGAACCAGAGATGCGTTTGCCTGTCACCTGGACTGTGAAAGCTAATGTTGGGGGCAAGCACATTGGAGAAGAGTTTGAACAAGACTTTCAACTTGGGAGTGGCCTTAAGTGGGGGAGAGTCTTCTTTACTTGTGCAAGCCTGAACCAATCTTTCAACTTATATCCTTGCTTTATTTACATGGGTTTATGTTATATATATAGGGCTCCACAGGGTGCTAGACTAGGGGGCAGTCATGACCAAGTGAACAGAGATCCTGGGTAGCTTTTCTCTTTGTGCTAACTTTGTACTTTTGCGGGCCTAGGTATACATGGCCTTAATAAATTAAGAAATTTAAGCTAGAGCAAGAATTAAATAGGCACTACTAAGAATTAACTTAGCAAGCTCTCTTTCTTCTATTGGAAGAGCTTGAAGTAAAATGGTTCCCCTGAGTTCCCAGAGTTCTCTTTTTAAGCTATGACCTGGGGAATGAATGTCTTTGGGGTACATTTCTATTTCTAAGCTGAAAGGTGACAAGTGTGCACAGTGACCCTGAGCAATGGAGGAAAGACACAGAAAGAGATGGAAACACACAAGTTAAGGCATCGCACACATAATATTCAAAACGCAAACGTCTTCATTTCTTACAAAACTGGAAGTCATCGATAGTGGCAGGAAGGGCAAGTGAAGTAAAATGTGCCATAGAGAATTGTGTACTACGCAGGCATGATGTAATCGTTTTGAAATTTTTATTGAATTAAAAGAGAAGCAGGATAGAATGTAAGGTTTTAAAGTGAAATGTGTAGTTCTATATAAATAAGTAGTTTTTATTACACAAAATTAAACACATCATGTGTATATATTCCTGTATACATATACACTCACATGTTCAGAAAATGCATTGGCCTTGCAGAATGGATAAAAGAATATTGTTGGTTGTTGAGGTTAGGTTATAGGTCTAGGGTTTATTTGAAAAGACTTTTCTTTTTCTTTCCTGCATTATTTCACTCACTAACAATATAACCCTTTAGTATTTTGTGGGAAGTGATACTATCTATCTATTGGCAAAACAGCCTGACCTGGGGGCCACTGGCTCCTCTTTTATTAATGTGTGTGACGGATTAATATTGAAAAACAATACTCAACTCTTCTCCTAGTGAGCTGACTGAATCAATTTCCTAAAAAGTATTTGGTATTGAGTTACTACATTTTAGCAAAAATCACACGAAGAGGTGAGAGAATGTTTAGGATTTGAGCGGACAATGTCAGGGTTTCTAAGTTGTTTCCAAGGATACATTTGATGGGAGACCCAAGGCTGCAGACCCTTTGGGGGTGAGAGGCTAGTTTAAGACCAAAGATCTGTATTTGCATTCTCCGTGTTATGTCCTGTCACAATTATCTTAAGGATTCGGCAGCTAAAGCAAAAACAAGCCTTCACTGTCACCAGTGACATCTATAGACATCAAAGTAAGAAAGAATTCTTTTATGAAAAAAAAAAACCAAGCATTTCAGATACTGGAGTTAAAGGTTCAGTAGAGCACACAATATTTGTAGCAAGATGATCTCTTCTTTACCACCAGCAATGGAAAGAGCCAAGTTAAAAAAGAAAAAAAAAGTCCAAGATGGTGATACAGCCTTTGCCCATTATTGTGGCTAAAACTTGAGCCTCTCCAGGAAGTTCTGACAGATCTCCATCCAAAACCTGCATTCCCTTGACTGACAAACTAGTGAAATGCAAGAATTTGGTACCCATGTGGTGGAGCAGGCAGGCAGATCTCCTCTCTACATCTGTCACATTACCCATCCTCCAGAGGCCATTCATAGCATCCCAAGAATCTCCTCCACAGGGCAGGCAGGGATAGTGAGAGATGCAGGGGAGGAATCACTTGTAGATTCCTTACTCTCTTACTGTATTGCCTTGGAAACAGTGAGATGGTGAGGAGATTCAGATTTCTAAAAGGCTAATAACTATTTTAAAAGTCCTTCTTAGGCTTTTGGGTTTTGTTTTTTTTTTTTAAAAAAAATAAACTTGTCCCTTGATTTATTTTCTCTTAACGACTTGCTTTGCAGATGTTTTATTGACCTTTAGGATTTATTTATTCATTCATTCATTCATTCATTCATTCATTCATTCGTTTACGCTGACTCGGTATTCTAAGACATCTTAAGGAGGGAGCTGCAAGGAGAAGACAGATCAAAGGTGAACTCTAGGAGAACGTCGCAGTTCCACTGAATTCCTTTTTATTTTGTCCATTTGACTGATTTCCTTCCCCAGCTTCTTCTGCATGAGCCCCACCTCACAACTGAGGAAAAACTCTTCTTTGACATTCTGCAACGGAAGGCCCTTCAACACTGCCACAGAACACTACCTAGAATGCACACACTGCAAACTCAAAGGCCATTGGAGAAAACCTTCCTGTACGGCACATTTTGTTTCATCACTAACAAACCTGCTCATATCGAAATGATAGACCACACACCTAGTCATTCTGTGGGCACATTTCCCCTCTTTTGTTTTTTTACATAAATATATCTGAAAAGTAAGCCAGGGGAATTTAACGAGTACACTCAACGTGAATGGATGCTTCTTTCGCTACCTTCCTTTCAACTGCCTACCCTCCACACATGAAAAAAGACTAACAAATTACTTAACACTGCCTCAGAGAAATAACTTTTCTCTGGGACAGTTTCTGTTTCTGTTGTACAATGTGGCTTTTACTGAACGATAAGGAATGGCTAGCTTGAAGCCAATATGGTACAGTTTAAATAAAAGCTTGCATTTTTAAGAGAGCAGAACCATGCCAGGCAGTGGTGGTGCATGCCTTTAATTCCAGCATGTGGGAGGGAGAGGCAGGTGAATCTCTGAGAGTTCAAGGTCAGTCTGCTCTACAAGAGCTAGTTCCAGGACAGACACCAGGGCTACACACAGAAGCCCTGTCTTGAAAACAGCAAGAGAGAGAGAGAAAGAGAGAGAGAGGGAGAGCAGAACCAAAAACAATACCTGTATTTTGTCAAAATACAATGCAGCTTTGTATTTCTTCTGATAGAGAAATAATCATATTCTCCATCAGTAAGAATGGAAATCAAATGTTTTCTTGAGAAATACTTGAGTGACTAAGGTTTAAATCATCTTCCAATACATCACACTTGATCTATTGTGATGGAAAAGTGCAGTGCTGTGAATTGCCCGTTATGTTGGAAAATCCAGAAGCTGTTTTAATTGGTTTTGAATGAAGGCATTATTCTGCATTTCTAATCATGTTTTCACCCCTAAGGCTAATATTAAAAAGGAATTACAATTCCCAAGCAAAGGAATTGACTCGGAATCGTGGTTGGGAATAACACTGTGTTCCAGATAATCTGCAAATCAGAGGACCCAAACGTTGAGTGCATTTACACGGAGGTAAACGCCAATTAGATACACTCCATGCCAATAATGAACCATCTGATAGCGAACATGTGCGTGTGAAGCGGTTTACATTCGTCTGAACAAGTTTTTCTCCCTAGATCATCAACGTAAGTATTCAGGAATCACTCAGTTTTACTGTCTCCAGAAATGAGACATATGCATATGTGTCATCTGCCTTTGCCTGGAATTACACACACCTTTAGGCTGCTCTTACAATTCTAAGATAAAAAAATTAAATTTCTGCTTTACCAATGGGTGGTGTGTGGTGATTGCCAATGACGCATACACCCGAGAGTTGAAAAGCAGCCTGATCTCCTGGTCACAATAAATTAAGCTAATGCTACAAGATAGAAGCTTGCCATTTGTGCTATGAAGTGCTTTCTACAAAAACTTCAAATATTAATGAGGAAATACAAACTGACCTATTCACTGACAATTAAGCAACTCTGACTGGAGTACCAGGAATCATTTGCATAATGGAAATACCCTTCCCCCAATTATTCAAATTATAGTTTGAAAGGGAAAGAACACTCAAGAAGGGGTTTTTATTGGTAGGGACGTTTTAATGAGGTGATGGGTATCTTCATAAGTGTTCTTGGGTGAAGACACCTGGATTATTAAGCAGCAATTCTGCTGTGTGCGATATTAATTCACGGCAAGATTTTATCACGTCTGTTTAATTTATTAGCGACTTGAAGGACTTGGTATCACTTGCATAGTTTAAAGTAAACCATTTTAAACAAAAGATGAAATAAATGGGACGTTTTGAAGACTGGAGTTCTTCAGGTATTTTTCTTTTAGCTTTACAATAATTCGGCAGGAGTACAAATCAGGAAAATCTTCATGAAATTAACTTCAAAGCAGCTTTTCATATGAATCCTAGAGGGTTTATTGTGGAGGAGGGGAGCACCAAACAAAATGAATTTTAAATACACCCATTGCACTAAGCTGTATTTCATGTACAGGGACAATAAATGTGGGAGAAAGATCATTTCCTGTGATCTCACACTCAACAGGAAAGCCAGTCCTCTTTGAAATCATAAAATAACAGATAAATAATAAGAGGCTGAGAGCTAGGAAATTTTGAATGTTTTAAATGTCCTGTACTCCAGAATGTCCAAACTCAAACTCATCAGAATCTTTATATTCACCAGGATAAGACTGTAGAAAACAGTGCTAATCTTCTACTTCAAAATAAAAAATGAACATTCCATCTAACACTGCATGATTTGTTTTCTTTAGATAAGGCTAAGGTTTATAGATTTTTTTGTCCAAGTTTCTTCCCTTCCTCAAATCCAAACTTCATTCTTCATAGGGTGAAACTAAGTGTTCTTCTAAGTGATTTAGAGTTGTGAAATCGCTGTTTCTCCAGTGATATTTTTCTGAAAAAGACCATTTTTACTAGTTCTTTTTCACATGAACTAGAGACTGTCCAAAAATATCCCTTGTCATTTTACTGTTACAAGAAGGGTAGAATGTTATTGTGAATAATGGAATCAATTTGGTATAAGTGCAAAAGGAATTTTTATATGATATGAATTAAATCAACTCAACCAAGTAACTCTTTCTGTAAGTGACTCTCTGAATACATAAAGACAGAAGCAGGAGAAAGCACATAAAACCAGCATTTGGAGACCCAGAAGAGATCTGTCTATATAAAATAAAGGGCAATTGACGTTCAACTCTCAACAAGCTTGTCCTATGCACTTTCCATATGAAACAGTCATCAGCGCTGATGTGATGATATTAATTCTTTGATCCAATGGACTGTTCTCAGGCTAACATAGAAAGCAGTATCCACAATGCAATGTGACAGGAAGGATTCTGCAGCTAGCCTCAGAAAAGACTAAAATTTGATTAATTCTCCTGGCCAAAGACTGTACAAAGGAAAAGAACCGTTAACCTGATTTTTGTCAATTTAAAAGAAAATTCTATTTGGGTCAGTACTGGACAATACTCTTTACACACAATGGACTCTAGCGGCAGAAGCTCGTAGTTGCCATCAAACCGTGTTCAGGGCCTTAGGGTCATGTTCCTCCTGGTGCACAAAGAAGTCAAGAGCCAAGATCAATGTCCATACAACTGAGAATAAAAACACGAATGCCTTGAGAGGTTTTGTTCTTTCATTTCCATCAGAGTTAAGAACCGGAGAGGAATCCATTGTACTCTTAGCATTAAGACATAGTTCTTTTTCTTTATCCACCATCAGTGATTTTAATCAAGGCTAACTCACAAAGACAGGGAACACAAATTCTTTCCGTTAAAATCTGAGCAGTTAGATCATTAAGACTTGAGGGTCTCTCATCAAATCAGGGCTGCTTGGAAATATGTTGTTTCTAGAATGGTGGGGACTTTGGAGACAGCTTTTGCAGTAGCTTATATTCCTGTCTCTAAACTTCTCCAAAACGAAAATTCAGTTGACCTGTCAATAAGCAATTAGCTCGCAAATAAGCCAACATACTAAGTGACCAAACTATCATTTAGTAGCAGGGAAAATAAAAATTATGAGACATTTTTAAAAACATATTACCACCACCCGGTTCCCCGCAAACAAAACAAAATAGTGACTTGCTTTTCTTCAAGTATTGGTGACCAAAGAAATTTTACATGACTAAATTCAAAAAAAAAAATTTCAAAGCATCTAATCAAATTTTGGAAGCAAATATCTATGAGTAGAACCAGTAGATCAAAAAGGCCCTTACTATGGACAATTGCAGATTCCACGTGTATTTATTCTTCAAACTAAGCTCTGTACGAGCTAGTGGGATAACGTGTATGAGAAGGCATTGCTTTAGAGTTTTCCAAAAATGTTTACTCCCCTGTACTGCTTGGTTCCTCACGAAAATGTCAGATCAGAACAATTTTGATATCCTCAAAAAGCGAGACTGTATTGAGATCCAAACATCTATTATTTTCTTCACACAGAATACTTTACCGATTACAGTCTTGTCAAGTTTCCCTTTCAGTAACAAACACACAGGAATATGGCAAAGTTAGAGAGGAATTCTGCATTGTAAGAGTCTAGTCACAGATTTCTCTTAAATGCAACCTCAATTTTCAATTTTCATGTGCGGTTTATAGCATAAAGCTTCTGGCAAATAATGCGATTGGGAGAACAAATAAAATTAGAATTTCTGAGGATCAGTTGTGTAAGAGGGAGAGTCCTAACTAATCAAACTTGTATATATTTGGTAAAATATTGTCCCTTATAACCTGCCTAATTTATATATGGTCGTCACCCAAATGGTGCAGCCTCCTTGGTACCATGTTCTGAATGGATTAACTCAAACCAGCTGCACCTTCTAGAGACCAGATCTTGCTAAAATGCAACAACAATGTGCTAATTGCCAAATCATACATGCACATATGCAGACTCTAAGACCAGTGTGATGCCCCCTGCTTTACTAAAACTCTTCTCTGCCCATTTTGATGGCATCGCTCTCCTCACCACTACCCCGTACGCCACTCTCCTAAGTCTATATTTTAAGTGACAATACTGTTCTATCCCCTATCTCCAGTCCTGTCCTTTCTTACCTTCATCCAATTCAGTTGAGAATTGTGTTCACACTGCAAATAGGCTTTTGTATACATCTCCCCCTTAAACTCCACTTTCCCACCTGGACTTCTCACCCTTCTCCTTCATACTTGTTTTGCCCTGCCAGAGCCCATCTGTTATCTACCACAGGCACCTCACAAGCACTTGGATTACCCCCTTTCCTTCCTTGCCTCCTCCCCCCTGAAAGCGGTCAGGGACATCCCTATACTCAGCATTCTAGCTTTCAAAACCTACACCGACAAGCTCATGACCTATTTCCATATGCACACTGGCCTTACACTGCCCACTCCCTACCACTCACCTTCAATAATTCTGCCCCCAGACAATCTGCCTGCAGTGGCTGCTCTCAACTTGTAGGTGTGGTTCTGACTTTGCCTCTCCCCACATCCCATAGCTTCTCTGTAAATGGAATCTCTTTCTGTTCAATACTCAAGTGACAACCCTAGAGGTCATCCTTGCTTTCTGCCCAGTCTTCACTTTTTATATCCAATATGTCAGCAAGAGCTGTGGATTTCATCTCAAAAATGTCTGCCATAGCACTGGTAAGGTAAATCCATGGGGAAAGATACTTTCTACCAAGGCTAACTGACTGAGTTTTATCAGTGAACCCACATGGTGGAAGAAGAGAAGTAACTCCTACAATCTGTACTCTGGCCTCCAGATGAGCACTGTGGTGTGTATGTAATATATATACACTTACATTAACAAAACAAATAAATATAATAAAATAATAGACCTGCAAAACCCTCTTTCTGGGTGGTGGTGCCACATGCCTTTAATCCCAGTACTTAGGAGGAAGAGGCAGGTGTATCTCTGTGAATCTGGGGTCAGCCTGGGCTACAAAGGACATCCTGAGCTGTTACAAAGAGAAACTCTATCTCAGGAAAAACAAAACAAAACCAATCCATATATATATATATATCCCAAAGGTTGCTAACACTTTTCCCTTCCAACCTCACCATTACACACACGGGGCCGGGGAGCAGGGGCACAATCTTCAATATAGTGAGTGCATATATTCAAGTGCACAAAGTAGCAGTGTAATGGCATTATGAACAATCCATACATCATTAAGGACTTTCACCATGGCCAAATCTGTCTTCTCTATAACTTCACCTCCTTGATTTCCATTTTACTTTGAAGCAAAGCAGCAAACTATGGAATTATTTTATCTGCAGCTTTGATATGGATTCTTAAAATAAAAAAATGATTCTACTTTTTACCTAGGTCTACAATGCTAAGTTCAAAACATTGGCCCCTTAATATTATATTAGTCTGTGCTCATATTTCTTTAACTTCCTAATTTTCTTATTTCCTTCTAATCAATCAATTAATTAATTTAATAATTTGGTTCAAGATCTGCACATGTATAGTAGATATTCAGCTCTTAGGCCTATCAATGTTTTGCAACTTTGTTGAACTTTTCAACTTTGATGGCCTTTCAACTTTTTTGGAAATCCAGATATTTGGTCTTGCCAATCTGTAAAAAACCAGCATTGTGCCAGTTACTTCTCACTGTACCATTTCAACAATGTTCTTATTGCAGAGGTTTCCTGCACATTGATTATAGGAGGTAGAAGTTTGATAGATGTCCTTTTAAAGTTGGGTTCCCAGAACTATAATTTAGACTTAAAGGCAGCTTTTAAAAACATTGTTACAGTATTAGCCTAGAATCTTTCAGTAAAGTTTTTCTGTGCTTAATGTAAGATTTAATAATTTCTTCTAATGGGCAACAGGGTCCTCATGACCCTGCAACCACCCCCCCCCTTAAGCCCCCCTCCATCAGTGTTTGTTGAATGAATCAATGACTAACTGGATAATTTGATTGCAGCACTCTTACCCACTGACATTGTGTCTTTCCTCTTCTTTATTACCTATGGGATGAAAGCTTCCTATGTCACATATTTCCAACTATGGTGAGCTACTAGCCAAAGCAATAGCAATGGGATGACTGGCAGCAGATAGAAACATCCAGAATGATAAATAGAGATATTTTTGCTTTTACAGACCCATTAGTTTTGCTGTTATTTTCCTCACTTGTATATGACATGTAGTACATAACTTCCTTCTTTTTGTCTCTATTATATACCTCATTCATTTGGATCCATTTTTTACATGATTCAAAATAATGGGCCTTACCACCAGCATGTTGTGCATATGAAATATGCTGTGCAGGTTTCTGTAGAACCCATAAAAAGTGGCCAGTGGAATATTTTATTGACACATTTCTGGGATCAGTTCTCTGCTTGATCACTTAAATACCCAGATAAATACATAAGATTTATTTGCTTTTATTTAAATCTCGTATGAAGTATGTGCTTAAGAAAATGACTTCCTTGCACTCTGCAATGGTTTAGACAGCTGTCCTCCAAGCACACATTAGATGAAGACCAGTTTTCCCAGACCCTGTTGGAAGGTTCTGTTTACTAGGCAGGCAGTAATCTTAAGAAAATTCTAAGACTATGGCTTCCTCCTCCTTTTAGCTTTTGATTCTAGCTTGAAACAAGAGCTTTCTCAAGATTATACTTCTGGCTATGATGTGCTAGCACAGATCATGAGGCACTCAGCTGACTAATCAAAGAATGAACGTGATAAGCACGAACAAACTTCTTGTGCTTTTGAGTGGATTGTCTCGTGTTTGCTGGCATAATAGAAGGCAGTACAGACCCCCTGCTAGGAAGTATAGTGGGGTGCTTACAGAATTCTGATAATGTTTGTTCAATACAGATCATTGGTTCTCACTGTTACCTGTTAGGCACTCGTTCTGAAGGGTTTTGGTTTACCTCTGCTTCTTAGTCCTAAATGAAACTGCAGGACACACTTTCATTTTTTTTTTCTAACCACGGGCATATGAGGATCTAGTATCTCATGCTTGCTCTGGAACAACTATAAGTAAAATTGATTTCTCTTGGGAAAGAAGCACCCTGAATATTGGAACTAGAAACTGGCACCAATGACACATGAAGAAAGACTACGCATGAATACCTTGGCAATTCAGATCGAATGACAAGTAATTCACAAGTAACTGCTATATGTATATATTCGGGGGGGGGGTGGAGGCAGCTAGGTCAACTTGCACCTACATATCAAGGAAAGCTCAAATCACAACCAAAGACCTTTTCTTAGAATATGTCTCCCTCCCAACTAAGAGAGTCGCATCGGTTCTATGATAAAATCAGCTTCAAGGACAGTAACATTCCATTCAAGTACAGAGTCTTCCTTTGCTTAGTATGGCCATTCCTACCTCACCTTTAACATCCAAAGGCAGGCCAAACACAACAGCGACAGTGTACACGAGCACAGACAGTGGTATACAGGGTTTGTCACAGTGACTTCTAAGCACCACAAACCATACTTTTGGTGAACGATAGTGAAGTTCTACTGTTAAGGCCCCCAAAATAGTTTATTGTCTTAACTCATAGACACCCCTGGTGTCCTAGTAAAGTAACAATTGGATAAGCATGGATGCAATCTAATCATACTTTATTTGTGGATAAAGACTGTCACAGAGACTGAAGAGACAAACACAGACCCTGTATTGGTCTGAGCTAGGTCCTCTGCATATACCTTACAGTAGTGTAGCTTGCTGTTTTTGTGGAACTCTCAATAGTGGGATTGAGGGATGTCTCTGACTCTTTTGCTGTACTTGAGACCCTTTTTCATCTGCTGGGTTGCACATCCAGCTGGGAGGTTGTGTTCAGTCTTACTGTATCTTGTTAGGCCATGTTAGGTGGATATCCATGGGAGGCCTGGTTGTTTGTTTGTTAGGGGGATGGGAAACAGAGGAGGAGTTGATCTGGGGGGAGAAGGGGAGTGGGGGAGGGAGAGGAAGGAGTCCAAAAGGGAAACTTTGGTCAGGATATAATGTATGAGAGAAAAAAAAAGTAAAAATAAAAAAGAAAGAAACTGGTTGAAATCATTTACACACATGCACACACACATACACATTTCCATGTTCTCAAAGGAAAAAAATATCATATTGAGTTCATTCAACATAGGTTTATCTAGCACATACTGTACCTGTGCAAGACAAAGGAAATGGAACAATGGCAGTTGAGGAAGAATCATCTGTCTTTTTCACAAGTAAGTGTCTGAAATGTTTAATGATATATATATATATATATATATATATATATATATATATATATATATATATATTCATCAATATTTTGATAAGTCTCAGAAAAAATGCAGCACCTTTGCTGCAGGATCAATAGGACCGTGGTTTTCAAGATTCAAAGTTCCTCAAAGCATTGCTACAAATTGACAGATAGTCTCTTAGCACTTGACTTGATCTGAGACACAGTGAAAGACACGCAGACTTTGGAGTGGAGATTCTCATCTCCAATAGTTCCATGCTGGCCAGACAAACACGGTGGCTCAAGAAGGCAAGCCAGCTCATCCACAAGTCAGTTGAGAATTACTCTCTCTAAATTGGCTCCACAGCTGTGGTTTCAATATGTGAAGTACCCTCCAAATCACTCAGGGTGAATGTCGGGGGCAAGGAGGGGCGGGGGCAGGAATAAAAGCCTGTTTTCCACATAAACACATACCTTTTGGCTAGCTCCCATCCCAACTCATGGAGACATGCAGATCTAAAAGGACCACTTCCGGAAATCTATCAGAAAAATGTCATGTCATGAGTTTGGCATAGGAACTGCCAGCAGGCACCCAGATATATCTTATTCCAGGTCTGACCTACAAAGGAGGTTTATGAAATAACTCAGCTCTGGGATAGCCTGAAATTCTCAGCCCCTTCTCCTGCAACAGTAGGAATCAGGGAAATGGTGTCACAATTTTATTTATTTTTAAAAGAAAATGGGGTTCTTGTTTTTAAGAAAAGCAGAGGAAGCTGAGGAACAGTCTACATTACTATCCCCTTCCTTAAGAGTTTAAGGAAAACCACAGTCTAGCAATAGGTATGAGTTACGAAAACCTTATTTCACTATCTCTCCAACAGCAGACATTCTAGTTTTATCTGATCAACTTAATGTAGCTGCAGAGACAGATGTGAAAGTGAATGATAAATGCATATGGAAGCTGATATTTCAGGGTGCAGCAACCCTGGTTCCTAGTGATATGCTATGTAGTTATATATATCCCCGCCACACACACATACATACTTGTGCACATGTATGTACATGCAGAGAGGAGACAGGCGAGTGAACAGAGGGACAAAAAGTCATTTTTTGACATTTAAGTGTTACACATAAACACGGAAAAACACCGAAAGAAGGCAAAGGACATGCCATCATCATGGAGAATGCTAAAGATGCTTCCAGTCTTAGAAGCATGCTTCTGGGGCTTGGATGGTTGGACAATTCCTGCACTCCTATTTTACACAGATATCCTTGGGGAAATTGTGTCAATCATTTTGCCAGCAGCTTAGCTATGATGCTATTATCACCTGGCACAAGCTTACAGCCCTGTACCTCTGTCTTCACAACTCCCCTGGTCCATGGCAAGTTCCCCAGCTTGACATTTACAACCATGGCTTAATCCTAAAGAGGGCTTAATAAAAAGATGAATTTCCTCCTCCTTTCTTTGCACTCTCCCATCCTCTCTCTGGTTTCCCCTATGAGTCATGGTTGGCCATCTACAAGAACAAAATATCTAACTGAAGAAAAGTGTCTTCCAACTGCAGCATCTGTCTCCCTGGCAGGCTCTGCCGACAGTTGGGGCCTGGCTCTGGAGCTGTTCCTTCAAGAAGCTCTGTGGGGCTAAGCTATTAGTTGGCTCCCCTCTTCCCAGGTGCTATTTCCTACTGGTTCCTCTCGATTGGAAAAGAGGGATTTGTATATATTTATCCTTCTGAGAATCTGCTATTGTGTAAATAGCTCCAGTTGAGACCCCCGTGGGAAGCCACACAGGACAAGGGAGCTCTTGCATTTCTCTTCTTGCAGAACCTCCATCAAACAGCTTAGCAATTCCCTAAGGGTCTGCTCCTGGGTATTATTATGTAAGCAGTTTTTCCTTCAGAGAGAGAAAGAGAAGCGTGGAGACACTGAAATAAAAAATGCCCACAGCTCTCTAAGGGAATTTCAAAATAGCAACTTTCTTAAATACCAAGGAAAATACCTGGTTCTTCTCCAAATCCCAGGATAGCCTGTGGTAGATGGAGAACTGGATGTTGGAGTGGGAGAGGGGAGGGAGGCCAAGGGGACCACAAAAGACACTAGGGAAATATAAACTACACTATGTTATGGAGCAAGCTACAGCTAAGGAAGTTCTGACACATTGGAAATTAGGTTTTTACTTAGACAAAGCCATCTGCATTTTGTTTGGAAAGTGTCTCAGGTGGGGGCATGGTTGCAGAGCCATGGTATTCTAGGCATGCCACATCTGTCTTGTTCTTATTTGGAGCCCAAAATACTTCTGTCAGGCTCTCCCTCTCCTTCAAAATGTCTTCTCAATTTTTTTTTTCCTTTTCAAACAATGACTCAAGACTAAAAACCCCTGAAGGCTCTGGATTCTTAAAAAAAAAAAAAAAAATTAGAGACCAGGTCTTCTGCTGATGCCACAGAAAGCATGGTACAGCGGGGAGGCCAGCTCTCTGTGGTTTAAGGTGCTTTTGAGTTCCTTGGAATCATATGGCCCACCTTCTGACTTGGAGATAAACGGTGTTTGGGATTAATTATCAATAACCTTCTCATGGAAAGTAAAAGTCATTGAAACTTAAGACTTAAGCATTTAAGAGAATCCAGTAGTTCCTTGCATTTAACATTTTCTAAGAATAAACACAGAGAAAAAAGATTAAACCTTCAAAGATCTCACTTATGTAAGTCTGACAACAACAAAAACTGCACAGTGGAAGGATTAATCTCAAACAAAATTGGGAGAAGAGGATTTTGCATGAAACTGCTCCTCTGGCTGGATCGTTTTGTTTACAAAACGAAGTAGAATTTGGACCCATTGCACATTCTTTCTTAGGTTTTCCTTGTGAATTGAAGTTGTTAAAGTAACACTGTAATTATCTTTTATCTATGGCATGATTTATTTATACTATGAAATTTCCTTTCACGTTTTTAAAGTTATAATAATTCAGGGTTTCTCTTCATAGCAAAAAAAAATTGGAAAATGGAACAAATATCCATTTTACCATCTCTTCTCAAGAATTCTCTGATGACGCTCTGATATATATATATATATATATATATATATATATACGTGTGTGTGTGTGTGCTTGTGTGTGCACGTGCATGTGTGTGTGTGCGTGCGCATGTATGTGTGTGTGTGTGTATGTGTGTCACATTCTGTTTTAAAGATTTTAAGTTTTTTTTCGGTTTTAAAGGTCATATTTATAATGGAGCCAACGATGAATATGAATGAGTTCGAGGCTATGCCTAAAGCCGGTGCCTTTTCAAGTAAAAAAAGACTTACTAATAGTTCCATTTGTTTTCCATTAAAAATCCCCTCATTGTATTCACAGCAATCCACATGGCAGTATCCGAGCCTGCCTGGACAAAGCGTTTGCTTTGTGTGTATCAGATGCAAAATTTACTTAAATTCCAGATAATTACAAGTGCATCTGCTAGGCTTTGTCACTGGGCTATATGCACATTTCCACAGTGTATACAAAGAGCAATTACCCAACAACTAAAGAAAAAGAAACAGTGATTTCTGCAAATTATAGCCAGCTCCTTTATCAAGGAATAAGTTTGTGCTAAAAGAATACAACCCCAAAACACTTCTTAAAAAAAAGAAAAAAAAGAAAGAAAAAGCTTTCACTCACATCATATACATTATCTACAAAGAACAAAAAGGGAGCCTTTCAACTGGTAAATTACTAGCTATGAAACAAGGACAACTGCAATTTCAAATAAAACCATCTCATGAAACATTCAAGTTCCCCCTGGGAAGGAGTGGGGGGCACAGACTACCCCAACAACGCAAACACTCTCTTTAAACCATTCTGATCCACTGGTCAATGGGCTCAGTCTCTGTTCCTGACGAACTGTGGCAAAAATAGCCACTTACCCTATTTCTCATCAATTCTGAGTTCTCTAATCTGAAATATAAGTTCACCAAATCAAGAACATCAAAATAGAGAAGATCTGAAAACAAAATGCGAAAGTATTGGCTTTATCCATTACATCCTCCATTCGAGGTCTGCCAACGGAGCTCCAATTGGGCCATTTGATCAACAGCTCTTTCTCTCTTTCCTTCCGCCACCCCTGTTCCCCCTTTGCTTTAACTTCATGCACAATCCCATTTCAACTGTCACACTCTACACAGCCAGCCTTCCTTCAAAGCCCAATCCAATTTCCCGACTTTTACACCTCAAGCCAGCTAAACAGCATCAACGCACCCCTGTGCAAGCGCCTAATAGAATAGATCTGTTCTTTTTCTTTTCCTTTTTTTTTTTTTTAAAGAAACTCTCAAAGCTATCCACTCTGGTCCAAAGAGTAGAATAGGAATTGTTTCGAAAAGAGAAAGAGCTATTTAACGCTAACCAATTTTTGTGACCTCTGACTTATATGGAATCCATCTGTTTAGTGGTCACTTATTTCCTCTTCCGCCTTCATTTAAATATCTTCATTATCATTCTGCAAAATGTATTATGTTACTGGTCAAAGCTATTCATCAGTAAAAAGTCATCTCCATATTCCCCAAACTGGAAAATCATCATTATCATTAATATTTCATAGAACTGCATTAAATGAGACAATATTCAATATTTAACTATCTAATCCTACAGTAATTTATATTAGAAAATACCAACCATGTGAGATTTCAGCCAGTCAGATTATTTTATTGGATGAACCTTTGTCGTTATTAATAACACTTCAGTGTCTCATATTTTTTCAGCATAGAGTATAACATCCAAGGACTGAAAGTGATTTTGTTTCTAATTAATTCTCAAAATCCTTGGGAGACAGTGATGGAAGGATAAATATATTAATTCAGAATTGAAGAATTAAAGGCTGAGCCTTCAGATGCAAAAGTTTTATCTGTGATACGGATTAGTTGTGTGGGTCCTGTATCTCGCTGGGTTTACTAATAATTTAGTAAGAGGCAGGCTGCTTTAAAGCTCAGACACTCTGAACATACGAGTGAAAGGAAATGGGGTTGTATCCCCTTTGAGTGCTACAATTACCCATATTTCATGTTGACAAGTTGATGTATAGTTTTTACGGCATTTCATGGAGAAATCATGCTGTTGATTGGCTTACATTATTAGGCCATCCAGCTGATTACTCTGTCCTCTGCTCAAATCCTTCTACCTTCTGTCCAGCTCTCTTTGAACTTTAAATATTCACAACTGGACAAAGATTGGTCCATCGTAGGTAATTTATACATAACTTTGGGATAAGAAGAGTTCAAGTGGGTAGCATTTTAATAGGGTTCTTGGTGATGAGAAAATGAAACGTATATGTTGCATACTTTAGATTGGCTATGTGTTTATGAATAGCGAAAGCAGTGTACTTAATACTTTTAGAATCCGGAATAGACTCTGATTTGTTTTAGGAGAAAAAAGTAATAGATCTTCGTGTTGCTATTTACTTCTCAAGTGCATATTCTGAGCACCAATGATTCTATAGCTCAATATAAAGAATCATAAAAGATATTGAAGGATTTTTGTTTACATGTTTTATGAACTCCCCTCTTTCAGTTTAAGAAACTCTGCTTATCTCCTATCTGCTTATCTGCTGTCGCCTCATAGCATAGAACACCAAATCGTCAGCCTCTGTAACTTCGAGTTTTAGTAAGAGGGCTGTGGGCACTGGAGAAAGACAGGCCAACATCAATCAGATGGGATCAGATGGGATACATTAGCCTTGAACTGTGAATAGGAAACCAGGAAGCCTCAGAGTGGAGGGCAGAGTGCTGGTCCATTTGCACGTGTTTGGTGCAAACGGATATATTTCCAGTGGTAACAATGGCAGAGGAAGTGCAGTCGCCAGTGCAAAAGGCATGCAGGACTCCAGCTGAGCAACTGAGCCCAGCAACAGAAGCAGAGGGCTTGGCTTCTCAACTTTCTCAAAATTCCTGAGATTCTTATAAGGCCTTATAACTTTTCACTAAACTAAGATTATTCTCTTTACCTCACAAGGAGATCAGGACCTGATCCAGAACACAAAACAATTCAAATTGTTTCAAGTAATTATATAATAAAGTAGGGAAAGATGTGCTGTAATATTGTGAACTGAAAAAAAAAATAATCGCTTATCAAGAAGACTTTCCATCCCCAGCAGTCTCTGATAAGTTATCTTATAAAGCCTTAGAGATTCTTATAACCAACGAAGAAGTGAGCCAAATGCCAAAGTTAAAAGGAAGAACACATCACCAATGCCTCTACATTTTTTTTTTAATCCATTGCTTCTCCAGATCAAATAGACAAGGAACAAATGATAGAAAAGAAGTTTGGATGGTTTGGCCACTATTGCTGGAAATGAGATATGAACATCTTGAAACTCACAGACAAAATGAGCATTAATCAAAGAGCTGACAGGGATATCAAAAGTCAGAGCAGACTGCCCACTGTCCAGGAAGCTATTTCCTGGGGCCACGGAAAGGGTCAGTGTCTCCATGCACTTGCTCCTTTACCATCGACTTCCCCAGCCACTCACCTCCTGCTTTTCAAGAACATCACCCTTCCCGCAAATGACTAATAAGAGGGAAAATTCTGAGCATGAATGTGTGAAAAGTAAACCCCAGAACTTGCATATTAACCCTGTAATTTCATGTTCCCTGATGAAAGAAATGTTTAGAGACAAGTTTTTAACCTTGTCTCTATGTGATGTTAAGAAAAAGTTAGCATTTTTCTCCTGTTTCTAGATTCTGGAATTTTCAGATTTCTCTTCTGGATCTCTGTTTTATTTTTTGAGGAAATTATAAGTTTATCTATCACTTATAAACAATGTAAATGGGTAGTTGGGGATATGAAGTGTCTTAGCCGCTCACTCACACAAGTCACACAGGCAACAGGCACAGACCATGAACAGCTCCAGCCTTGGGATTTCTTCTTATTCTTAATTCTAAAACCCAGAAGTTAAGAAGAACCTGCCTTCTGCAGCCAGAGATACACAGTTTAACATCTTCTGGCTTTACCCTTTAGGTAAGCATGCCTGTTACTAGATCGCTAAATGTTTTAAAATAAAGAAATCAAAGGAAAGAAAGCTGACACTTTAGATTCCTGACCTCACCTAAAGCTATGATTTTCATAGAAGAAAGACATTTGAAGTGGCCAGGAATGCTTCTATGTTTGCTGTATACATATGCCAAAATAAATAGGTAAATAAATAAGACATAAAAAGAAAGGAACACAGTGATATAAATTTCTAAATGCCCCTAATTAAAATCTTATTTTAAACACATACATATACGTCCACATAAGGTATTTTTTTTACCTATAAACTATAAGCTTCTAGCGCACAAACCAGCCATTCTCATACACACAATGCCCTAAACTGTGTATGATTCTGTGTACACCCCATGGGGGCTTAATAAACACTTATGAATTGACTGACAAGAGCAAAACCAAGAAATGACAACCTTCAGGGTAGCCGTAACACAATTTTAACTTGAAAATTGCCCAGAAATAGACTTCACAATCTATGGGAACATACACAAATCATATAAAAAAGAAGTGGTGCCCCTCATACACTTAGACTGGCCTTAGGGAATAGCTTAGTGAAAAATCGCTGCTGTGGGAAAGAGAGCTCAGCCTCGGTATCTATTTACTGTTTGGCTTCAGCAGCGAATCCAGCTACAAGCAACGTTTGTTCTGTAATAAAAGGTATTATAAGATCATGTTTAACATTAAGATTAGAAGAAATACAACATTGTGTGCAGTATTTAACATGTTTCTCACTGAGTCTCCCAGCATCACCCAACCTTCTTTTCAAGATTCATGTTGCCATTTCCATTTCCCTGCAAATAAAAAGTAAGGAAAAATCGTAACCTCTAATGCTCAAATAGCTCTTCAATAGAAACTTTCTCAAATAAATGTAAATGATTAATAAATCACAAATTTGACCAGCACGTTCACAATGTGATGCATTCATAGGGCAAGCTACTCCTGAAAACCCACCTCATTCTCTGACTTCTGGGAGAAAGCTTTCAAATGTCTAAGGCTCCACAGTGCTGTTTTCTTCCCTGAAGTTTATATCCACTTCCCACCTTGGGAGGTCAGAATGGTCCAGGCATAACAATTTACCAGTCCTTTCGGGTGAAGCGTGATATAAATAATACTTCTCCCATCAATTTGGTGTTGCCAAATCTCTGTGAAACAGTGACCGGTTGAGCCACTACCTACTTTAAAGAGCAATTTCGACCTTAGTAGATTTCCAAAACTATGATGATAAGCAGGGGTGGCAGAATAAGAGAGAAACCACACTCAAGATTTAACCCATTAAACTGATAGTGGGAAACAAGAGAAACAACCAGGATTAGTTGCAGAGGGAAGTTTCAGTGAAAACACACGAGAGGAATAATAAAATCCTGCCTACGTATATCTAGCTGTGCCATCAAAGGCCAAATACAGCAACCTCTTTGAAGTGTAGCAATTCTTAGCACTGCCTTATTTGAGCTAGTCACAAACTTTGCACATACCAGCTTATTCCCTGTCTTCTAGTACCACTTTATTTTTTTCTGGCTCTCCTATTCTGGAACTAAGGATCAAATGTAGAGTGCTTGCTAGACAAGTGTTCTACAAGTGAGCTCACCTTGTTCTTCCTACCTATTCAGCCCTGTGTATTGCTAATACATTTCCCCCTTTGTCCTCCAACTCACAATCCCTACTGAGGATGGACACAGTCATCTGCTTGGTCAGAAAATTGAGTCTGTTTTCCAATCTACACTTTGCACATCTAATTTACTATGTGTTTCCAAGAGCATAGAACCATGTGAGATTTCTTAAGAATATTGATTGGGGAGGAAAGTCATAGTTTCCAGGTTCCCCTCCCTATGTCAACACAGACACACCTTGACAGTAAAAATGACATCTTTCAGATTTCAAATTCTCACCATAACTGCAAGGGGCAAGGACAAGTTGATTTCGTCTCCTCTTTCTATTCTTGACTGCCTCACAGAGCTGTGAGATTGGTGATGGATCCTCTCTCCACACTCACCCACAGCCTTTTCTGTAGCCACGTGTAAATTTGCCAATGCGTAATTAAGCAGCAGACACATCCAATAAATATAATAAATAAATATGATTTTCCCCCTCTGAGTAATTGGCTTCATTTGACTGAGTCTGATAGCATGTAGGGATATATAAACAGCATTAGAAAGGAGAAAAACTAGATGCTAGCTCATCCAAACTCTAAAGCCCCAACTAGTGTGGATTGTCTCTGTAATATCTATGTTATTTCTAGGATTAAAATAGAGAGAAGCAGGTTATCCTTTCTCAAGGCGTTTCAGTGAAGTTCAAAATAAAACTGGAGGCAAGACCATTACTGTAAGAAAAGGTTAACCAACTAGAGAACTTATTTTTCTTTCTTAAGTACCATCTTTCACCTCAGTCACACTGTCCTTTGCTTGTGCTACCACTAAACCAGCGCTGGGCATTCCAGACCTTGACTGAGGTCTCCAATTCAACATCAGACAGGACTGCATGAACACAAATGACACAGATGTACTAGTAGACAAAGATTGCACAGATATTTGTGTACAATTACTGCCTGAGCAAATACTAAAATGAAATGAAATGAAATTACTTTTCCAATACACCCTGCACACATAGAGTAAAAAACATTTTCTTGCATTGTAAAGAAAGCACCTACTTCTATTACTATTTGATTTCTTACATAACATTTTGACATCAGATTTCTCTTGCCACCAGAGGAACAGTACCTAGCTTATCTCTGCGATCACAATATTGATCACTGAAGGAATAAACTAAGGTAAAAACTAAAATGCACTTTAGTATAGTTTTCATTTTTCTGTATTTTTCTAAGTAATCTCTACTAAAATATATAGTATATATTGAAATGTCCTAATATTCTCAATGCTTTAAAAATATTCATAGTTAATCCTTAAAAATGAGTTGCAAGTGTCTGTAGTAATAAGTATGGTTTTGGATGTACAAATACAGATTACTATAGGCATGGATATAAAGAGCTACTACAATACTGTTTCATTCTTAAAAAATAATTTAAAAACCTAACAACTATTTTCAACATTTAGAACAAATTTTTCATGTAGCTTTTAAAATTTGTATAGATACAGTGTACTTACGTTATTTTTTGAAATGGTTATTTTACACAAAGGAATTTTCTTAACCTCTGCCCAAATAATGTCTATTTCATACATATTTCCTACATATACTCTTCTTCTCCTTTAAGCAGGAGAGATAGCAAACATTGGATATCAGTTAAGCCCTAACCAATAATAACAAAGCAGCATTTAAATATAAGCTTCTACCAAATGAACCCTATCCCCTGTAAAGATTTAGATTTTGGCAATCACCCTGAGTATAGACTTTATTGCCTTCATATGACTAACATTCTCTGACTTTAGCTTTACCTTTCTAGGCGGTATAGATCTAGGAACCTAAAGAATTTAGCAAATTTATGACATTCTTTCGAACCATATTCCCAAATAGATTATTTGACACTGTGCAAAACTCCATTTTCAATAAACTTTCAGTAAGCACAAAGGACATTTCCAATGAAGATGTATAAAACAGAATGTCTAATCTTATAAAAAATAAAAAAAAACAAGCCTAAACTTATAAAGCCCTAAATAGCATCCTCATTAGAAGCAACAAAATGTACGCTCTGAAAGCTCAGCTGTAAACTTCTGTACATCTGCCTTGTGTCCTACTGCAATGAAAAGAACAAGCAAACAGACAAACTTCACATTTGTGTCTCAAAATATGTGACAAAGCTACCTCAGAGAAGACAGAGTAGCAGGAGGTACAGTCCCCACGTCAGGAGATCTGCAGGCATAATTAATCCCCTTTCCAACTGCAGGTCAGTCCTGAAAAGTGGGTGCCTCAAAGCAGCCAGCTCTCTTCCCAAGCACACAGCACTGTATTTCTTCAAGACAGACTTGGCTGCTTAGCTCCTCTCGCGTATGCACACGCTAGCAGGGGCTACACACTTTTAGGAATATGAGGGACGCTGTCAGCTGGTACTGCACAGGAGAGGAGGGGAGGAGCTCTTTACTGAGAAAAATAGATTTCACTTTAACATACTACTGGCATTGCTTTGCCTGGATTCCTCTTTATTAAACTTAGAAACTAAAACACCTGTTCTGTTTTTACTAATAGCACAGCCAACAAGCACATAACGAACTTCCCACATCCCAAGAACTCCTTTTGCCTATAAGCATTGCCATTCTATGCCGAAGGCAGATGGACCAATGGAAATGTTTCAGGAAAAAAAAAAAAAAACCTAAAAGAAACTCCATTTGTGGACTAGTTCTCAAGAGTTCTTCAGGCTTTGCTATGCAGTAACTGGTTTTTGGAAGCTGTACTATTTCATGTTCAGAATCACATTGTAGTACATACAATATACTAGATGGTGCAGGGACACATAGACTTTAAAAAAAGGGATGTATGCTTCTACGGTTTATAAAGCCTTTTGAAAAAAAATTAGCAGCACAACTGTCAGTCCATCTAAAATAATTACATTAAGAAATGTTTTGTTTTTCTTACCTGGGAAAAGAGACCAAGATAGTAAAAATAACTGTATGATGCTGGTTGTACATATAACTGAACAATGTGACTATTTCTTATATAAATGAAACTAAAACCTAGATATATGAAGAAGACATTAGCAAAGCTGCTATTTACTCTCAGCAGAAGAAATTATAAAATTATTGATACGTTAAGAAACATTAAATGCAGTATTCCCTACTTACAAAATTTGTCTCGTCTAACCAAATAACACCACCTATCTTTTTACTAAAAATACCCTTTAAAACTGCAAGTCTTTAGGTGCTGTTTGCTGGCCAGAAGTCTGCCCCACCTCTTTTGAGTGCGGGATGGAGAGTGTGAACACACCAGGGCTATCAAGAGTCAGCAGCAGATCAAGGAACAAAACTGTTACTCTATGCAAAGTTATGAGGGGGAAAACTGCTTTGTCCACAGTCATGTGTGAGGTAAGTCGTTTGATAGTAAGTTTCCCCTCTCCAAATCTCGCTATGAGTTTAACTTTCAGCCCTCAGGTGGGGAGAGATTTAAAAAAAAAAAAAGCCCTTGGAAATGACCTTGATGATATTTCAGCAGAAATCACTTCTTAAAATCAGTCTGCACAAAAGGGAAATCTTTGGAGGAGCCAGGCGAAGCAGATCCTCCTGAAAAGCACACACATAGCTCAGAGCTCCTGTCACTTAGACAAGGAAAGGGAATGACAATTAATTCTTAGAAACTTCCAGTAGGTCTAGCAAAAGCAACACTTTGGACACGCAGAGAAACCTCCATTCCTATGAAGGTGAACACAGGAACCCTAACAATAGAATCAGACATGATTACCAAGGTCTGTGAGTTCCCAGTCTCAGACTCCTGTCTTTCTCCACAGCGCTCTGGCCAAAAAGAAGTGACTGTCTCCAGGAAGTGCAAGGCTTTCTGCACATACTGAAATGCCACAGGAATGCCAATTGAAAGTGAGCTCCCTGAGTTACCAACAAGTCCATCAAGATGACACCACTATTTTAATACATTAATCTGAAATCAGCATCAGGCACACCAGTTAAAGGCTCTTAGTGAAGATTTCATAATAAACTTAATGATACTAAGAAACCCATCAACCATGCCAACAAGCCGCAGACATGCTACCACAGAGAACCACGCTACAGGAAGGCAAATCCAGCCAACTGAATGTAGTGTAGCCTGCTGCCATTGAGTTGAAAACATGGATGTGTTGAATATTTTAACCACAAAATATCAGAGCTTTTTAGAAGTTGCCAGGAAACTAGAAGTCCACAGAGGGGTGGGGTGGAGAAAGATGAAACAAAACAAAACAGAAGAACAACCTCAGCAGGAAAGAAATGTGTTCCTTAAATAAAGAGTCTTTCCCTACTCCTCCTCTGTAGCGAAGATGCTGAAAGGGGAGTTTATTGCAATGTTTGTATATAAAGGTGTGCTTTGAATATGTTCCAATGACATGTTTTGCCCCATGGGCCCATCAAGAGTCCTCAACGTGGTCAGCTCTCTTCGCGCCCATGCGTGTGGATGTTGTGGACTACCTCTGTAGTTCTCAGCATGGGGTGCTCTGCCCTGGGTTTGGTTATTGAAGGAGAATACTAAGGGGTTTTGGATGCCTTGGGTTCAGGAGACTGGGGGTGACTATGTGAATGCATTTTTGTTTCTTTATGATTCATACAAGCACATCCTTCAGTCAAATCCTGTTCTGAATGAATGGAAGTGGAGTGTTTTTCTCCTCCAATTTAATCAAAATGGTAAACTCAAGGGTCCATGAAAATATTTTATAATGGCAATATTGCCACCTCAAGAGAGTCCTGAATAAACAGCGCTCTCTTTCCAAATAAGATGCCTCATTTTGTATTAGTTAGGATACAAAGGCAGAAATAAGGTTTGGATCTCAGGAATTTTAAAGATGACTTTTGTCAACCCTAGGGGAAACCAAAGCAGGTGAATCTGCGGGGTGGTTTAAGGTAGATTTGCTCTGACCTAAAACAGAGCCTGACTAGTTGAGCTAATTTACAGCTGGTTTTCTTCTTTAGCCCTGAATATACTAGGCTGCCTTCTGCAGTTCTTCCAACACCAGCTAAGTTCATACTAAAGCAAAGTTTAACAGTATTCCTGCAAACCATGCTCCCCACACCTAGGCAGGCTGCTACTCTTGGGGGTGAGGACCACACAGCGGAGGCAGTCTTCTTTAGAGAATAATATTCTCCCTGTTGGACAACACATGTGCCTCCTTGGAGCCTGGCTAGCCTGGGTCTCCTCATCTGAGTTTAGATGTCTGTGAATTTGGAGGTGACAGTGCACAGGTACAGCCTTCCTCTCTACCTTTCAGCTTCCACACAACACCAGTTCATTTCTACACGGCTTAGCAGAAAATTTCCCACCCTAAACCCATTTCCTTCTCAACCGCTGATTTGCCTTTACTTATTGACCCTTCAGTTTTCCTACTGAACTGGAACTGAAAACTTAAGGAGCAACAAAAAAAAAAAAAAAAAAAAAGGGAAAATGAAATATCATAACTACCCAGAACCCTCTAAAGAATTCAAATTATTTGATGGCATTAAAGAACTATTATATGTGATATTAAAAATAATGTTTAAAATGGATCCTGGCAGCAAGGGTGATGGAGTGAATTCTGTTTTTAAGAAAGAGGAAGGGTCCAATTTGCATGCATTATGCTGGCTATTTTAAATAATTTCATTCCATGTGTATAGCAGAAACTACTCTCCCTCTCCCCAATTGACAAGATGCCACTTCAAGTAAGAGCTGAGAGAGGGCTAGTCTGAGGTTAGCAAGCTCTGTATGTCTCACAATTTCGAATAAAACAATACCAGCAACCTCCCTGCTTCTTCAAAACCCTACATTTATTATTAAGTAAATTTAGCCATAGCTCAGTCAGTGGAGAGAGGATGCACTGAGCCACTTATCTGTTTATTATCTTTGCAAGCCACATGAAACGCCGTGTCTATTATTGCTTCCTGCAAATCTGCAGCAATGTAATGCAAAAAAGAAATTCTCTTTCGGAATGCAAAGGATTCTTCCTGCAATTCTGAGTATTTTAGCCAGCGTGTACCGTACAGTAGGTCTGGAATCACTGGCAACGGTCATGCTGTTAAAACTGAGTCAAAACGCATTGTAATCCTGGAGAGCGATAACCTTAAACATCAATGCAATGTTAAAATGAATCCTAAAAGAGTCCCTATAATTGCGATGAACATTAGCGAGAAAGCGGCAAGTCCTTCTGCAGGGAAATAACAGCCGGCTCTACCAATCTTTCCCCTCCCCGCCCCGCCCCCCCAAACTCATGCAACTAATGATGACCTCCCGAAGTGCCGAATTTAAATGTTCCAGCATTCATCTGAGGATGAAGGGAGAAAAAAAAATACACAGAAAACCATGAAACAAGTTGCAAACTGCACAAACGCAAGGCGAGGGAGAGAAAACTGCAGCGATTCAGGAGCGATTGCAGAATGATGAGCAACAGAAGGGAAACGGGGAAGAACGAAAAAAAAAGAGGGGGAAAAAGCCTTAAGCATTAAAGAGTAAGAAGTGAAAAACATTTACCAGCAGCTCGGTCAGTAGCTTCGCTCCCTGACACCATCTACATAGAGAGAGAACTTAGCCTAGAGTCTTCGGTCCCAGCTCGCTTTGGAGCAAAATTCCTTCACTTCGAGGGGGCAACACACACCCTCCAGAAAGAGAGAGAGGGAAAGAAGGGGAAAAAAAATAATCCCAAAGACCTAGCCAGGCTTTCTCCCTCCTCCCTCTTACCCGCCCCCCAGACTCCCCAAACGGTGCTCGTTGCTTCTGCACAGTTCAGGCTTTGCTGCGGAGGCGCCGCTGCCGCTGCTGCCGCGGCTGCCGCTGCTGCTGCTGCTGCTGCTGTTGCTGCTGCTGCTGGAACTGCTACTTCAGAAACGATTAGGAGGAGGACGCCCAAGCACGACCTGAGCCTGCGAGCCACCCAGGACCAATGTGCAACCTGCTCTGGAATCAAACCCATAACACACGCAACGCACACCCAGTGGCTCCTGCACGCGCACACACGCGCCCGCCCGCGCGCCGCACAGACACACACGCGCGCACACACATATGCACACGCGCGCGAGCGCGCACACACACATGCAAACACACGCGCGCACACACGCGCACACAGAAGCGCGGAGCTCCGCTCACTGCCCGCCCGCCCTCCCGCGCTGTCCCTCCGTGGGAAGTGAGAGCCAATCCCCGGCCCCGAGCGCGCGCACAGGCCCTGGTAGCCCCTGCTGGGTTGGTGCCTTTGGGGCTACAGGGTAGTGAGCTCCGGGAGGGGCTCTCGGCTGGGAAAAAGGGGCGCTAGGGGCACGTGTACCCCTTTGTCTGCAGAGACACCCCCCCCCCCCTTCCAGTCGGGCGTTTCCAAGAGCAGAAACTGAGCGCGCCAAGCAGGGGCCGCCTAGAGTTCAGTTCCGCTCCGGGCTTGTCCCAGGCAGGCCCGCTTCCCTAGCTGCACGCACCGAGAACTCTGCTCTGATAAACCCGATGCACCACGGCTGCACCCAGGGCTCTGAGAACTAGGGAGCATCGCCAGCCTACGCATCCTGCTGACGACCGGAGCCTGCCCCGGCTCGCGAGCATGCCCAGTGCTCGGCTGGACCCAGCCGGTTCCTCCCAGGGTTAGGAATGCAAAGCGCAGCAGAGAGGGCAAAGCCAGCGAAGGCAGGGTTTCCTGAGCCTGCCCAGTTGCAGACCTACCTCCCCTGGATTGCCAGGCGGTGGCCCTAAACCTGCCCCCAAGGGCGCGCGGAAATAGGGAAGCAAGGCTTCCAAGCAACAGAAAGCAGTTTCTTTTCTATCTTTCAGAGAGAGAATTCCAAAAGAAATGGCTGGTTCAGTTTTGGAATAATTGGGAGGAAAAAAAAAAACAAAACAAAACAAAAAAACAACCCAGCAGGGCCTGACAGTTGGACTAGTAAAAACAGCTCAATGTATATTGCCTAGTTGCCATGTGCAGGTTTATGTTGTGTGCTGACCATGAATTATTTGATTTTATTCTATCCAGAAACTGTATGGTTAACTCAAATGAAAATGGGGCCCCAGTATACCATACCAAATGCCAGTCAATTACAACCGATGCTTCCTAAATTTAAAGTCAGAGTCCGACTCAGCCACGGGAGACGGAACACAGTGGGTTTATGAGCCCCGGGCATTTTCACTGAGGGGAAGGCCTGGTGGAAAGCTGGTGATAGCATCCTCTGGCCCCTAAGCTGCACCTGGCTGGCCTTCAACAACCCACAGACCTTGAAAAACCTCATGCCTGATTTTTGCCAATGTTTTCATAGCAATGACATGAATGCTACTTATGGCTTGGCTGAGGACAGTGAGTCCTTCCGCACACTGTACAGGAGAGGAGACCAAATCGCAGAGAGGGTGTGCTACCTCCTTTAGATGACAGGAGTGGGGATGTGGCTTGCCACAACCCAAGGTCTATGCTCTTTCGACTGAAATATGTTTCTTTCCTAATTGTATCCCGGACAATGCCGTGAGATGCAGACATAGTATTTTAATTTCATTCAGCAAACACGGTGGTTTTCTACCAGCATTTGCTCTTTTCAAGGCTCTGTCTTAGAGGTGACAGAAGATGACAGACACTCTGCCCGCAATCTTTGAGTTCACATTCTAGCAAGAAAGGGGATCATATGCTTGGGATGCTAATGAGAGATATAGGCAGAGAGCCTGCTTGTTAAAAATCTTTTTTCCCTCCCCGTATTCATCTGGAAATCTCGTGTCTATCCCCCGTGCTCTGCAGGGACCTGTGATCTCTCTTGCTTGGGCAAATCTCCCTTATTATAAGTTTTCTTGGTTTCATGTATGTTTCCTTTCACGATTTTCCTGTAGGTGCAATTCTCCACTTGTGATGTGATGTATCTTTCAAATCCTAAAGCACAAACTCTCCAGACTGTAAGCTTCATGTGGGAAGGAAGGAAACAACGTTTACTCTCCCCGTTTCTGCTCCAGAAAATGGCAGGTGTCATCCCCCACAGCCACCACGCTACTCACAGAAGAGGAATCATTCCTGAAGTAGGAACAGTTTTTTCTTTTTTCTTTCAATCTAACAGGTAAGTTGAGAGACATTGAGCAGGTTGTCACCATCCAAGCATGTGACATAGAAGGTCTGTCACTCAGATCTGCCTGGTGCTAACATCCACAGGATCTAGGCCCAGGCCTCTCTGCTCCTGTCACTCAATAGCTAATCAAGGTACATGAAAGGGGCTCATAAGAAATAAGGAAGTAAATTCATGATGGCATTATAGAAAAAATACAGAGATAAACAATCCGATACAGTAAACATTAGTAAGGCATGCATTAAGGTAACTTATCTACAATTCTGCATGGGTGCTAATACTCCATTTGATAGATGAAGAAACCAATGGTCCGATGAAGCCTGAGGTACTGGATTGGAAACCCTGAAGATACGGGACAGACACAGTAATCTCACCCCACAGCAGCTCCTCCACTCCCCCTGCCCTGTCTCCCTTTTATCTTCAAACCCATTTGTCGTACATCTTATGAGTCAGTGGACTGGTGGAACTTGGAGTTGATCTAAATTCAGAACTTCAGAGTTGACTGGGGTTGCAGGGAGAGTCGGAGGGCTCCTCTCACGTTAACCCTATTGTGGCATCGCTAGACTGGAGACTTGTGTGTGTTCATAAACAGGAAGGTCCCCGCTGGTGCTTTCCTTCTGTCATTAAGGCTTAAAGAACCAGGCTCCAGACTTAGGTTGTTCCACCGGGGCCATAGCCATCTCAGGATGCAGAGTTAGGTTTTCAATGCAAGCCACTTCTTACTTCATTCACATTTGTGCCTCCTATTGTCCTGAGTAGCAGAGGCAATGGCCAACATGTTCAGAGGCCTCTGAGTTCTCCCTCTGAGAAGAAGTGCTGCAGGGAACCACGCAAGCCCTGTGCACCATCCCTCCCAGCTACTAACTACCACTCCCAGGCTCCTCCTCTGTTCTTCCCTGTACCTCTAAATCTGCAAATAAGAATGCCAAGTCTCATTGCTTTGCTGGTCACTAGCACTATCAGCAATGGCCACAGACCACTGGAGGAAAAAAAAAAAGGTCCATTTTGTATCGCTTTGCTTGTAGCAGAATATTGAGCATCCTCGGTCAACAGGCTTTTGTTAAATACCTTGACAGTTCTGGAGTGTTACTGCATAAAGGGATTGGTGCATGGGCCCTCCACAAAGGTTACAACCTATGTAAATCAATCTTAAGAAAAAGAAATATCCCCAACCTTTGTATTCTCGTCCACATCTCTGGCGTCCATCTCCAGGTTGTTATCCTGAAGGTAACCAAACCACACACCCACAAGTTGTTCCGTCTTTATTCACTTATTTCAGAGCTATAGTTGTGTGCATCTGACTATACACACATATCAGTCCTTAACCGTGCATTCTTCTGTTGCAATTGTTTAGCTTCAACCTTGCCCTTCGCCAAAGTGCTATGAATACGGAGGGTCCAAAGAATAGAGTAAACGCAAACCCTTCTTTCCTTCTTTCTCAGAATAAATATATTCACAGCAGAATGCTACAATGGACAGTAAGGTCCCTGGGATTCCTGATAACTCCTTTCCTGTGTATATGTTAGGTTGATTTTTGTCATGGGGCAATAGAAGATTTATTCGTGCTGAGAATAATTCATTAACAAAACCATGAAGGGCAACCTGCACAAAAACATTCCTGAACACTTGAAGTGTTTCTCAGTACTGCATTCTGGCACAAAGATAGAGATTTCCAAGCGTTTTCTTTTGAAAAGTCATTTGTAATGGTTAATATTGCCAAGTTGACAGCATCTAGAATCACCTAGAAGGGAAGTATCTGCAGAACTGTGAAGCTACCTAGACTGAAATTTCCTTTGTCACTATTTGTGAGGGGTTCTCTTGATTAGGGCAATTGAGGTTTGAAGACACATCTAAATGCGCGTGGCACCATTTCATGTGGTTGTAGAGTGGAGAAAAGGAGAAAGAGACCTGAGCAGCAATAGTCATCACGCTCTGCATCCTGCTTGCTGATGCCTATGACCAAGTCTCCTCAAGGTCCCTCTAACCTAATGTCCCTACCACGATGAACTGTATCCTCAAACTGTGAGCCAAAAGGAACCCTTCCTTCCTTAAGTTGCTTTGCTTCTCTGTCTTGATGAGGCATGGAAAAAAGTAACTGATGCATATTACAAGACATTCTAAAGTTAATAAATATCATCATCGTTATTCCTCCTGTGACTCTGAGGTAAGATACAAATTGTCCACATGTGATTGATGAGGAATCTGAAGATTGGAAAGCACAGACCATGAAAGTCAAGTAACACAAGTCAAAAGAAATGCAAGTCCAGGCCCAGGAAAGCTGCCTCATGGACCTTACCTACTGTCACCTGGCACCTCTGCTATCCCATCCTGCTGGACACCGGACATAGGAGGACTGGAGTGGCAGTAAAGGGGTCTGCCCTCAGTGGGAACAACAATTCATAACGTAATATCACTATTCTCCAAATATGGCTGAACTTGGTTTGGTAGCCTGTATAAAGAAACACTATTAGGTGGAGTTAGCAAACAGACAACCAGTGCGCCCAGAGCCTGCTGACTGTGGGCAATACATGGGAAGCAATGCATCATTAGAGCAAGTTTCTGGGTTGTCAAGGCTGTACTTTTATTTCCCTTTGTGCTGAAAGGTGCTGCAATGTAGTTGTCAACCACTTCCCAGGTAGTTTGCTCACTATAGACAGGCTCCGCCATCTCCTGGATTTTCCGTATCCCATGTGTTCCCAGGAAGATCTTCACTGCTGTAACAACAGCAGACACACATGTGCTAATCAACTGAGTGGTTTTAAATGACTGCCATGTTCCATGTTTGTTCCTATGACCTGAAGCATCTCCTCTGGGAGCTTGGATTTGGTAAGTGCTGTGCTTTTTGGTTTTGGAGAGAGGGGAAGGGAAATGTGGTCCCAAGCAGTCCTATCAGTCTGATGCTGTGGTGTTCACCCATGTGCCAACATTTGCATTTTTTTCTTAATTTTAAACCTAATTATTGATTCTTTGGGAATTTCATATCATGCACCCCAATCCCACTCACCCCCAGTCCCTCCATATCTGCTCCTCACCCCTGCAGTATGCCTCCCCCAATTAATTAAAAACAAAACTAAATAACTACCAAAAAAATCCCACCTTGCTCCTCCATCTTTTCAACACCTCTTCATTCATTTTAGTGGCATCAGGAGACCTGCCCACAAAACATTCATTGAAATTAGTCATTGATCTTGCTCAAGCCCCTCCGTTTCTGGTCCACCATCATTACTTGGCTGGTCCATCACTGAAACTCCTCTGGGATAACTTGTTGTTGCTTCAAGTTATGGAGATTCTGCAGTATTCCTTCTGCAGGACCAGCCCCCTCATACACTCCAGCAGGCCAAAGCAGTGGCAGCTGTTAGGGTGGGCCAACCCAAGGCCTAGGATGTGGGTCTGGGTGGTAATTGAGCTGATAAGTCCAAGTCATTGAGCTGGTGGCCACCATCCTGTCAGGGGAGCCAGCTCTCCCACACTTATGTTGTGAAGTAGGGCCATCGCTCCCGAGTTCTGGGGTTAGCTCTCCCATGGGGGAGCAACACCAGCTCTTCTGCTACAGTGTCTAATGAGGGGCTGGGCCAGCTATCCTGGAGACAGTGAAGGAAAGGACTGGCTCAGCACAGTGAAGAAAAGGACATTGGCTATTAACACACAGGGTTCCAATGACCCCCTGTGGCAACACAAACAATGGACATCAGCCTAGACCATGGCTGCTGTTGAGCCACAGACCCCCACACGGCTCATGGTCAACCCCATTTGGCTGGATCACTTGAATTGGCTTGAACTCCAAGGTAGTGGGAACCTTGGACACCAACATAGCCACGGGTAGTGGTCCAGACCCCTGGCACTGGCATAGCTTTTGACGGACATCAAAACAGCCCTTGGCTGCTATAAAACCACAGACTCAGACATGGTTCTCAGCAGCAGCCTTGGACCAGATGACACCATGGCCTCAGTGGCAGCACAGCACTTGGCCACCAACCAACATGGCCACAGGATACAGCCTAGATCCCAGGTATTTGTGTGACTTTTGCTGGTATTATGGCCACAAACATCACAAACTCTGGCTGTGATAGGATCACAAATGCAGAAATGGTCCCAGGCAACAACCCACGCTTGGATGTTATCATGGCTCTTGGTGACAGGTCAAGCCACTCAGATTAAGATGTGCCCCCCCACGGAAGTGTGACCCTTGGGCACCAACACAGTATTTGCATGTTTGTACAGAGTACCTTGTAAAGAAAAAGAAAGTTGATAAGTATTGACTGTAAGACTAAAGGTAGAGATAGCGTACAGGCTCCTTTATGATAGCCTAGTTTTTCCAATAAATCAATCTGGTAACAATATCCTAAAAACAAATAAACAACAACAACAACAACAAAAAAAAACAACCAAAGCTGATGTCTAAGCATATGTTACAAAATAAAAATATCTGACTTTCAATTCTGAAAAGCCCCAATAAATTTACCCATAAACCTATTATTTTAATTTTATGCAGTATTCTAACAAGTTACAAGCCTATGGGGAGTTAGGAAACAAATGGCAAACCCTTATAATTAGAAAATTAATAACAGTAAGAAACTGAGACCAAGGAGACCAAATTTAAACATTCTATAAGGCATTTGAAAGTTATAATTCCTAAACAGAAAACCTCTACCATGTACCACATTTCTATAGAACTTCTGTGTACTTGGGGTTATAATATTGCAGAATATCCCATAATATTAATGATGTTGAATTCCAATCTGAGTTTTGGTAGCTACAGCATGTGACAAAAATAAAGGCTGGGTTCTTCAGCCTGTCACTCAGACTGTCTATGAGATGGCTACAATTCACATGCATGCTTCCTCGCACAAGTACTGCCTGGTCCAGTGAGCTGTACGGATTTTATTTACATGGAGTGGCATCTCAGAAAAGGTTTAGAGACCATTCTTAGTAGATGACTGACATTGTATTGACTAATGAGATTGATCAGTAATGGGTAATAATGATAGGTGCTGGCATAATACTGCGAAAGCCAGCAACCCCAGAACATACAGCCTAGTCACATTCCCTTAGCTACACCCTGCATCCATCCTTCTTCCTCCACCTAGACCCAAGCCAAAGTCCCTGACTCCAGCACAGCTGTACTCTTCTTGGTCTTCTTCCCCATCTTATTTTTCCATCAACTGGTATTTCTCCTCCTCATCCCTGAGGCTAATTTATCTTTCAGTGTCCCACTGAGGAGCCATTTCCTTCACAAAGCCTTCCCCTACAGTCGCACCCAGATAGCCTTTTCCTGCCTTCCGTAATTCCTCCCGTCTAACTGTTCTCCACAACTCCCTTACATTAGTATTGCCTTTTCTTCCCTGACGGACAAGAAACTTCTTGATTGCAATAACTCCATCTGGATTATCTTTGAATCCATCACTAAGATTCACAGAAAGCCTTACTGAATGAAGTGTGTGCCATAAGAACGTAGAAATACGTGAATGGTGGGTACTCAATATTTGCTGAATTAATGAACAGAAGATTATCATCACTACTCCCCTGATGTGTCACACGGAGATAAAGTTATGTTTTTTAGGTTAGAAAATAGGCCTCATGTTTATAGGGCTATGTGAGTAGCTAGGCTTTAAGGAGATGACATAAAACCCTAGCTTGAGTGACTCCCGTAGGACAATAGATGGGGGCAGTCAGTGACATTGACACTTGAAGAGCAGGAAGATGTTGTCATGAGTTTGTTCTGGGGGTCAATAATAATGCAGGTAGGCAAAGTGGATGCAAAACTCTTCAATGACATTGAAATGAGTTTCCTAACATGGGCACAACCCTACAGGAGCATCTGTGTTTGCTGGTGCACAAGTGCTTACATGTATTCATGCTTGCTGGGGTGCAGAGGGTGAGGGGTGTGCAGAGTCTCTACAAGAGCTGCAAAGTCTCCAAAAAAAGAAACTGACGATTCCCTTCAGAGAAAGAGAAAACATCGCTGAATAAATAATACCTTTCAAGAGGCTTTAATACATTGTAAAGAGCATTTCTACTGATTGGTAGAAATTCTTTTTGATTAATTAATTAGTTAATGTTTTCAAAGCACTTTCAAGATGAAAAACATTTCACGAGAGCTTCATAATTTTTATTTTTCCCATGTACATCAGTTTTCCACATTACTGGGTTTGTTTTTCTCTTGGGTTGCTCACCAAGCCATGCACCCTCACAGAGGCATGGTGTGGAATATGCCAAGGGAATAGGAACGGAGTTGGGCTGACAGTGAGCAGGGGAAGAAAAAAAAACAACAGCAGAACTCTCCAAATGTATTTAAAGTTATGTTTGAAATACAATCATGTAAGCAAAGGGGGAAAACTGTCTTGCTGGAATCTAATCATATTATTTACCAGCCCAATTCTTTGTGCACAAAGCCTGGATTGACAGCTATATGTTGAAGTAATGACAATAACGAACTTTTACTAATTACTTAGTAAAGTCTGGGTAATGTCTTAACATTCTGCCTGTATTAAGCGGTATTTTTCTCTCCCACAATCATTTGAGATACTGTTATTACAAGTATTCACTGATGGAGAAAATGAAGAGAATTCACTCACATCTGCCATAGGTAGTTTTTCGGTGGCTTAAAACCTTAGCTATGATATAGGGAGGAAGAAAAATTAATGTTTATAAATGGGAAGAGAGAGGAAAGAATGAAGGGTAGCAGGAAGGGAGTTAGTGATGCTCTGAGGAAAGAAGAAGGAAGGGCAAATAAGGAAAATAAATGAAAGAGTGAGAGAGGGAGGAAAGGACGGAGGGAGGAAAAGAGGGAGGGAGAGGTGAAGCAAACAACTCCATTGTTAGTGTTAGCAGTTCTGACCATGGGCTCCCTCTACAATGTGTGTAGTCTCCCGGTCTAATGGTAAGTCTTCATTCTAAACTTGATGTGATTTACAACCATCTATGGATCTACTTTTGTCTGTAAAGGCATTTCTAGACATAGTCAGCTGAATCAGAACACTGTCCCTGAATGTGGCAGAACAAGTCCTAGACTGAATAAAAATCAAAAAGCAAGCCCAGGAGCAGCATTCATCTCTTTCCGTTTCCCCACTGCAGAAACAATGTGACCAGCTACCTTCCAGTGCCCCTGTCACTGTGCCACGACACCCATGAAGAACTCTATCCTCAAACTCTAAATCCAAAGAAGCGCTTCTTGAAGTTGCATTTGACAGGTATTTGATGCCATCAATGAGAAAAGTAGGACAGATACTAATAGATAATGAACAGAAAATAAACGTGGCCAACCTTTCCTGTTGGCAAAACTAATCAACATGGCAAAGGAAAGTTAATGTATTTCCCAAAGAAGTCTTTATTCAATTCAGTGTCACCTTCCATTTTGCCCAGGATCCTCATTACCACCGCATGACATGACATCTTGGTGACAACAAGGTCCTAGATCCTGGGCCTCTGATTTTCTTTTGGTGAAAGCAATGCCACCTGTTATTTCTATGAATATTCTGATAGAACTAAGAGGAAACGCTCTCAGCCTTCAGCTAGCGGTGTGATCTGCTCCCATCCCTGAACATCCTCATTAACCTCAATCAACCTGGGTATAAAATGGGACAAAACAACCCAAAACCTCCCCCCAAATTATATTTGTGAAAATACTTGGGAAGGACGGGGACTCAAACACTGACAGCCAGGGTAAACGCCTATGACCTGCTGACTACCTTGCACTAAGGGACTTTCAGAGGCTTGAGGAGCAAGAAACAGTCTTTGTACCAAGTCCGCCTCTCTCATCTCCCACCTCCTGTCTTCTTCACAGAAGAGGGTTCAAGAAACCAGAATTCCTCTTCCCCAAGGCGACTAATGGAAACTAGAATATTTCCCCTAAATCAAGCCATACCACAACAAGACACATTATTCTGGTCTCACCCTGCCTGTGTAAGGGATGGACATGAGGACATTCTGGCCCACCAAAGTCTGAAAGTAACAGGCCTTAAGACACTCATTCCAAAGGGCTCCAGCACTACACCTAAGAGGAAAGACCTCAGTAGGTTTTCCCACTTAGCTTTCTATGATTGGGTTAGACTCTTTCTGTTCGATCAAAACGAGGTTTTGCTCTCATTACCAACTCTAAGCATAAGCAGACATTTAAGTTTTGGTTTTGGACCTTCATTCTGAAAGCTTCCAGGTTATATCAAACTATGATTAATACATTTGCCATGCTTTTCTCTTACAAGCCTGTCATTTCTTATGGGGATGACAGCCATGACCCTTATAAGGGTGAGGAATGGCGTGACCCTTATAAGGGTGAGACTGGTTCCTCCTCTACAAAAGCAAGCAAGCAAACAAAAACAAAACAAAACAAAAACAAACAAAAAAACCCCCACAAGAAAGCCCTAGAGATAAACAAACATTCCATAGAATTAGCATCTCTCGCAGCCCCTTTCATCCTTTTTTTTTTTTTTTTTCTCAAATACCTGTGGGTATGCCTATTTGCAGACATACCAACTAATTTGCAAGCAAGAGTCCAGGTTGCTAAAAATATAGTTGGAGGAAAAAAGTGACATCTAATCCCCACCATCATGTACACTAAAATCTCAATGGAATGAAGAGATTTGAGGCTCTGGGATGGGTGAGCATCTCAGAATACAGTGAATAAGTATCTAGCACAAGGACAAAGGGGAAACGTAAGACAGAAGTGCATAATTTATTGGCCATTTTGGCTGCAGGGTTCTCATTAAAGTGAGTATAATTAACAAATCTCTTTGCAGATATGAGATACAAAGATGCCACAGCCATAAAATCAAGGGACGGATGTAGCAGAGTACTTCTCTCTGACTCCATTGACTTGGTGATCTCTAGCCCAGGCTACGGCCTCTTTATGGTTCAGTCTATCTCAGCAGAGAAATGGCTGCTACCCTCACCAGATCAGTGTTAGGCTGGATGGCTGAGGAAAGCAAGTTTGCCCAAAGAAAACACTCAGAGCAGTAATGCGTGAAGTCCCAAGTTAACCCCCTCGCAGAGAAATGGTGATGTCACAAAGCAAGTTGTCCATGGCACGGTGGGCTACAGGGGGAGAATGAAGGGATAGCAAGCAGCAAAATGTCCTTTGTGGTACCTACTCCTGTGAAGGAGCAGCGAATGTGTTGAGAAGCTGCCTTGACATGTGTGAGCTTTCAAGAGGCCTCAGGACTCTTCCTTGCTGTGCCCACCCACACACTCTACTCTCCAAGAGGCAAAGTGTACTTCCTGCTGGCTCAAATGGTTGATATAAGATATTGAATGGGCTGGAAGTCAACTATCCATTTTTTCCTTTCCCCCTTTCCACCTCCCATCCCTTGAGGAGTTTGTAGGAACTAAGAAGCATCCTCAGAGAAGTGTCAAGTCAAGAGGAGGTCAACACTGTGGCTGCAAACCTAAGAGGAAGGCAGGTTAGAAGAATGTCCAGTAGACTATACTGTCCTGAATGTCTGTCTTTGCTAAACACGACGTCTCTGCCACACAGCTTCCAAGAACATTCAAAAGCATTCTGTTATTATACCATCGCGACCTCGATGAGAAGCATGCCTTCAATAGTAAAATGACATTTGAGAAACAAGGATTTTGCTCTGGGATTAAGAAAGGGCTTTGTGTGACTTCCTGATAGCCCTAACTCTACCCCACCCCCACCCGGGAACATGTAAAGATGCCAAAAGAGGGAAGGGTGCCAGAGAATTGTCAGAGAGGATTAGTGTGATCAGTGACCAAGCTGTGAGCCTTCGGTCTTCTGGCAAAGCAAAGCCAGCCCCAAGAATCTGGTTCTAAGGCAAATGGAGAAATGGCCTTCATCCCAGGGTGGCTGGATTTAGGCAGCACTTAGTACCCCATAGGAGCAGACCTATTCTTAGGATAGACCCAAGAGAGGGCACATTGCCTTCCCTTTTATTCTATGATAAAGACCAGACATACAAAGTCAAGGCAAGCCATAAACAAAGTGGCCATTAAGGGATTTAGATTAGGATATGTAATTGCCCCATTCTTACCCCCAACTGAATTTCAAATGGGTTCCAAAGCTTTGAGAGAGCTCCAATGGTTCAGGGCACAGCAATAGCCACGGGGAGGTGGGGAGCAAAAAGGAACTGGGCCAATGTTGTAATTCTTGCCACATTTCAACTGAAGAAAAGGTAGCGAGAAGACAACAGACTGGTTCTAAGGAAGGTCATGATTCTACAGGTCAACGCTCATGGAGATGAATGAATGAATGAATGAATATAAACAGATAAATAAATAAATAAATAAACAAACAGAACAGACAAAAGACTGCAGTGGAAATGGATCTGATGGCTGGAGTGAGAATGTGGGAATTAGGAAGACATTTCTTAAGAGCCCCCCACCCCCAGGCCAGGTAAAAATTGTCACCATACGTTTATTTCCTTGGTTGCCCTTCAGATTACTCAGGCATGTTATTATATTGTTTTTCTTAGTCTTTCTAAAGGGGTCCCATTGTCTTTTATAAAAGGTTCCAGTCTACAGATGCAGCGTGACTCTGACCTTGGCAGTTTTAAAGCAGCAACTGAGTACTGTCTTCTCCAGTTCTGAGTGTAAGGACCCACTGCAAGGGCAGGCTTGCCTTCTGCTTTCAAAGCTCTGTTTGTTTTGTTTGTTTCTGTTTTGTTTTGTTTTGTGTGTGTGTGTTTTGTTTTTTTCTTCTTTCAAAATCTTGCTTACATGAATAACATTATTTGGAAATTGTGTATCCCTCCAAGAAGGATTCAGAATTCTCTCTTCTATACTTCACATTATATTACACTCTATGAAACAATTCTTTCCCTGTGGAAGTTTCTGATCTCATATCTTATTTCTTTAGTAGCTTGCTGAAGTGTTGAATTTTTTTCAAGGATTGGACCCCTGTTTCATTCTGACTTGTCTGATGAATCATTCCTACATAAAGCAATTCTTTATTGTTTCCATGGTCACAAAGGACTGGGTTTTTTAACTTCCTGTTGTCAATTCACTTAGTCTGTTAAAAAATGTTAAGGACTGAGGTCATGTGACTAGCACTATAGCCCACATCGCTGCCTGGTGGCAGCATCCGCAAATAACAGTATAAAGATGTAAGACATGATTTTTGGACATTGCCCTTTGAAACTTGAATTTCAAAACAGGGATGACAAAGAAGAGCCACTCCTTTATGAGCACCGTGGTAACAGATTCTGATATCAATGCTTAGCGGATAACCTCAGAGATATTTTCAGTTGGCTCAGTTATTCAGTTTCTCCCACTGTGTTCAGAATTAAAAGAATTGATCCCTACACCTATAGTTGAATGCACTTTCTCCAACATAAGTTTCCTAGTTTCAAAATGTATTGATGGTACAATTTCTTTTCCATAGAGTTCCTGCACTTGTTGCTTAACTAATGAACCTACCAAACGAAGACAAGGTATTGGACACTGCATTGTAATTTTCTTAGATTAATACACACGTCCATCATGTAGACAATCTAACTTTCTACCAAGCTGGCACATTTACACGATCAAGGTAGTGAGTATGTCTTATCAAAATAAAGCTTAGGTAGCGTAGTTGCTGTACATTTTAAATCTGCATTCAATATAGATTCAGGATTAGACATATTTATTGGGTAATAACATATGAGGATATCATTTCTCAAGAATTAAAACTAACCCTTCTCGACCAGAATATTTTATCAAATCCAATACCATTGTCCATAACCACACGGAAAACAGTGACATGATATGAAAGGATTGCTATCAGAACGCTGCTAGATAATCCTCCATATCTTCCTCGCACCATCAGAATTCCCTTTTCGTTCCTCCCCTCCGTCTTCCAATATTCTGGAAAGTATATTACAGGTGAAATAGGAAAAGCCATTCTGCGTACACTGCCTGCCACTTTGCAGCAAATGTAGCCTATATCTCTATTCAGGTATATAATGTGACTCCAAAGTCAGGCTGCTGCAGGAGATAAGAATTCCTGAAAGTAAAACAAAATGCTTTGAAGATAAGAACTTGCCTACTGAATCTCACCCGAGTCTGAGTTTCACTCTGCCTATCTGTGAGCGAGATTCGTTGTGAAGCCTCTGAGAACTGCCACACGTCTGCCCTCTCTTTCCCCTAAGCTGTTCTGCAGATGGTCCTCAGATTATGGTCTTTACCATGGCAGCGCATATCACTTTTACCTGCAAGTTTGTAGACGTGCATCCTTCCACAGAATGCAATCTACCTCCTTATTTTAACAGTGAAGACAGCGGAGACCAGGTTGCCCTCCTTCGCTTGCTGTGTTCTCTTTACCTCCTAGCCTGGATACTCTTTCCCAGGCTCAAATAGGCTCTGTGGTTTCCCAGACATGTAGATTTTGATTGAGGGGTTTAGTCCAAGCCTGAGCTTCCATCCTGCTACCAGATTTGATGTGATGCTAGCACTGTGTATCGCAGAACCCCGATCTGAACCCTAGGGATGGAATGCTCGTCTCAAAAAGATCATTCACCTCCGTCTCCCACCCTGACATTTACCACCTCTAAGATTTCTTAGCTTATTCTTTAAAAATTAATTCTGAGTCTTTCACCTTGCTAACATTTGTCCTAGCCTTTCTAGCTCTGTGGTTTTCAACTTGGCTGAACAGTGAAGTGACCTAGGGTGGATTTGGGCGGGGGGAGGGGGGGTTGCGGGGCATTAAGATCCAGTTGAACAAGTAAATGCCAGGTCAATTAAGTCAGACACTGGGGTTGAGACAAAGAAGGCATCTGCATTTTTTTCCCCTTAAAAACCTTTAGATGACAGCAATGTTTAGCCAAGTTTGAGAACCACTGGATTTTGGATAAAGTCATGTATTATTTCAAAGCCTTTTTCTTAAACCTGTGTTTGATTTGAGTTTGCTCTAAAATATTCTTGTCTTTGGAGCTGAATTCTCTCTTGCTGCCCTGCCCACATTTTGAAGACAGATTGTGTTCCCATCTCTTGGCTTGATAAAGCCCTTAACACTTGTGGTGTAGGAAGTTAAATGTGAGTCCCTATTCAATTATCAGATTTACCATGTACCATCTTGCTATATATACCTGGATCTTCTTGGGTTTGTATTTGGAGCACACTTGGGCCTTAGTTTTCTTATCTATTAGCTGGAAACAATCTCAACTATATTATGAGGTATGTTTAATGATCACATGAGATGAATGATATAAAGTACTGAGTGCTGGCTCAGTGTCTACTCAACAAACACTAACCATTATTATTATTAATTAGCCTTCTTTGTATGTTTCACATTGTATAATATAGCAGTAAGCAGTCAATAATCATTTGCTGGATGAATAAGTCAATAAATGATGGAGAATAAATCATACTTAATTGCTCTAAAATAAACCCATAGCAGCCAGTCTTCTGCTACAACATTCCAGTTAATGTACGTTAACTATTTACGAGTGCTTGCTGGCATCTTTGTGGCTAGTGTCTTTGTGAATTCAGATTTGAGTGAAGGCAGATGACTTCCTCAAAAGACAACAGATCTGAGGAAGATAATGGCCCTCGCTCCAGAAAGGTCTCATTCTCTTTAGTATGTATCCACTAAAATTCACCAAACTATCCATATCATTGGACGAGCTGTTTGATCATGCTCCTATCTAACGGCTACATTTCAGATTTAACCCAATGTCAGTGAGGATGGTATTTCATAATCTTGAGAATTGCATCAATGCCTTTGTTTAATGGACATTGCCTCACCCTCCACTGACGGGACATGGCCGACATCACCAGAAACATAAACTTCACAGCTTTCTATTCATTCTTATGCCAGCAGAGCATTTAATCACTATGGGACTGTGAAAGCGAGGAGGTTACTGGAGACTGTAGCCACACTACATAATGTGATGGAATGGGTGAAGTCTGACTATTACCAGCGTGAACAGAGCCTTTTTATTGGAATCCATCCTGGTGGAATGAATAGACTCTGTTCTGTTTATTGATTACACCCTGAGTATTGAGGTAGAGGTGGCGGGAGCTGCCCAGGAAAATACTCAGACGCCATTGTGCGCCTTTCATTTTGGCAGGGCCAGATAATCAGTCAGAAATTTCCTTTTAAACCCTAAACAACATGCTCGATAGCCTTATATCCCACAAGGATAAAAATCACACAGAAATAGAAATGTCTTAAGTCGCTTGTATTCAAGCCCCTTTCACTAATGCTCAGACTGCCATCCCAGTTCACACACCATTGAACTTCACCCGAGGAGGATCTCTCTGGTCCCTGTGCCCTCTGCTCTCTTCCTACACAATCAATAGGACGTTAAGAATTCTATCTGATCATGGCACTGTCGAATGACTTCCTATGGTACTCTGAATAAAACTCAGGTTCCTTGTGGTATGGCAAGACCACAGGTCATGGAGCCTTTCCTAATCATCTGACCCCTCGCTCTACCTGTATCCCTGCAAAGCACTTGCAAGACTCTCTCCCTGCACCTAACAATAAAGTCCTTTCTCTTTCCCTACTGACCTGGATATCTCTTTTCAGGGAATTTGTGATTCTTTCCTTACCTGCCCTCCCCCCCAGGTACCCATTATTCTTTATTTTGTCCTTGGCAGTTACGCAGCATCTTTAAATATTTATTGTTTCGTTTGTTTACTTGTTTGACAAATGTTTTCACAGAACCCTCTTCAAGGTGTGGAGACCCTGAGTGTCATGGTCATCTGGCTCACTGAGCAGTTCAAGGCAAGGTGTTGTTCAATAAACAAGCATACGCAACAACTTGCTTATGTTTGTAAGTGCTATTGATGCACACAGCACTCAGTTTTAACAGGAGCTTTACCAAAAGCGTAGCACTTCTCGTGCAATGAAAACAAATATTCCGAGGGATTTACTGTACCTAAATGGTAATGAGTTTTCTGTTGCTTAGGACTATCAGCTAGTGCACATTTTCAACCAGCTATATAAAAAAGCATTAAGACCTGTTACTGTTGAAGACTTTGATACCAAAGAGAGGCGTCATGAACACCAGAAGTCTTTCTTTTCACTTCCTGATGCTTTCATAGCTTTGCATATTCATGTCTTGCTGCGCTGTATGTGTGTTTTCCTATTCATTTGCTAAAATCCAACTATATCAGTTTTAATGACCATTGGGCATGGACTTGCTTCGCTAACTTAATTTTTCTGAATATATTTGTTCAATTGGAGCCTCTGGCTTGCCCCTACATAGTCCAGATGACACTCCCCCTCCAAACCCTGCCCTCGGAGAGCATACTCAGTTCTGCGTTCTTGGCTGTTACTGTTGTTTTCTCCTCTAAAAGTTGTCAGCTGCCCAAGTCCCCGCCTAAACATTTAAGTTTTTGACCATACCTGGGCACATACCCAGCTTACGCTTGGCATGCCATCAGCTCTTGCCTACAGACCATATCATCTTCCTGTTTCTGATTGTGTGTGTGACTTCCCTGGTTCTAATCTCAGGGACTGGAGGACCAGCCCAGAAGTCGCATTAAAAAAAGAAAAAAAGAAAAAAGAAAGAAAGGAAGGAAGGAAGGAAGGAAGGAAGGATGGATGGAAGGAAGGAAGAAAAGACGGATTTATTGATTATGTATACTGTGTTCTGCCTGCATGTATGCCTGCAGGTCAGAAGAGGGCACCAGATCTCATTACAGACAGTTGTGAGCCACCATGTGGTGGCTGGGAATGGAACCCAGATCCCCTGGAACAGCAGCCAGTGCTCTTAACTGCTGAGCCATCTCTCCAGTCCCCTAAGAGTTCCTCTTAGTTCTATTTCAATTTGGCTTATCTGGCTTACCATGTTGATGTAGAAACTCATTATGGGCAGCAAAAAATCTATTAATATTCTTGTTAGTTTTCTTTTATCATAAAAATAATTCCTGTGACAACTTAAAAATATAGAGAGAAAGGTTTATCTTGGCCCCAGGTTATGGAAGTTTCTCGCTATGGTCAGTTGCGCCTATTGCTTTTGGTTAGTAATGTGGTATCATTTTGTAGCAAAGACTGAGCGATGCAGTAGTGTTCACCACATGGTGGCCACAGAACCAAAAGGAGAGGGGAGGGCAATATCCCTTTGGAGGGCATTTTTCCAAGGAAATGACACACCCTCCCTCTCATTTTCTTTCTTTTTTCTTTTTTCCTTTCTTTTATTTTCTCTTTTTTTTTCTTTCTTTTTGGTTGTTTATTTGCCTTTTGTTTTTCTAAGACAGGGTTTCTATGTACAACAGCCTCATCGGTCCTGGCACCCACTCTGTCAAATAGGCTGGCCTCGAACTCACAGAGACCCACCTGCCTCTGCCTCCAGAGTACTGGGTTTAAAGGCATGTACCACGATGCCTGACTTTGTGAGCTCCTCTCTTAAAAGTCCACCACCACCTCTTAATGTTCCCAGAGTCTGAGGACGAGACCTGAAATATGTAGATCTTTCCGGGGGTGTCTGTGTGGAGAATTTAAGAACCAAACAATAGCAACATTAAAAAAAATCTAATGCTTTAATTATGAATAATTTAGATAATTTTATAGGAAATGTGGTATATGTGTTCATTTTGTGCAGGCTCAGAGCGCACCAAGGACATGATTCTGTTTCCATTTTTACAAATGTATTACTGTGGCCCATCAGAATGTTAGGCAATGGCACTGGAGGTGTGAGATTAGGCCCATCGCTTTCACAAGAAAGAAAATGGTAGGTGATCCCCAAACTAATGAGGGTTGAACTGTCTACTCTCTTTATTTTAGGTAGTGCTTATTCCTAGAAGCATACTCTCATATTTGGCTCAGACACACATAATCTTCTTTACAGGATTTGTGAATTAGAAAAGGGAAGAGATATTTAAGAATTGAAGCATGGAGCAGGCGAGGTGGCTTAGCATCTAGAGTGCCTTACTACTCTTACAGAGGACAGAATTTGGTTGCTAGCGCTCACAGTGGGCAGCACACAATTAGCTGTACCTCCAACTCCAGGAAAATGTGGCTTCCTTTCCTGGCCTCCACAAGCACACCCCTCCTTCCATTCCAGTACACACACAAGGACACACAGGCAGAGACACAGGACACCTCCTCCAACATACACGCACAGACAGATGGAAAAAATAATAAATTGGAACAGAAGTGTCATTAAAATTATTCATATATATAATTTTTCTTTGAAATATATGCATTTGAAATACATATCTAAAAAGGTGTAAATCATGAACCATCTATGGACAGCATGTTTTAAAGCATTCTGATTACATTATGCTCAGTGACGATATTCTCTGTAGTTCTCTTTAATGACAGTGTGACTTTAGCAACGTGTTCCATGTCACAGTGACTCATCTATTATTGCTCCCTTCTAGCTTAAGTAGACTAACCTATTACAGATTCTTGCTTGTAACTCTATTTGGTAACTCATCCTTAATCCTTATAAAACATGATAATAAAATCCCTTCTGTGAATCAGGCTCCGAGCAGTGGTCTGCCCTCTCTGGTCATCAATCTGTACCTTTCCCCTCATCCCTTAAAATCATAGAAGATACGGCAGATGTGTTGGGGATGTACAGCTGTGTTATTTCTTGAAACAGCTGGGGGCAACTTGTCCAGAGCAAAGGTGTCCTTTCTAAATATCGCAAGCCCTGTGTAAGTAGACATAATGTAAGCCCTGTACCCACAGTTATTGATTTGGCTCATTGACAGCTGAGGTGTTTAATATATCCATCCTCTTTGTAATGCCATTTGAAAACTCTGAGGATTAGGAAGGCAATTTTCTCAAAGGGATTCTTCTGAGAGCAAAGGCCAACTCACCCTGCATGGGTGAGGGCTCCGACAGAACCAAGTGAGGAGAATGGAGCTGGGGAGCCAGCAGATACGTTCTAGCCTGCCGCAAATAATGATTTTTAAAAAGCCCCAGAAGAATGCGCTTTGCTGCTTTACATAATGCTATAATGCATTAACTCATGTGATAGGACTGCCGAGAGTTTATTTATTCATTTATTTCTGCCTCGGGCAAACAGCGGATAAATGCTTACAATAGTAGGTTACCAGGTGTTTCGGCGACGGAGATTAGTAAGACCCCTCCTTGTGCAGGAACTGTTTAACTGCTTGCCTAGTTCTAGCCCACGTGGAAATTGTCAAAGTCTTTAGCGATTTGCGGAGAACAACAAAAACAACGGCAGAAATTTTTTATGCAGTCATATTTAGATCAAGGGAGCATTTGGGGCACTTGTGCTGGGTAATCGGCTTACAAGAGAAACGTCAAATGTGTATTGACTAGAATTTATCTTGTATGAGATTCTTACCTGTATTCACAATTGTTTGTTATTTTAATTATTTACCTGATCAGAAAAAAAAATTACAGGATGGTATTCAAGCTGCTACAATGAATGTGCCCTTTGCTCATCAAGAGTAGATACTTCTTTAGTGTTTGTCTTTATTGGTTTCTGTGGTAACACCTTGGGGCTACTGAGTGCAGCTGGAGTTTGGTTTTGTTTTTCCTTCCTTCCTTCCTTCCTTCCTTCCTTCCTTCCTTCCTTCCTTCCTTCCTTCCTTCCTTTCTTCCTTCCTTCCTTCTTTCCT
>NC_022014.1:58701942-58705806 GCF_000317375.1 Microtus ochrogaster
CTTCCTTCCTTCCTTCCTTCCTTCCTTCCTTCCTTCCTTTCTTCCTTCCTTCCTTCTTTCCTTCCTTCCTTTCTTCCTCCCTCCTTCCCTCCCTCCCTTCCTTCCTTCTTTTCCCCTTTTCTTCTTTGTGATACATTGTCCTGTGTGTTTGGCAACTCCCTGACCTCAATGGATGCAAACAAGGCATGAAATGTTAAGCACACTTGTAATATCAAAGGTTTTCATAACAAATCATTTTGTCCCAAGAGGATCCTAGAGAGATTACGGATGTGCACCGTGTCTAAAGTGTCCACCGGTGACGTGAGATATCCCGACAGTCAATGGATAATTAGCCGCTCATGCTAGGAATACAAAGAAAATGCAGCCAGTTTACCCTGCCCTTGTAAATAGACTCAGAGAGCTTTTCTCAGAATTAGGTCCATATGAAACTAACTGAATTCACAACCCCAAATAACTGCAGACATCTGTCTGCTAGAAGCTTTTATGATTAGGCCTTGAGGTAGTATTTTCCTGACAACTACAGAGGCAACAATTTGCTAAGCCCAGCTGAGAAGCAAAATGTATAAGGCTGGGCTTTCAAACTAGCCCCTGTCAACTTATCTCAAAAGCCTGGGAAATAAGTTTTTCTTAACTGTAATGCTAAACTGATTTTCAGGGTATGTTTGCACAGCTCTTCTGGCCTCCATGTGGAAGAATTTCTGACTCTGGGTGCTGCGGCAGGGAGGGAAGCAAACGGCATGTCACCCAAATCCATTCGAAATCAAAGTTAGTAAAGAAAGTCATCCGGGTTGTCTCCTTTAGGAGACAAGCTTACAAGAACACACCCGAAATCTGTGGTCTAAGGCGGTGTTGCTGGAAGCCAGTTTGCGTTTGTTATAATGTGGCCAGAGATTCTCAATCTGGGAGTCGGACTCCTTTGCGTGGTTCCCAGGGGTCGCCTTTCAGAATCCTGCATGTCAGCTGTTTATATTACCATTCAGAGCAGCGGTAAAATTACAGTAATGGAGTTGTAACAAAAAATAATTTTTGTATGGTCAGGGTCACTGCAGCATGAGGAACTAACTGTATCAAAGGGCCACAGCATTAGGAGGGTTGAGAATCGCCCAAATAAGGCCCCAATAAGGCTACACACCAGCAAAGGGCAGACATAGCACTAGCTCTCTCTCACTGAAATTTGTCTCCCTGGAGAGCGCTGATGATGTCTGGCCATACTTGGGGCTTTAAATGGGATGGTGTGGGGGGGGGGAGGGCCGGGGGTAGGTGGGTACTAATGTCACCTACTACCAAGTTACAGAAGTCAAGTAGGCAGCTGAATGTTTTCCAACATGAATGTCCCTCTCCAGACACCAATGCTTCGGGGTTTGAGAGACACAGGTGTAGAACTTCCTTGATGACTCTAATGAGTGGAAATTTAGAAATGAATTGTCTAGGTAATGACCTTAAACTGGAGACTCTTCTTGATTCGGTCGACTGAGGGCTTGTTTAAGACCACAAACAAAGATGCTGCAACTTGAGTTAATCAGTATAAACATGTAGAGGCGGTGAAGGTTCCTTCCGAGGACAGGCGGAGATCAGCCAATCAATTGTATCTGCTTTTCATCCATCATGAGGGGCAATCTATCCCCCAGGAAGTGACACTGGGAGGTGACATTTCAAAAGACTAATGCTCCAGCAAGGCACGTGCTGTTTCATTGATGTTGTAACCTCATTCCTGCAAGTACCATTATTTAGTTAAGGTTTATAAAGCATGCTGGAGATGGAAAATGCCATATAAATGCTAAGCATTGTTACCATCTTTCCGAGGAACAGCTTCTGTGAGCGATGTCACAGTGCAAAAACACACAGGGACACACCACTTTATCCCCATTTGTGGTGCTGAGGAGAGGTTACCATAATAAGTAATTCACATTGTGCCATCTCCTCCACACTCCAAGTTAAAACAAATTAAATAAAGCTTAATTAGACAGTGTTTTATGCACTCCAAAAATGCAGCTGATTGATATTCTAAGTAAATACAGGTTAGTTGCTAGAGAAAGAATATTGAAAAGCTTCCAGAAACATAAAATTGAGGCTGCATTTCTGTCGTATTAAACATATGCACCAAACAGATTAAAATCCCTAAACATTGCTTATTTTTTTTCCAGTGGGGTCTCTCTCTCCCTCTCTCTGGTATTTATACTTAACACATTATATATTGTAACATTTCCCATGTTGAAATGCTTGCCATTCTGGCATTTTCACTTCACTAAAATTTGCTTTTCATTATGCAGAGAAGGGTCTTTTACCACACACTGTGTGAAAAGAAAGAACAATAAACAAGCAAATAAGAACCTTTTTTAAATCAGACCTAGTAAAATACTAATTGTAGCAACTGCCTGAAAGAATCACGGATGCCGTTGTAAATTATTTCAGATTTAATCTCTGGTGGTGGTGACTTTCTGAAATGGCAAATTCTCTGTGGGTTTTTGATTCAGGTAGGAGCTGTCACCCTGTCAATAGACGCACTAGTCACATCCCGACTGTCATGCCTAAGGCACTGAAAGAGATACGAATACAAAATGGCAGCCATAATGATTCCATCATCAGAGAACATAGGCAGACAAGGTCTACGCTTGCCTGCGTGCACTGATTGTGTTTTTCTATCAGCTTGTTTCTGTTTCATTTTTATAGGAACCTACAGGAAAACAAAGTTTTTCAACTTAACACAAATTCTTGCCACTCTTTTGCCTAGACCTAGTCAAATTCTTTGGCCTTCTCCCTCACGACTACTTAAGTTCTTGTTTAGGCTATCAGAGACAGGAGATTTAAGTCATAGATTTTAGAGCACAAGCAAATTAATTTTCTAAAGAAAAGGAAGAACATGTCTACTATAGAAAAATATGTCCACTATGGAAATGCTAAAATCACAGGGGGAGCTAATGTTTCTGCTAGCTTACTCTACAGACAACAAATTATTTAGGTATTAGAACCATGTTACAATATGCCATCAAGGTTTCAGAGAGAGAGAGAAAGGGAGAGAGAGAGAGAGAGAGAGAGAGAGAGAGAGAGAGAGAGAGAGAGAGCAGCAGAGATAAACATACCTAACAATATTGTTGGGAAGCTGTAATATTTTCTACTTCTGTATAATTTCTGTATGTATTATTCTTAAAAATTTTCTCTTACTTTAAATCATATATAGTTGCTAGCAACATGGGCACTTTCTGATAAAAATTAGAGTCCTAATTTGCCCCCGTCCTTATTCTTTGACATTCAACCTTTGAAAACAAGGACCCAGTGACAGATAGGAGTGGAGCTCATCAGTGCAGAGAAGATCAAGGCATTAAGAATTGGGAAAGTAATTAAATTCCTCTGTATTCACATAGTCCAACTTTTCCTTTCTACATCTTACCAAATCAGTAAACATTTTCACAAGTCTGTGGAGTGGTCACTTTTCCAGAAAGCTTATCCAAGAACTTGTCATTAGTGTGACGTGAACATATGCAGAACTGTAACTGAAATCAATCAATCAGCTACTTATGTTTGGTATATTATTCATAGAACTATCACCAAGTGTTGCTATTTAAACACTTTATTTGTCTATAAAGTACACACCATATTATTCATTTAATTTTTGTAGCAAATTTATGGAGTTTTGAAAGGAAATCTGAGCTTTTGTCTAGTGTCCTTCTCACTGCATTATGCTCATTCTCAGCTCTAGGGTACATTCATTGGATCCTCTGTAGACTTCCCTGTGAGTCTCAGATGCATGGGATTGTTGAGTTATTTCACTTATCATGCTTTCAAATTTATAAACACAGTATATATATACATATAGACATATATTGAAAGGTTTTAGTTTTTAGTTTTTGGGTTTTTTTTTTTTTT
>NC_022014.1:58705906-58810623 GCF_000317375.1 Microtus ochrogaster
ATTACTGGGATTTTTCTATCACGTCTCTTTATAAAAATATAGATATATATTGAAGTGTTAGTTTTTAGTTTTTGGGTTTTTTTTTTTTTTGAGACAGGATTGTCCTGGAATTCACTCTGTAGGCTGGCCTCAAACTCAGAGATCCACCTGCCTCTGCCTCCCTCGGTTCTGGGATTAAAGGAATGTGCCACCATCACTAGGCTATTTGAATTATTTTTATAGATTCACATTTCATGAAAAGCAATTTAGTAAAAATCTTCACAGGTACACATTACTCCTTAAAAATAGAAAACACATTCTGTGAGACAAAATTCTTACCCATAGAATATCAACTTTTCTTTTATTCTATTTTCCTGGAAACATAGACTTTTTTAAATCTATATATTATGGCATTCGTGGAAAATTTCTCAATCCTTAAGAGTTCTTGAAGTTAACATCTGGATTCATTGTCTGCTTATATTCTCATTTATCTCAAGAGTTCCTATATATAATCTAGAGACACAACCATTTACTCCATGTTGACTTTGTTGTTGTGTTGCACGGTTTATTTGCAAAGGAATCCAATATTCTGAAGTGTTGAGGTCAAACCACAGCAGTAATTACTAATTTTGAGTAGAGTTTCTCTGTCCCCTTTCCTCTTGGTTGCATTCGTGGATTACTGTAAGAACTCAGACATTGCTTTGACTCAGATAATAGAGATTCCAATTTTCCACCATTTTGCTATTTCTACCTGGAGTACCCTTTCCCAACATCCGAGTGACTGGATCCCTCACTTGTTGAACTGTCATTGCATCCCAAGGCCAGACCTGCAATTGTAACCCCATTTCAAAAGCCCTAAAAGATCTATTATTTCTGCCCCATTTTTATCTTAAGTACTTGTGATCACTTACATTTTCTCCCTTAGCTCTGCTTACCTTTCATCTCTCCTACTAAGTTTCCAGCTCCAAGAGTGCATGGATTGATGGATGGTGCTTAGGATTGAAACTTAGAGCCCAGGAAAGAATACTGTACTTAACAATCTGTCAACATTTACTGAATGAGTCAAATAGTTGTGGAACCAATTGGCATGGGCAAAACGGGAAATACTTGAAACTTAGCTCCTCTTGAAGGGAAAGGAATCATAATAAATCAACTCGCCAAGTTTATCTCTGATAAAAAGTCATTTAGAAGCTAATCCTCTTTTTAACATGTGAAGTATTTGTACAGCTAACATCATTTTATTTAAACTTCTATTGTTGTAGAATATTCTCCTAGGGCATTTGGCAATGTCTAGTTAAGTCTTTCATCATGACACGTTAGGACATCTCTACCCCTTCTTCCTCTGCTCTCAGAATGTATCCTGAAGACATATGTTGTAATCACCTCCTCACTGGTCATTGTAACTTTTGCACATTCAAGCCCTAAGCTCAATGACTTGCCCATCTTAGTATTTTAATTAATTAAATAATAAAATGCTTTATATCATCCTTATTATGTAAAATTACAGTTTCATCACTATATTCTACTTTGTTGAGGAAGTGTAAGCACAAATTATTTATCCACATACTGTTAGTCAACATTTATGAAGTCAGTTTTTCCAACATTTTATAGAGATACCCTCTTCCGGTGAACATACATTTTTACTTTTTATTCCCAATCAGTACATGAATACTAGACTTTTTTCCTGTTTCATTTTCCTGGCTACAAATTTAGTAGGATATTGAATGGAAATTAACCCCTGTACTTTTCTTATATCTAACTTCAGAAGAGTGCTTGCTGTATTTTATACCACAGAAAAGTGGGCAATGATTCATTTATTTATATTTGTGTATAATTTTTCCAAGAGTGAAAAGTACTTTTAGGTTGCTAAGCTTCATCTCAATGAAGATGCATTTTATTTAAAACTTTGGTGTCTCTTATGATGAATACATGCTTTTCTTTGTTAATACATTGTTCATTGATTTCCAAGCATTAAAGAAACCGTAACTTAATGACTTAAGTTGGCTCATCAGGCATTATTCTTTGTTAAAATGCTCAATTTGAATCGCTAATAATTCAAGTTGTTTTCATCTATTTTTATGAGTGATTTCGGCCATCAGTTTCCTTTTCTCCTCAGAACCTTTCTTATGGTTCTGCTACAAGGGTTACACTGGACTCCCAAGTAGAGAAATAGTTGCCCCTTTTTCTAAGCTTGGGAAAAATTGGTGCTGAACTGTCCTCATTTATTCATGAAACATTTGCTAGAATTTTCTGGGTTTTGAACTTAAGTTTTGAAGACCTTAATTTATGATTGAATGTCTTTAATAATTACTGACATCATCATATATTCCATTCCTTCTCCAATATAGATCTGTCTGATCTATATATTTATCTTTATTGGCATAATATTGTCATAATTTTAATCACTTTATATATATAGACATACAATATGACCCCCTTTCAATTCCTGGCATCAGTTATTTGCTACTTCAATCTTTTTTCTTGATTATTATCAACATAAATTTATTTATCTTTTGTTTCAAAGATTGACTGGCATGACTAATATCTATTTTATATTTAATTTGGCTTTGATCTTTTGAATTTTTTTACTTTATGTTCAATTTGACATTATTTCCTAAATTCAGGAATAGTTTTCAGAATTATTTTCCCTTCTAATGAGTATTTACTGAAATAAATTAATGTGTAAAAATGGGCTTTCCTGCAGCCCATTTTTATATAACATGATCATTACTCAAGTCTAAGTGCTTTAATTCCTTTCTTGATATCTTTTTATATCCCATGAATCTCCTATAATTTACACATGTTGTGGTTGGATTATTTTCCTTAAATTCCACGTGTTGGAAGCTTAATTCCTAGTATTAGTGGGTGTAGTCTGTAAAAGGTTTTGAGGTCATGACCATTTTGTATCCTATTGATTATTACAGAGACATCCTCTCCCACCCTCCTCTCTCTCTTCCTCTCTAGTTCTCTCCCTTGCTCTTTTTAATTCCATAGAAAGCATAAAAATGGCTTTACTAGATCCATCCTCTCTCTATTGGGATTTTCTTATCTCAAGAATCATGTTTATAAATTCCTGTGCATAAATGCAGAATCTAGGATATTCTTTTATACTACCTCAAGACAGACTGTGGTTGTCGCATGTGTTATCATGTGATCTAATTCTGAAATGGGGATTGAAGCAAAGTCCTAGGTCATGCTATGCATGTTTTCTAACCACTACACTCAACTGCTGGAACTGTGCAATTTCTACCCTCCTTCGTGTGAAAGAACACGTCCTTCATGATTTAAACACATTAAACACATGAGGGCAGCTCACGGAGATTTCTAGTGTTCCTTCTATTAGAGCTGCACTTGGGTTTTACTAGGTGTGGTCTGGCATATGTATATATGTTACATCATGTTTGCCCACCATACGATAGAAATCTATCACCCTACAGAGTTTTGTTTTAATGATTCATGAGAGGTATAAAATAGTCTATGCTTGTCTATCTCCTGTTATTCTCTATATGTTCTGTATTTATAAATATTTGTAAATTTATAATATATGTTTGTGTCCTGTGGAGAAATTTAGAGTTATTATATCCACCTGATGAATTCAAAGTATCAACTTTACCAACTGTATTAGTAAGACTGGAGAGGAGGAACGGAATGAATAGGATGTAGAATAAATACACACGCACGCACGCACGCATGCACGCACGCACACACGCACGCACGCACGCACACACACACACACACATTTTCTATTAAAATAGTAATAACAGTTGCTTAAACCAGAGAGGTTGAGGAGTTGCTTAGGACTTCAGCTTGGGTGCCCAGCAGTCTCAATCTGGCATTGAAAACCCGAGAGGTTCCTGGAGAGCCTCAGGTCCTTAAACAAGGATAGAAACCTGCAAACATGGTTCTATATCCCTAAAGTGACGAACAGCAAAATCAACTTTACAGCGCGAGAGAAAACCCAACAAACAAAAGACAAATCATCTTCCTTCTACCCCACCCTTTTTTAACTGAGCTGCTACCCCAAGGTGCTGTTCACATTCTAGGTGGGCATTCCATATTAATTAAAGCAATCAGTAGAACTCTCCAGTTGAGGCTCCCTACTCAGATGATTCTAAAATGTCTGGTAAGCCAATATAAAAACCAGCTCTTTTACCATGTCTCATTGTATACTTCATAGCTTTTATATTCTATAGTTTTCTATATTTTTGTCTCTCTGGTTTATTATGACTATTTTCTTCTTGCTCTTCTTCCACATCACTAAGTCTCTCTTCATCATTTTTTTTAAAGTCATGATTAAGGTAACAACTAGCAACTTAACCTGGGTACTTTCTTCTCAGGTCTCAGACCTTTATATATTGCCTTCTCTTATTCTGCCCTATTTTTATTTCTATGAACATTACAAGTATGTTTCTCTTTAAGATCTGTATCTCATACCTTCCTTATCTAATGTATGAATGAGTTTGGTTTTAAATTACTGTTTCTGTTGGTTTTTGTCAATGATGGGTAGCATTTGTTTTGATTTTTACTTGTGTGCCTTATAATTTTGTGTGTTTGTTTCTTAGTTTCTTTAATGGACATCAGTCATGGGATGTTAAAGTTATTGAGATAATGACACAGATGATGTTGTTTCCTTCTTACATGAGAAAAGAAAAGAATCTATCACCCAGAATCAGTTCATCTGTGACTGTTCTATCTGATATTAATTTTGTATGAGTTTGGAAATGATCTGATGACCCTGTTAGAATTTATCCAATTCTCAATGTACTATGGATCCAGCTCCTCACAGCTAAAGACCAAGTGACTTCAGAGCTACAATCTCCCCAACTCCTTCCTTTTGTGGGTTTTGCTGACTGTGTCCCAGCCTCATAGCTCTTTCACACTGCTGCTGAATATTCAGCTTCTAGAAATCTCATTGGTAATTAGAAGACACAGCAGAGCAAACAATGTTGAGAATTGGATTCTTCTCTGGACTGCCACCAACGTACAGATACTGGCCTGGCATTGTCTCTTGTTTTCCATTGGTTTAAATGGGCATTTATTTTAAATTTTTTCAAGAGATTCTAGTTGACTTCATTGGAAAGTTTGATCTTAATTACTCAATGTTTTATTGCTAGGAGCTAAATTCCTATAACATTTATAGCAACATAATAAATATACTTTCATAGTAACATAATATTGTATCATTTAGTCCATAAAAGAAAGATTTTAAATTTATGTTTTATCATTAAAGATAGGTGATAAAAATAGGGTTGTACATTGCTAAATGATAAAGGCCTGAGAGAGGGGGAAAAGCTTTGAATAATTGCAGCATTAATATTACTGGAACTGACTGACCTAGGTTCTAAACTTAAGAGTCAAACAACATAGAAAAACTAATATTTATAACCATGTATGTCTCACTAATTAAGAATATATATAAATATATTTTTAGTTCTTCGGAGGCTTAGAGAAATTAGTTGACCTTTAAGTCGTGATAGAGACCCATTTTCCTCCCTATTACTTGTTAGATGTATAACATTTTACAAATTAATCATCTGTGTCTAGGCAATAAAGATAAAAACAGTTCTACTTCATGGTAATGTTGTAAAGATTGGTGTATGAATATGAAAATGTAAAACAAGGGTAAAAACATAATTCTCCTATTCCAGCATGGCTGTAGCGGAGCACTGTCATCACCAGCTACCATCATCACCAACTGTTAGAGACATTGAAAGACTGGGCAGGAGAGAATCTGAGAGACTTACAAATATCAGGAGACACTCTTTTATGTGAATACCATGTAAAACAAAAGGTCATACATGAGAGAGATCAGAAATAGCTTTCTTGCTGTCCATTGTGAAGACATCATGTTCTAATCCCAACTGACGTGTGAAGTGAAACCACTTCTTTAAAACAAGTTAAGACATGTATGTCATAGCACATAAAGTTCTTGGAGTCTGCTGGATTCTTAAGGACATGAAACCCTGACTAGGATGTGTTTTACTCTTATCTAGGTAACTTCAAGATGCACAGAAAAGCACAGGCTTTCTTGAAATTGCTGCAGGACATGCTTTAAATATTCATGGTCTGTACATAAACACGACATACCTCACACTAGAAAACTGCATACACTATAACTTAATAAATAGGCAGAATTAGAAAATAAGTGATATTTATGAATGAGTTTTGGGTCATACTTGCTTTTGAAATTGTTATTTTGTACACAGAAATAAATTTAAAAAGGTTTACTCTTTGTGTTTAGTAGCCTCTCTCTTGCCTAAATGACTAAATCCCTCCTCTCAGGGATTTAGCGTGTTACCTTCTGAAGTCATAAGAAAAGGTTGGTAACTGTCTTTGTATTAGACCAGATAATAAATAATTTTGTGAGCCATATGTTTTTATGATGTAGCTATACAAGCCTGCCCCTTAAGTTTCAAAGCAGGATGGGGATAGGTGATATGTAAACAATCAGACAGGACATTGTTATAATAAAGCTTTATTCATAAAACCAGGGGAGTGACTGGATTTGGCCTTTGGGAAGTATTTGCCAACCTGTGAAAAGCAACTTCAGGCTGAGGCTCCCAACACAGCCAAGAGGCCTTCTATGAGTTTCCCCTTGCTCTGATATATGGCTGTGACTCAGATATATAGGTATCTACTTAGCTTCTAGAAAATTCCACCTCTCTTTCTGCCGCTTCAACACAGTGGATTCGTTTTAGTTAGCCATAGTTCTAAATCCTCATCGTTTTGAAGGCTAGCATTGTAAGGTATTTATTATTTATTTAAAGAATGCTATCCCGTGACAAAAGAATGTATACATTATTCAAACTTGCAATAATTTTTTTGTTAGTCTCAAGTATGTAAGGATACCTTCAGTGTAAATGTGTTTGAAGAGAATTCTTTCCCTCACATTGTTATGCAGACAACTCTGAACTGTAGCAAATAGTTTGCACATCTGATTCTTTTCGGTATTTTCTCACCAACACTTTCATGAAATACAGCCTGTTATTTCTAAGATAACTTGAAAACGACCACACTTGTATTGTAAAGACTGCAGCTCAGTATTAGCAGGCAGAACTGATATTTTTAAGAAGGAAAGTTTCTTTTCTAAAATTTTATCTCCCTTTCCCCTCTTTCTTTTGCTCTTTTTTCCTTTCTTTGTGTTTTTGTTTATTTTTGGCGGTTGAATTTGTTACTCCCCCCTCATTTTTTTATTTTTTTATTTTTACTTCTTTTAAAACATATTTTTATTTATGCTTTAACCTTTTTTACATTTATAAAACATAATTTGTTCATGTTTATCTGTCCCTTCGATTCCCTCTAGTGACCCACATGGAGTTTCCCTCCTAATTTTATGACCTTTTAAAAATTGTTGATAATGATTTCACATTATTTGACAGTGCTTATGTATGTGGTTTTTTGTTTTTGTATGTGTTTGTGTTTTCTCTGTTGCTGTTAGTTAATGATAAGAAATGGTTAAAGTAGAGCCGGAGACATGGCTCAGTAGCTAAGAGTGTGCTTTTGCCTAGCTAGGATCTGACCTCTCCCAGCACATATAATTTGGGGTCTAACAATTCCATCTTAACTCCATCTCCAGAAGAAAAGATGCCCTTTTCTGGCCTCATCTGCCACTTCCACCCCCACTTACATAGTTATACACAGGCACACACATACACATGATTAAACACAGAGTATTTATCTGGCCAGTGGTGGCACTTGGCTTTAATCCCAGCACTTGGGAGGCAGATGCAGGCAGATCTCTGTGAGTTCAGGACCAGCATGCTCTACAGAGTGAGTTTCAGAACAGCCAGTGTTCACAGAGAAACCCTGTCTAAAAACAAAGGAAAAGAAAACAAAGCAACTCCCCTCCCTCAAAAGAAATTAAAAGAAAAAAAAAGATAAAGACAGAAAGGAATTTTGACATGGATTTTCTACCACCTGCTCTAGGTAAAAAATAACTTCTCTTTTCATTTGTACCTATTTTGTTGTAATAAGATGAAAATTAATTAATTGGTGTGAGTGAAACACTTAGAAAATAAAAACTGTTTGATATCATTAGATAAAGTTATCCCTATTGGAATGAATGATTCCTGCCAAAATACTTCCAGAAAGAACATTGCCTTGCTTTTGAAGCCATAATTTAATTTTCAGCAAAATATTAATGCTTTTTTTGTTAAATAGATTGCGTATCCAGAAAGACTTTGGTCAAATAAATACTACTGTTGAGAGATTATCAACACAGATTAGCTGGGACATACACAAGATATTAATTTTAGTGACACTGAATCCGTTTAAGAAATAATGTCCTATTTTTACCAAGGAGGTGTTGTGTTATATACAATAACTACAGATCTGAAATATATGTTTCTGTTTTCCCAATTTTCCAAATGTATTAAAATAGCATTTTCATTAGAAAAACTAAGAACTAATAGGCCTGGGGCATACTAACATTATGGACTTTCCTGTGTCATCTGTAGATCAGCACAAGCATTCATTCTCTTTCCCCCCCCCCCAAACCTACAAGGACATGCGTAGTAGTAGATGAAACGTAGCTGGTTTCCAACTAAAATACTGTTGCTAAGTAGACTAGCAAAGTGAGCCTTCAATCTGTGAGTGGCGTTAAACCAAGCATTAATGGAACTGATGGAGAGTAATTCTGCTGTCTTTCTTTCAGATAAATCCTGATTCATACCTGTTTAAAATAATGATGCTTTAATTGGTATGTTGTAATTTTTGTTCTCTTAATATGCAAAGTGTTACAAAAACATTTCCTGTTAACTTCTCTATTTTTAGTTTGGCTTTTGTGTTTGTTCAATCATCTTAAAAAAAAAAACCTCAGTGGCTAAAACTGAGAACACTCCTCCTCTTTGATTAATTGAGGATGGAAGAATGGGATCGCTCTGCTGTAGCTGGTGGTGTGGTGTGTAATAATTGTGTCTCATAAAAAGCTGTCTTATCCAGTGTGGAAACCATATGTCAAGACCAATCACTTCCTTTCGTGAACAGCCAATTGATAGTTTCTAGTCCTCCCCACCTTTCTTAAGTTTTCATTTCTGGGCCAAAGCATGCGCATGTACACACACACACACACACACACACACACACACACAGAAACACCTTCACAACTGGGTAACAGAGGACTGGGAAATTATGCCTGTTCTCTGTATTTGTGGTATTTAACCTACCCAAATGCCAAGTCCCTTATTTGCCTTTGCCTCCTACCTTCTTGTAAAGGAACCTCGATAAAGGACCTTCTCACAGTTTCTCTTCTCCTTCTTCCATGTGATAGACCCTACATGAACAGCATGTGCCTTCCCCTCCCCCTCCAGGAATCACTATACACTTTATTAAAAACAGAATGATGCATTTTGTTTGAAAGATTCTTGTTCTGTTGGTGTAAGAGGTCCTGCCACCCTCTTGCCATCAACATTCTGTGACTTGTGACTTGTTTGCTTGTTTTTCCACTTTTTTTTTTTTTTTGAGGCAGAGCCTCATGCCATAGCAAAGGCTAGTCTTGAACTCATGCAATCCTTTTGCTTCAGCCTTATCATGGCTGACATTACCCGGCTATACCACCATATTTAGCGCCAAATAAACCACTCTAATAGAAAAAAATAATTGAACTGCTTGTGAACAAATACTCTCTTTTCAATGCTACATTTCTTAATCTACTAATCATAAGTAATTAATAACAAACCCTATTCAAATAAGTAGCAGTTATTCCTCCATGAGTATATATAGTGCATTAGCATGTTCACATGTAGCTTATGTGCATACATGCATGTGGAAAGCATGGGTTCAATGTCAAGTGTTTTCTACTACTCTCTACCTTTTGAGATGACATCTCTGGCTGAGCCTGGAGCTTATCAATTCAGCTGCGCTGGGAAAATAACACACTCCAGAACTTTACCTGTGTGTGCCTCCCCAGCATAAGCACTGCAGGCACAGCCCCTGCACACAGCTTTTCCGTAAGTCCTGGGGACTTAGACTCAGTTCTCATGCTTGCTTAGTAGGCACTTTAGCAACTGAGCCCCAAATTGGATCTATTTTTATTTGCCCTTTTCAGTCTTTTCTCCTTCCTTCTTCCAAAAGGATTGACAATTTTGGAGACTGTTGAATATGAACTCTCACTGACAATCAACTTCGAGCCCCTACTCTCATTTATCAAGGAATACCAGAAATATAAACATCCCCTTTGCTGCTCCTCCAGATTGAAATTAATACAAAATGGGCCAGATACCTGAATTCTTTTGAAGTCCATTAAGGCAAAGCTATTTCCTCCTAAGAACAAAACTTAAATCCTAGCTCTGACCTTGGGCGGAAACTTGACAATCTAAACTACCCCAAATTAGACCTTCCAAGCTAGCAAACTACACAGTGTTGGCTCCTCCCCATTAAGAGTTAATCCAGTCAATTCTCTAGGAGTTTACATCCATTCACCAAAATGTGAGTCACCTGAAGACATGTTAATCACTTTAATCTGATAATGTACTTGTTGGTCCCAGAAATCCCTCCCTGGAGTCAGACATTTGCAGAGTTTCATACACAGCCCAATAGAGCCTGCCTACTTTTCTGAGTTATTACAAAAACTTGAGGGTTTCCCCCCCTCCTTTTCTGTCTTTTTCTTCCAGGGATCAGCCAAAGCCCCTAAATGCTTTTCCTGGCACTGGGTTTTTCCACTCCTTCTCTGAAGCTAACCCCTCACTATGACGCTGTTTATCTCATTGCTTGTTGACATCCATTGCTGAACACACCAGCCGAGGTCCAATGGCGTGGTTTTTCTCTTCTTCTTTCCCTCTCCATTCTTCTGGCATGTGTTTACCCTGTTATTGTTCTCTCAGGTTCTAAGAAACTTGTCCCCAGTTTGTTCCACATCTGTTTCTAAATTCTTTTACTTACCGGACCTAAGAACCCCAAAGCAGGAATTCCAGTTTTCCTACTAACACGGGCTCCCTTTCTCTCCACTTACTCACTCACCAAGGGCACAGATCTCTGTTCTACTTGTCTTTTGAACCATATGATGCCAAATTTCACAATGTTTAAAACCAAGGGCAAGCCGGGCGATGGTGGCGCACGCCTTTAATCCCAGCACTCGGGAGGCAGAGGCAGGCGGATCTCTGTGAGTTCGAGACCAGCCTGGTCTACAGAGCTAGTTCCAGGACAGGCTCCAAAGCCACATAGAAACCCTGTCTTGAAACCCCCCCCCCCAAAAAAAAAAACAAAAAACAAAAACAAGGGCAAAGCATTTAGAGGAATTTTAGTCAGCCTGCCCCAAGGGGATAAAGAAGAGATCCTGTCATAGCATCCAGAACAGAATTTTGTGGAAGTAGTAGGTCCAATGACCTGATATTAGAATATTGTCCAGCTAGTCAGTCCACCCCAGAAGGTTCATGAGCTTTACTGAGTACTTCCTTCTCTTTTTTAGTGAATGAAAGTTTGGAGGGACATAGGCAGAAAAGAAAAGCAAAAGTGGGCTCCCTGAGATGGTGCCTTCTTGTTCCCAGAAGACATTCTTAAGAGTTACAGAGGACAAGAATAGGGTTGTATTTATAAACGGTACCAAAAGGGGAACAGGAGGTTCTAGGGGCCCTATAAAATACCTAAGCCACTCTGCTTGAATGGACTACCAACGTTAGGCCTTTCTATTTTGATGGGATAAAGATGTTATTTGCGTATTGTCTATGACATAATCTTCTGTCTACCCTGAAGTTTAGTTCTTCGTGCCAGGGAATGAGCTTGGTTATTCCCTAGAGAATCAGCAGCACCCATGTAACATTTGGGACTTCCTGGGGGCTCCCCTGCACTCTGGTCTTGGCATTTAATACTTCATGATCTGTGATTTTATCTGGGTGATAAAGAGGTTGCATTCATGACAAATGAAACCTTCACCAGATGTTTCCACCATAAAAGGCATTGAATTCTCAGAACTAGCGCTGACAATTTAGTACTTACTCACAGGAAGAAGGCTTTTTCTAGCTTTCTACATCAGAATTTTCCTACTATATTGCCTCCACTGAAATGATACAAATCCTAGTGCAAGTCATGATTGTATAATGTATGTATACCAATCATCTATGTTAAAAATGTTACCTGTGATAAAAATGTTATCTGCCTTAAACATTTTTACCAATTATCTATGTTAAAAATGTCTTCAAATAAGAAATGGTTCTGTGGTTGTGATTAGAGATGTTGACAGCAAACTGGCATCACTTGTTCCTAGGTAGTCTTATAAGATGCTTATGTTCTATGAAGTCTGACATTCCAACTGCCAAAGACTCATAAGAATTCAAACTTAATAGTGGACACCTGTGATGACCAAAAAAAAATTAATTATTGGCTGCTCATCTTGTAGCCTCATATTTTTCCTTTGTAATTTTGTTCACTGTTTTCCATTCTGCACCAGCTGTTGGGGATGCCTGACCTTCTCTGGTTCCAGTTAGAAAGGGGAAGTAGGATGTACCAGTTACTTTTCTAAAGTAAAAGATAAAACACCATGTGACAAAACACCATGTGATAAAACACCCTAACCAACGAGACTTCAAAAGGAACGGTTCCTTTGGACTTTAGTTTCAGAAAGGTAAGAGCCTATTTATGTCAGGAAATTGCAGCAGTAAGCAGCAGACTCAAAGGCAGGAACAGTTAAGTTATTCGTATCTCTGATACTATGCAGGATACAGAGAGAGCAGATTGGGAATTGTTTGTACCTTAGAAATCTCAAGGATAGACACAAGGCCATACCTCCTAAACAACAGTACCACCAACTGGGGATCAAATACTCAAATACCTGTGTCTATGGGGGATATTCTCATTCAAGCCACTATATGGATAGACATCTTTTTTTTTTATTGTTTGCTTGTTTTATTTATTTATTTATTAAAGATTTCTGTCTCTTTCCCGCCACCGCCTCCCATTTCCCTCCCCCTCACCCAATCAAGTCTCCCTCCCTCATCAGCTCAAAGAGCAATCAGGGTTCCCTGCCCTGTGGGAAGTCCCAGGACCACCCACCTCCATCCAGATCTAGTAAGGTGAGCATCCAAACTGCCTAGGCTCCCCCAAAGCCAGTACATGCAGTAGGATCAAAAACCCATTGCCATTGTTCTTGAGTTCTCAGTAGTCCTCATTGTCCCCTATGTTCAGTGAGTCCAGTTTTATCCCATGTTTTTTCAGACCCTGGCCAGCTGGCCTTGGTGAGTTCCCGATAGAATATCCCCATTGTCTCCGTGTGTGGGTGCACTCCTCGAGGTCCTGAGTTAAAAAAGATTTACTTATTTATTATGTAAACAATGTTCTGTTAGTATGTTCAGGCCAGTAGAGGGCACCAGATCTCATTATAGATGATTGTGAGCCACCATGTGGTTGCTGGGAATTGAACTCAGGACCTCAGGAAGAACAGTCAGTGCTCTTAATCTCTGAGCCATCTCTCCAATCCCGTGGAGAAACATCTTAACTTGCTAATTTATTCATGACTCTCTCCATTTACCAAGTGAGTACTGGTTTCAGCACTTATGCAGAGCATTTAACAGGGGGAGGATGTAAACTATGAAGATTCATTTTTTTGTCTGCACTAGAGTGGTTTGAGGAGAGTTTTTCTTCCTCTTAGAAAGCAAACTGTCATATTGACAGGACCATTGTTTTCTTCTGTTCTTAATCCTTGGAGTTTCCATCGATGCCTGCTACAGATGAAGGGCAAGTCTTGGAAAGAATTTTAGAACCTTGGCATTCTTAAGTAGGTAGATTATTCCAGTAACCACCTTCCCTCCGGGCTGCTTCTTGTGGGAGATAATAGCTTCTCCTTGTTGTTTAAGCCAGGTTTAATTGAGTTTCCCATTACTTGCAGCCAGATGCAAGGGATAATGAAGATAATGTAAGAGCATGCATTTGAAAGTTCCCTGGAACATAGTGGGAGTTCATTAAATCTATATTTAAAACCAACTAAAAATTATAAAGGGATAAATTTAAATAGCCAATGAAATCATTTTAAAAAATCTACCTTTCAAAATAAAATGAGGTATGATTCCTCACCTTCTTAATTAGCCAAAATTAAATAGAGGATAATGTTCAGTGTTGCTGGTCCTGTAGGGAAAGTGTTCTTTCCTGTGCTACTGTACGGAAATGGACACAAGCCTCTTAGAATACGTCACAGACATGTCTCTTTAATCGGAAGCCTCCTATGTGGAAAAATTTACAATAGAACCCCAGAATAGCATGGCCTACAGTAGCAAAAAAATGAAAAGAACCCTACAATATAACTTTGTTTAAATGAATAAGCTATGCAAAGCATCAGCATTAGTCATTCAAATATTTTGAAGAATCAAAAATAAACTATTACATTCAAGGTTGCTTTCCAAAAATCATGACAAGAGTTCACATGTACCCACAAGCAATTCCCTGCATCACACACTTCTTACATAGCTGGTTGTGGGGAGAAGAAAGGCATAGATTAAAATCAATAAACCAAGACTGACAAAATTTTCCTCAAACATGTGAATTGTTCAGGTTTCTTAGTTTTTTGTTTGTAATCCATTTTAGGATTTCATTTAGGATCCAATAGTTACTCATCCCCTTAGCTCCCTTGTGGATGTGACGGTGTCTCAGAATTCCCTGTATCCAATGACTTTGGCAATTTTGAGGTGTTGTGAGATGTGTATATGGTATACTGTTTTTTAATTGAGATTTTCTCAGGATCCTACTGCTGTTGTGGATTTGGGGAAAAGCCATAATGTGTCACTTACACCAATCATATCAGTGCAGATTCATGTCTGTTGACAGGGAATTTGACTGCTAAAGTTCACTTCATCATTCTTCATACTGAATTCTGTGTAAAGGTTACCATACACAGCTTACCCCTGAGTAGGGAATTTTGTTCTAATTCCTTGTGGGTGGAGTAGCTACAGAAATTGCTTAGCATTCTTTTGCATTGAAATTGACTCTTATTTCCCATGTGTTTACTTATTCACCGATGTATATTGTATATGTATAGATAATTTATGTTTGGCATAACTTAATTTTTATTATTTTGTTTGTTACTGAAATTCCCTCAAACTTTGTCCACTTTATATTCTTTTATTTGAGCATTGCCAGTCATTCTCAATTCATTTTGGTTAATTTTTATCTAATCATAAAGTCACTTTTCCCCCCAAAGAACCCTTATTTCTTGTACGAAAAACTCACATTAAAACCAAGATCTCATAAAATAAAATAAAAAGAACAGGAAAAATAAACAAAATCTAGGAATTAATGCTGCTCATTGCCTCCAAGGAGCCTTTGCTTCTGAATCTGAATGAGAAATGAAATTTCTTTTGAATTAGTATGTGCACTTGTATTGGTAAATGTTGTCGTATTTAATGACCCATAACTATATTACATTACAAGTAAGATCAGACTGATTTCTCTAACTTGTATCCACTGCTACGCGACTCACACTAACATCCATCCCCTTGCTCACTTCGTGTGAGCTCCTGCTTAGACACTGAGAGAACTCGTTTCTTCTCTGTGCTAGCCCTTCACTCAATTCTTCCATTCTAGAATCTACACATCGTTTCTTATACTGCAACATCTGCTCATTCCTTGGGGAATCAACTTTAACAATTAGCATGAAGTGCTTATGCAAACTTAACTTTGATTTTAATCTTACAGATTATGCTCAGTCCTGTAGGTCAGCATCTTTTCTGCTACAGATAAAATGACATTATTTCAAAGATTTATAAAACACATGGTTGTTTGATTATGTTCTGATTTCCATCTGGAATCTTCAAGATATTTATTTGTAATAATGAAATCTTTCTCCAACACTCTTTTGGGGGGCTGCTTTGGGTCTGAGATCCTCACCTATAACCTCTCCCTTCTACTGGAAATGTTCTCTGGGCAATGTTATTGTTTCAAGAATGGACAATAAAGGACAGGTTTCTTTATTACATCTCTCACAAGCACTTCATTCTTTATGTTACGTCATTCCTGCTTTTACCCCTCCTCCTTCCTGCCACTGGTTCCCTTCCATCCTACAAGCAATCTCTCTTCTTTCTCATCACAGAACACACACGTGTGGAAACCACGCGATATTTATCTCTCTGTTCTGAATTTGGTTTATGTGACTTAGTATGATGATCTCTGGTTCCTTCTATTTTCCATCAAATGACATAAGATATTTCTTACTTAAATTGAGATATGAGAGCTCCCGTGTGTGTGTGTGTGTGTGTGTGTGTGTGCTTGAGTGTGTGTATACACTTGTCTTTCTATGTATACATATTGTTCTTTATCCATTCATCTATTTACAAACATCTATTCTTGACAATTTTTGCAAGTCACTTTTCTGGATCTGAAAATAGATCCCTCAATTTTAATTTCTCAATTTTAAAAGAGAGCATTATTTTCTTGGTATTTTATTTCAATCCTTTAAATGGTTTTTGGATTTTTCCTGCTTGCACAGCTCTCATGAAAAGTCCTCTAAATTCATATTCTTTCTGGACAGTGTTTCTGTACTGCTCACCTGCTGCCCAGCAAATGCCATCATTTTCTCTCTATTTTTCTTTGATGACATCTCACATATGATGCACCTGGAGATAAATTCTGTGTATTTGTATTTATCCCGCTTGATGTTCTCTGAGCCTTCTCTCTCTGTGTTTTGATATTTTCATGGAATTTTTTTCAGAAATTCTTGATGCTCTCATTTCCAGAATTTATGCTTGACCTCCTCGTCGTCCTTTTCCTACCAGTGTAATCAGCATGCCAATAGATTTTGTAGAAGTTTTAATTTTAAGTTTCTGCTCTGTTCCACTTTCTGATAATTTTCATCTTCCACTTTCAGTTGGGATCATTTCTACCAGACAATCTTCAAGTCTTCCTTAGTCACATCCTATCTCCTCTAAGACTCTCAGCGGCATCCTTCATTTCTGTTGTGGTGTTCTCCATCTCTAGTGTTTTATTCTCTCTTAGGTTTACTGTCTTCTGTATGACACTGGCCATCTGTCCTTGCATATTGTCTGCTTTTCCCACTAGAGCACTCAACATATTGTAAGTAGTTATTTTAAATTCCACTTGATAACTCTAAAATCTGTCACATAATCTGAGTCTGGTTTAAATGACTCATATGTTTAGATTATGTCTTATCTTTCTTTTGCCATGTTTTCTGACTGTTTGTTTTGGTCATGATATATAGTGTCTATGAGTAGCCATTTTGAAGTATACTCGGTGAATTCTGAGAGAGAGAGAGAGAGAGAGAGAGAGAGAGAGAGAGAGAGAGGAGCAGAAGGAGGAGGAAGATATGAAAGAGAGAGGATATGAGAGAGAGAGAGCAGAAAATATGAGAGAGAAACTAGGATATAAGATATATATATATGTGTGTGTGTGTGTGTGTGTGAGAGAGAGAGAGAGAGAGAGAGAGAGAGAGAGAGAGAGAGAGAGAGAAAGAGAAAGAGTGCTGTTTTCCTGGAAAACAGATTTTTATCAGATTTTTATTCTACATTAGGTACTAGGACTTCTCTAAACCATGGCCCATGAGAAGGGAAATAAGATAAAGTATTTGAAAACAGAGATAAGCGTACCTTGATTGTGGATTCCTGTGTTCCTGATTAGGAGCTGCCTTTGCGGTATGTTTGCTATAGCAAGCGGTAGCTGACCATCACATTTCCTCTAACTCCCTGGTTCTGGCTCACGTGTTACTAGATTTTGGACTTTTTAAATAGAAACTTCTAAATAGGAAAAAAAAATGTGTCTTGTGGCTCTTTTACTTTAGTCCACAACCATCTCACTAGGAATATGATTATGTGGTGGCTAGTCCCAGAGAGGCAAGCACTCAACATACCCACTGCTAAATCATAGTCTTTTTAAATGGTCATGTTGGGTTAGGTTGCAATGTACACAAAGGTTTTCTTAGTCTTTCCTCTCATTGGTCCAAGGAACTCTATCAAAAAAAGTCTCTCTGATGTTGATCAGGGCATGGATCTTGGCCACGGAGAATGCACTGGGCATATTTGTCCACATCCCATCTCCTGTCAGAAATGTAGTGTCATTCATTTCTCTTACTTTAACTGCCTGGTGGCATTCATGAGCCAGGAAACAGTGATGTGCAGAGCTTCCCACTCTCATGCTGATCCATGCTCAGCCTCCCAAACTATGTTAAAGAAGCTGCTTAAGTGTCCCTATGTGTTTTGGGTCACAGCAGCTTCTGCTTCAGCATGCATTTTGCACCGAGGCTTTGTCTTCTCTCTTTAGACTTCGGGGAGCTCATTTACTCTGGAAATTCCGTTCACTGATGAGTCAAAGGAAAGTCAGTCGAACTCAGTTCATTCCATTTTTCTATTCTTATTTAGGGATGAGTTGAACGACTACCAAAGTTTCTACAAAACACATTGTAACTAAATACTAAAATCTTAATAGTTTTTTTTTTTTACTATGGGCTTATAAGTAAACCAAAAGTAAATCTTAAAATATGATGTAAATATAAGCTGTTTTTGTGTACTTATGCATTTTATACATGAATGTGAAAACACTTAACAAGGTAATAATAAATTTCTTCTCTGGGTGATAAGGTAGAAAGTAAACCTTTGTTTTTAATCTATATCTTTCATTGTGTTCTCTAAACTTGACACCATGAACTATGACACTTTAAAACATACTTCTATCCTTTAAATATGATGTATATCAAATATGGATTAAGAAATGAGTAAGTACCTAGTTCCCACTTCTTAGATTAGAACCATTCTTTATATTTATTCTTATTTGATAAAGCTATTTTATATTTAGCTTATATGCATATGTATAGGTTAATATATTTAAAAATTTATAAAAATATTTCTCATATGTTTGTATATACTTCTCATATATAAATATATATGTACACTTATATACATATACATATATATATATACACACATATATTGCAACTTGTACATTCAAGTTGAAAATATAACTTGCAACCGAGGGCATTCTCTTTCACATAAATGCCCTAGAGATGTTTTCCAATATGTGCATAACAAAATGCATTTTAGCACAAGTATTTGCATTATTTTGTGATATTAAAAATAACTGAAAAAATCTGATTAGCAGGAAATAATAAAAGCATTTACACAGAGAAATGTCAAAGATAATTTCTAACAAATTAATTAGATTTGTAAACTATCAATGCAGATAAATTTCAATACTATAAAGCATTTAATAATTGTAAAGCCATTAAATAAACTAATAGTTATTATTTATCCTTGTTACTGAAATAACAATAATCTTCTGAGTGAATTGATAAGAATTCTATAAATTCTTTCTGCCACATCACCTCTGATACCCTTTGTTATCTTAATCTTAACACATGTCTTCCTTCCTTTCTTTTTTTTTTTTTTTTTGGTCTTCCTTTAGACAGGGTTTCTCTGTGTACTTTGGACCTTATCCTGGGACTCACTCTGTAGACCAAATTGGCCTCAAACTCACAGAGGTCTACCTGCCTCTGCCTCCTGAGTGCTGGGATTAAAGATATGTGCTACCACTGCCTCCCCTGCAACATTTCCTTCACCCTATTCCACATCCAATTCTCAGAAAGGGTGAGGATTGATGTATTGGTGGATTTATAACTTGACAGCATTACTGGGACATAGCAGTAACTAGAAGGTTGGCCACATTACAAAGGGCATGTCTATGATGGCTATGCTTACAAGTCATCCAATTCCTTCCTTCTCCCCTTCTCTACTTGCTTGCTGTAATAATATAAACAACTTCCTTGCGCCACATTTTGCTATGATGCTCAGGTCACTTACAGCTGACTGGGAAAGCAGCAGCTTATTTTCTTACACACACATGGAAATGTTCAGTCTTCTCTGATCTACCCAAATTGCAGACACAATTGATGACCTTGCTTGCTGTACGTAGTCCCCTATCATCTTGTCTTCTGCTTTGCTGAGAATATTGCTTGCTCGAGTCCCCTTTATTGTTCCCAACCAGGCCTCGAGATCTCTTCTTTCTGAGAAAGACTAGCTTGGAAGTTATGACTACCTGCCATATCTAACAGTTGCCTGTGTGTCTGTTTTGACTTCCTATAACTATCATCAAAATTTTCCTCTGCTATCCATTCTCTTACATTATCTGTTTTACCCTTGTTCAAAGGTCTTCCACCATCTTAGAAATGGATTTCACCTCTCCCAGATGATATTTTCCTTGTTGCTTCTGCACCTTATTATCCAATCTATCTCTTATTCATATTTGCTAAAAGATTATTCTTAAAATTTTATTTTATAATTTGTGTGTATGAAACAGAAACTGCAAAGATTCTCCTTACAGATCAGATAGATATCAAGTTATCATATTAACTAAAAATATTTTAAGCTACTAGTACATGATAGCACAAAGGACATACTACCCAAATATTTTTTTATCTCCCTCCAAATGTCACCCCGCTTAAGCATTGACAGTTCCATACATTTTTATATTTCCATACATATATGTAAAGCCATATAAAATATAATTTTTTTGCAATGTCTTGAAATATTATTCAAATAGGCTTGCACAGTATATATAACCTTCCATTTGCTTTCACTTCACACTGTGCTTTAAAATACACACTAATAAATGTCGTTCTGGTTTCTTAAGTTTCAGAGATTTATAAAACGTCATTGTATGAATAAACCAAACCCCAGTTTATTTATATTTTTCCTACTGAAAGTTTTAGATGGCTTCCACTTCCTTCTTTTTTATTTTATTTTTTTCACCACTGCTAGCTGTGAGAATAATATCTTTTCCTCCATGTGAGAGTGATTATTTGGTGAAGGAACCTGGAAATCAGACAGCCAGGTTGAAGTAAGGGATCATTTTAGACGCTACTACTGAAATGAACTTATAAGTATTTGTCCAAATTTATATTTAAACAAGATTATCTGTCACTACTTATATTGACTGTAGACAACTATTTCTCTCATAAAATTTAATTTCTTGTTCCCACCCTGAAGGAACAAATGTGGTCTTGATTATTATTACTAGGTTGACCAGAAATTCCTTTATTGCTCCTTTGGGTATTGTGTTCAATGAACTGTTACTATCACTTGGCCACTTTCTGTTTAATCACTCATTTTCATTTGTTTAGTACTTACTGAAGACCCATTTTCATCTAGTTTGTGTTTGATAAAAATAATGATTCAAAAAAAAAAAAAAAACGAGCCTGGCGATGGTGGCGCACGCCTTTAATCCCAGCACTCGGGAGGCAGAGGCACGTGGATCTCTGTGAGTTCGAGACCAGCCTGGTCTACAGAGCTAGTTCCAGGACAGGCTCCAAAGCCACAGAGAAACCCTGTCTCAAAAAAAAAATTAAAAAAAACCAAACAAACAAAATAACAAAACCCAAACCTGCCCTGTGGCAGAGGGAAATTGTCTTCAGTACTTTTACTAATCTATGGATCCTTTGGGCAACAATTCTGATTAACCAGGCAACATATGCCCACTGATGGAATGGTGGCAAGTTCATTATGGAGTGAACAATGACTTTCTGATTAGATTGGATGACATCTCCCCTGGAAGGAATGCATGTTTGGTACTATAAACCCAGTCAAAAGCGCGTGGTGTGGAGGTCAGAAGCTTTAGACTTAAAGTTATCTCTGCTATTATGCTAACTGGACCACATGTGTCTGTCAAATTACTCTCAAAATTATCACCAGTTAATTTTCTTATTTTATGTCTATCAGTTATGTGTCTGCATGCATATTCTGTGTGGAATCAGGTGCACATGAGTGAGGGCGTTCATGAGGCCCAGAGGAGAGATTTACGTTAGCTGGAACTGAAGTTACTGGCAGTGGTGAGCTATCTGATGAAAGAAAAAGCATCACGTGATTGTCTGTCTCAAAACAGTGTCATAAAAGCATGACATGGCTGCTGCACACATTAACTCACAGAAGCTTAGGTTGCAGGTACAAAATCAAGTCAGTCAAAATTCCAACCTGGAGAAGGGAGGCCTCATGAAGTCCCACCCATCCACAGCCTTTAGCTATTTGAGGCTGATGGCTGCTGGAGGGCATAAAATCAGTTTTCCTGGGGTGTGGCTCCTGGTAGATTGCCCGTGCTTCCATGGGTGGCCTTACACTTAGGGAGTCATTCAAACAAAACCAAAAGAAGGCATAGAGTTGATAGGTGGGTGTGATGAAGATGTTTGGGAGGGGCTGGATGTGTTAAATGAAGAGTGGGTATAGCCTAACTCATGTGTAAATGTACGACATTTTCAAAGAATGCATTCCAAGAAATATATATTATATACTCTTTAGCAAGTGGAGTGGATAACACTGGACATTCACGTGTGTAAGAATAAAAGTACATCCATATCACTCACCTTGTGCAAAACTAGACAAAATACCTTAAAGTAAGACACGAGACCCCAAAAATGCTAAGGAAAAACAATGAGCAGAGATTTCAAGACAGGCCTAAGCAAAGATTTTCTGAAAGAAACTCAAAAAAATTTAAGAAATAATTATGAGAATTGACAAATAGCATTGTGCTATATTAGAACAGTTCCACATAGCAAAAAAAATAATGACCAAGTGAAAAGAGTTTATGGAATGAAGCAAAATCACCAGGAAATCACACCAATCAATAAAAGGGCTAATAAATTGACTATACAGTTCCAAATGAAGAATCACAAGTAGCCAACAAATACCCGAAAAAAATATCAAAATCCTTCACTCTTAAGGGAAAACAAATTAATATTACATTTAGATCCTAAATCACCCTCATCAGAATGGCTACCAGCAAGGAAAGAACTATGCAGATGTTGGGAAAGAGGAATCATTTTTGCTACTGGTAGGAATGCAAACTGGTGTAGATGGTGTATGATGGAAATCATTATGAAGGTTTTTTTCAAAACAATTGGAAATAGAGCTATAATATGATGCAGCTAAGCAACTTCTAAAAATACACTTATTATTTTAGTCAGCCATAAAGATAAATGAAATTATGCTATTTCTAGAAAAAAAATAAGGGAGTGTAGATAACTATTAAGGGAAATAATCCCCTTTCCCTCATTGTAGAATCTAGATTTGAATATATTCATTTGATGTGAAAGTCAAAAACTGACTATCAGGAGGAAGAAAGGGGTATAAATGAAGACATGAGGAACAAGCAAGTATAATATGAAAAGGAGGAGAAAATTACTGATGTTGTCTTTCATATGTAAAATCTAGAGTAACACAGGCACACACACTAAAGAAAAGAGAAGTCAGGCTATTATGGGGGAGGGAGGGAAGGACACCAGCAAGGAGAGGGTACAGTAAAAAGACAGCAAAGTAAAGGAACAAATATGGGCAAGGTGTAATCATACACATATGCCAAAATATTTCATGAATGCCATTATTTTATAATGTAACTAAAAAAAATAACTAGTTACAAAAGGAAATGTTGGCATTTGGATGACAATGTGGGCAAATCTGGCAGCCATTCTACTAAATGAAATACTTCAGACACAGAAGAACAAATGCTACTAGATGATTCTGAAATCATCAAACTCAGGAGCAGGTGCAGAATGATGGTTGCTAGGAGCTGAGTTATACAATCTGAATTGTACACAGAAAAGATTAGTAAGATGATATCTTATGTTAAGTGTTCCTATTACAAAATATACTAGATAATACTAGAGAAGAGTGTGGGAGGAATCTTTGCATTGTGATAAGTAGGCTCATGGCATAGATTATACTTCTTTTATGGAGATATGCTTATCTTCAAACTCATCATTGTGTACATTGATCATGTAAAAGTTGTATATGTTAAAAAAATCCCCACCAAAAAAGTGGGGAAAGGAGACCATTTAGAAGGCTGGCTTTAGAGCATTGGCAAAATATGCTGGTAGCTTGAATTGTGGTACTAGCCATGTGTATAAAAATAAGTGGTTAGATTTTTTTTTTAATGGCAAGAAGAGATACTAAGTATGTTTGTAAAGGGAAGATAAAAAGAGTCAGTGATTGCTCTAGCCTGGAATTTGCCTTGAGCCTCTTGCTGGACAGAGGCACCTCATCTGAAATGGGCATAGCTAGGTATGAACCAGTTTGCTATGCCTTTTCTGGCGTAGTTTGCCTGAGATGGATCAAATCAGCAAGAGGAAAAGTTACAGAGAAGAGAATAAAGGGCTGGGATGTATACTAGTGCAACTAAAATACTGCAAAAAATCTTAATATATTAGGGATTCTAATCCACTGGGTATTACATGTAGAGCAGGAGTCTCTCAATCTAGCATCTCTTTTACTTTCTTTATGTGTATTTTATGATACACAAGATTTAATTTTAATACAACTAAATTTTAAATATTTTATTTAACTTTTTAATTTATATTTTGTAGATTCTAATATTTTCTTCACAAAACAGAAGCTCTTCCAGGATATCTATTCATGTGTGCTAAGTGGGTTCAATTGCCATCTCAGATTTTTTTGTTAGGTTTCATTTGCAGTTATACTGGTTTCTAATGGTTTGCCCTTAGACTCTGCTGAATATTCAGTGATTTGCTTTCCCTTTCTATCCCATGTGAGAGTTTTTCTTCTCTTTTTGCATTAGTTAAAATCTTTATACGATGCAATAAGAAAGTAAAGAAAGACATAGCTGACATTTTTACAGCAAATATTTCTAAATTTATAAAATAAGCTTTCATTAAATTGTTGAGAACTTGACACAATGTATTTATTTTCACCATATTTAACTTCCTTCCATCAAAAAAAAACATCCTGTCAAGTCCAATATATGATGTTCCTATACTCCTAGGTGTGGGACCTTCAACTAGAACAATTTTGATTTTGTAGAGATTACATCTTAAAAGTGGCTTCCTTCTCCTAAAGTCAGTCACTCTCAAAAGCTCTTTGTTTAGGATTGCCTGTCAGTAAATCCCAACCTAATCTATGTTGGGATATTGACTGGCTTGATCTTATGTAGGTCTTGCACAGGCAAATTTAGCTGCTTAGAATTCATGAATGTACTTCCTACTTTTATCATACTTAGGAGGCATTGTTTCTCTCCTATCCTCGACTAGCCTCTGGCTCTTAAATTCTTCCTGCTCAGTCAGTCTTCCACTATGACCCTAAATTCTTGAGAAAAGGGGGTTGATACAGTTGTCCTACTTTTGGCTGGACACTCCACTGACACTCATTCTCTGGACCTTGAAAAGTTGTGTGTTTCCAGGTTAACTTGTGCTCGTGATTAAAAATATTTCTCAGATGAGGGCAGTGAACTTATAGATAGAGGGATATGAATTCAGAGGCCAGATTGAAATTATGTACATTTAACAAAATAAGTAGTAGTAGGCTTAACCTTGGAAACTCTGAACTGCAAACCACAGATTCTTGGTCAGTACTAGGCTCCCATTTGCTTTTGTGGATTAAGTGTCAATCCAGTTAGAAATAACTGTTCATCTCTATATTTCATGGCACTATTGAACTCACAGGCATGCTGGTGAATATTGAAGTCTACAAGCTTCACAACTGTCTTATTGGAGGCTGATTTAATCATTTCCCAGCTGCCTAGACCCAAAACAATTACTCAGAAACTATACTAATTACAACATTGCTTGGCTTATTAGCTTATGGATATTTCTAGCTAACTCTTGAATCTAAAATCAACCCATCACTATTAATCTGTGCATCACCATGAGGACGTGGCTCCCAGGAAAGTTTCCTGCATCTGTCTCCACCAGTGGGTACATGGTGTCACCTTGACTCTGCCTACTCTCTCCTCTATCTACTTGGAATTCGTGCCTTGCATCATTGTGTGCTGCAATAGGCCCAAAACAGATTCTTTATTAAACAATGGTATTCACAGTATACAGGGAGAATCCCACATCACAGCTGGGTAGGTTGCCAGATATACTTTTTTCACAGCAGTCTACATGGTATGAAAACACTTATCTGGTTAGACCTGACTTGATTGTGATATCTTCAGCAATAGTCATACATACATTGAGAGCTAAAGTGCAATCAAGAACAATTACAATTGCCTGTATTGTTTTGGGAGTCTCTGGAAAACCTCTAACCAACAAGTTGAGGAGAAATATTTTATACTGGACATTGGACTTTTCATCTGAGAACCTATGGCTACTGGGAGGAACATTATCCCCTGACTATTAGACTATTAGGATATCTAAAATTATAAATATTGTGTGTAGGTGTTTGTGTGTGTGTGTGATGTGTTTAGGAAGCATACAAATTGTGGGTGTTCATGTGACTTTTACAAACACACTTAGAATTATTTTTTTCTCAAATCCCTGTTCTCTCCAAGCCCACCCTGACACACCTTTTTCCACCTACGTGTCTCTATCAAATTCATCGGTAGAAATGTCTGCCTGGCACTTTCTCAATTAATAATAATGATTAATCCAACTGTGATGTCACCACTAGGCAGGTGAACCTGTGACGTGTGAGAAAGGCAACTGAACATGATTCTACAGAGCAAGCTATCAAGTGTCTGTCTGTACCATCTATTTAAATCATTTCCTGTTTCCATGTTTGTTCTTGAGTTCCTGTCCTGAAGTCCTTCAATAATGGACTATGATTTTCAGATGTGGATAAAAATGAACTCTTTCCAATTTGCTTTTTTGATTGTGGTGATTATCACCCCAGTGAAATGCAAACCAGGACAATAACTCACCCACTAGACCTCCTCTGTCTATGATGGAACTAAGGATTTGTATTTTACCAACAATGAGCAATACCAGAACATGATTTTTAATATTGTTGTTTTTCTGTCATATTTCACTGTTTCTTTCTCTTTACCCCTACAAAAGCATGAGCTCCAGAAAGGCTGGGACCTTTGTCATTGAAACATCCCTAAGGCCTGATATATGAGTTCTCAAATATATTCTGTGATTCAGTAACTTTGAGAATTTATTGAAAGATTAATCCTACGCTTCACAAATGCCATCCAACCCTAATATGTGTTATCTTCATCAGTTGCTCATTCCCCCTGCAAATCGTTGGGTTAAACATTGTCTGTGACATCAGAGAAACAAGACAATCTCTGGATTTCTGAACTTACACTAACAGTGAAAGCAGTGACTATCCGAACAAGGCAGTTTACGATGGTAAACTTTATCTGGTAAACGATAAAGGCCCACATTGGTAGCTTTTGCCAATGACAGACTGTAAATGTTTCTAAAATGGCTAATTTCAATGGTTAGACACTTAGCATTTCCTACAAGAATCTTCAAAATACAGCAATTGACTCTCATGAGCAGGTGTGAATTTGTCAGACAACACAGGTCACAGAGAAATGTTAAGCAAGAGCCTATGAGAAAGAATGTTAGGAGTGGGTCATATTAGTTTACAAGGAGTGGCTGGGTAACCTGTAGAGACTTGAAGGCAGTGGGGACCTCATTTCATGACTATCTGGAAGAAGATAATGGGAGGGAGAAAGAATTGACAGCATAAAGGCTGAAGACAGGGACACCCCTGGGACAAGAAGAGCAGCGTGGTTAGAGCAGACTGAGCAAGTGGTACGAACATAGTTTAGAAAAGATCAAAGACCCTTGAAACCCATTTCAAGGGCTTTTACTTTTATTCTGAATGAGATGGGACCCCTTTGGAACAGAGCAGAGGAATAACACGATTAATAATATATAGTCAAGCTGAAATATTCATAACTGTTGTCATGTTCTGCCTGAAAAATAAATAATAAACCTAGCATACAGCATAGGAACCCTACTGAAATCATTATGGACTTAAGTGCAAAGTCTTTTTATATACCTGCAGTGGGATCCTTTCGTTATGAATGTCAGTTACAGATGCATGAGCAGCAAATGATTCTGTAGATAAGTTAAAATACTTGTTTGTAGGTCGACCAATGACTTGTATATCTGAAAACACAAATGTGTATTTGGCGATTGGTGGGCTGTGTGGTAAACATCAATCTAGGATCTCAAATTTCCAGGGAGATTATTTTATGAGACCCCTTCTAGCTGTTAAGGACACACACACACACACACACACACACACACACACACACACACACACACACTGTTGCAGTGACAGTATAAAGTATATTCACAGGCTTTTATAGAAAACGGATTTTTAACTGTTTTTTCCGTGTTAAAAGTAGTTTTAATGAGCAATTTTCTGCTAATAGCTTTTCAAAGGACCACTTAACAGTGCAATAGCTGAAGACGAGTGTGGGAAACATTGGAAGGGACGTTTCTGAAATCTGTGTCCATAACCTGCTAGTCTTGGCATGTGAATGGCCCTAATGAGGTCTGCCCACTAGACGGTTAATATCCACTTAGTCTTGGTACAAACGCATAACCTGACGTGAAGGGGGCTCTGTGAGGGGATGTGAAGGATTATGTCTAGTGTATGAGGAGATGGAGAAGAAAAAAAACCTCACTGAGTGAGCACTTACCACTTTCCCAGCACACTGTTAAGCACACTGTTTACATCATCACCGCAGTTTCCACCGAGTTAAGTGCTATGCAGAGGTTGGGTTCAGAGAACTGTAGTGCCACACAAAGTCCTGTTGGCTGTATAATAAGTATTGCTGGGAATATACAGCTGCGTTCCCACCTGTCGCATTTTACTGCCTGCCGTTAAGAGCCAGAGGTAACGGCACTATACCATCAGAGTTGTTTCTCCTTTGCAAGTTTGCACATTAGCCCTCAAATCACTGGAGCTCAGAACAGCTGTATGCTCAAAAAAGCTGAGTTACTTAAAGTTCTTAGTACTTCCCAAAAGCCATCCATGAGACCACTAATTCCATAGAGTGATTATGATGTCTGGTAACCAAATCAGTAAGGAGATAGCTAACTAAATACATGGGACACACTTAATAAATAAGGTCAAATAAATACAATTTACAGATACCACAGTAGTGTTTTCTATGTAAATGGCAAGGCTGGAATATCACTACACAGCAGAACAAGTTTATTTGGTTATAGAGAGGATGTAAGAATCACACCCTCCTGGTCTACAGGTGGTGTTACCAGCTATAGTGAGTCTGTGCATTTAGATATGTGCGTGCCATCATGCATCTTGAAAAGGTTTTTGGGCACATCTTGATTTTTTTTTCTTAATAACATTAGTATCAACATTTTGTAATCCAGTCAGTGTGATTTCCCTTGAGGATACAATAAAGTACTCCCCGGGGCCAGAGAAAATGAATAGGGATGGTGAGGACATGCTCCCGGATCTGTCCCCCCTCCCCGAGTTTCTTGCTTCTTCCTTTCAGATGAGTTATTTTCTGGGTGTTAATTATAGAAATAACCCATTGGACAGTACATGAGGAAGGTATTGCCATAAAGAAGGAGCTTCAAAATTAGAGAGACATCAATTCAAACATTCCCGACCTAGAGACTTCTAGGGTGAGTAGTCATTTTGATTAAATAGCTCATTAATGTGTTTTTAAAAACCATGTAAACTGTTTCTCCTAGCCTTTTATATCTCTATACCCAACTTTTTTCACAGGTTCATGAGAAGGAGCAAAGTAGACAAATCTTTGATCTTTGCTATCACCTATAAGTTGGGATTTACACTGTAAAGTGTTCTCGACCTTCCTAATGTTGTGACCCTTTAATATAGTTCCTTAAGTTGTGGTGAGTCCCAAACAGAAAATAAATTTCATTGTACTTAATGATTGTAATTTTGCTACTGTTATGAATTTTAATGTTAATATCTGATATATAACCCTTGTGAAAGGATTATTCCAAGCCCTCAGAGGGTCATGACACAAGGTGAGAACCACTGATTTAAAATATTGCTGATGAGAATGAAATGACAATGTTTGGGAAGTTGTTGGTAGCACAACTGGCATGGAAATGGGCTAATGAATGAAAATGATAGATTAAAAATGTGCAAATAGTTCTCACTGATTGCTAGCTAGTATGCCAAGGAGTTCAAAAACCTAGGCTGTTTCTTTGGACACAAGTAGGGTGGATGAAAAATTAAAAAATTAAAAATTAAAAAAGTTAATTGTGTTTTTAATTCTTTTAAACAGTGGTGGCTTCTAAAGATTGTTCAAAATCTAAATAATGCAGAGTATTTGAAAGAAAGGATTCCATCTTAGAAGGGCATCATTACAAGTCACATGAAACAAGAATGCAAGAATGTTAAAATTCACTCTGGTTTATCAGATCAGATGCACAAGCCTGGAAGTTTGAGGAAGATATTGGGTAAGATATTGGAAGACTTTTTTTCTTTTTTTTTTTTTTTTTAATTTTTTTTTTTTTATTAAGAAAGAAAAAAAATTTTCCGCCTCCTCCCAGCCTCCCACTCCTCCCACTCTCCCCCCCCTAACTTCCCCCCCTCCTAACCCCCCCCCCCCCTCTCGAGTCTGAAGAGCAGTCAGGGTTCCCTGCCCTGTGGAAAGTCCGAAGTCCTCCCCCCTCCATCCTGGTCTAGGAAGGTGAACATCCAAACTGGCTAGGCCCCCACAAAGCCAGAGCTAGAAGTAGGATCAAAACCCAGTGCCATTGTCCTTGGCTTCTCAGCAGCCCTCGTTGTCCGTGGAAGACTTTTTTTCTTTCCTTTTTGGAGGTATTTTGTTGAGTACTATGCTCTCAATGGTCAGTTTTTTTAAATCTTTTTTTTTTTTTTTTTTTTTTTTTTAGAATCCTAGGCCAAGAGTTTGACAGGAGCACTATAATAGTGTGATATTCTGAAAGGCAATGAGAGTTGTAAGAGAAATTTGGGGAAGAGAGACGCTAAAATTGTAACACACTCTTATCAGACGTAAGACACACTTTTAACCTGAGTCTCCTAGAGACTGTAGGAGCACACAAAGGCTGCTTGGCTCTCCTGCCTCATTTCTAACAGTTATCCCTTATTCATTACACTGGCCATTCTTGCCCACCTATCTCACTCCATGCATGTTCTCAGTCTCAGTTATGAGGCCTTGATGCTAACCGTATTTCAGCTAATGAAAAAATTTGTAATGATGCTTTCCCCTATTTCCTGAGCGTTATTCCAAAGGTCATTTAAGAGGACTTCCCTGGACACTAACTTACAGTCATCCCAGATATTCTCAGGCTAACACTTCACATCAGGATCACTGCATGTACTATTATCTGAGCATGCTCTTTGTATTCATATTCAGTTACATATTTTACTGTCTGACACTACCCTAAGTTTCAAGAATGTAGACGCCATTTGTACTAGGTAGTTCTCTCCTTCACGGGCATAACTCTAAGCACCATGATTCCTGCCACCAAGTAAGAGCTCAGTGAAAGTTGTTCTGAATATATGTATGACTGAATATCACCATGAACGAAAACCTTCGAAGGATATGGAGAAATGGCAAAAGATAGCTTCATCAAATCAACAGTTTCATCCAGAGATAAAGGCGATTGTAACAATAATAATGTCAGTTGATATCTGTAGATGATTTTTGACATCTCTAATTAAAGGTTGTAACATTTTGCATGTAATTTTTAAAAAGTGGTTGCTATTCTGAGCAATATCTTTCAATTCTGGGCAGTGGTTATTTCAAATCACCGTAAAGGTGTGTTTGGTTCATGTCTCAAGAATTCTCAATCTTCATACATCTACATACTGTAATAACAAGTGACTTTTCAATTTCTATATGGGGAATTAATAATTATGTAGATTTTTGTTGTCTATTACACACTTGAGAAACAATAACCTCTTCTTTTTAATGGATGTCCAACAAAACATCATTATCTTTACTCTCTCCTCCAAACAAACACCCAAGTAATTACTTATGCAGTTTCATCTTCTCAGTGACAAATTTCATTAGTTTAAGGCATTTTTTAAATCCCTCAAATTTACATATTTGCTACTGCATTTCTAAGGATGTCAGACTCGGCTAACCCACAAAGAAAATGTCCAATGCCACTTCGTCAAACTCCTGTTCTCACCCAGTGCTCTAAGGACCACATATGACAAACAGAACAGCAATCACTAATGCAAAAACCCACTTGGTTCCCTCAAGGCCTTTCAGAAATCTTGATTGTTTAATCATTGTTCTTGATTCGTAAGGCTGGGTAGTCAATGGCTCCCCAAATGTGTCACATTGGACATTATCCAGATGGAGTGCCAGTTTTCATTTGAGATTAAAGAGGTAAAATTCACCAAGAAAGGTTTTCTACCCTCTCAGACTATAGCTCAACTTATAGAAGATGATAAATGAAAGTAGGCAGCCTGCTCTGCCCGTGCCTTTAAAGCATAAACTTCATTGAACTGTCAGTTACCAAATGAGGTGATTAACTCTGATGTTGATTAAAGTTTTATTCTATGTTCTTATTACTAACAAGCTTCTATTTTCTTTTCTCTTTAGGCGAGGGGTATAGTTCCTCTAATATAATCCTCACCGCATAAAGTTTTATTACTCCATTCAAGTTTTGAGGTGCACTTACAAGCACTATTTTCAATGGCATGTTTGTGAAATTAATGTACAATGAACATTGGGCAGAGGGAACCTAAGACACACGCACACAAACATTCTTTCTAGTGGTACCCAGGCAACAGAGACGTTCAGCATCACCACTGGCAGGTGTGTGCCTCTCTGTTTGATGTTTTGTTGTCCTGCCATTTCACCTCACAGCATAGTTATTGTTTTCTTTTAGAATTTGTGCTCCATATTTAAAGCAACATCATTTGACTGACAATTCTTTTGAACAATTCAAGTGAAACCAAGAGGGAATATAAAATAGCAAAAAACCCGACACACATTTGTTCATGCAACGAGGGAGCAGTTACTCTGAATGTCCAGACTAGGAAGGATCCAGAGACCAGGCTAGATACGGCTACAAATCGAGAACATTAGTATTTAGATCATAAGGATGATCTTGAACAAACATCACTAGACTGGGTTGAAGATGCTTCCCCTTCTGTAACTTGCATCCTATCATTCTGAAGTTTCCTGTAGTTCTTGCTCAATGAGAACTAAATGTTGGGTTTGATAGTAATTTCTCTTCTCCCTACAATTCTTTCTTTTCCACTCCTTATCCCATATATCTCCATGACTATAGATTGATTCTCAGATGGATGCCACCTCCTGTGGAATATTTTACTGACCATACATTTCTATGTGGCTAGCATACTATAATTGGATTGTGGGCATCTAGAAGCTCAGGAACCATGCAGAACCACACTGCTCATTACACAACTTAGATTCACCCTCCAGTGTTCAACAGAATACATGTCAACTATTCAGTACCTATTTCTAGAAGGAATCAATACTTTTCCTGGGTACAGGTGGCTCTGGGCACACAGGTATATTCAATAAATTGGTTGAAGTTTGTTGAAGAGTAAATACTATAGTGTGAGAAATAATGATATTCACAGAGGCGGTGCTAATGAAACAAGATCATTGACAATGATGTAGGATGGGGGTCTTCTCCATAGTACTCTATCCACCAAAGCCTGGCATACCCGTTTAGAAATTAAGAAAGCAGTTAATAGTAAGAACGCTTTCCCACATCCCTGCCTTTCATACCCAAGGGATTTAATGAGTTACACAAAAACTGGTTAATCATCCTAACCTAAGTAAAATGGGCAAGAGTTATTATGTTAATATTACAGAGAGGAAAACTGAGAGAGATGGGGGAGGGAGTAGTTGACTCTGGGTTTAGCAGTGTGTCAAGGAGAAATTGGCGCTTGGACGTGAAGTTTTAAACTTCCAGCCTTGGGCTTAGTCTTTTCTCACAGAAGAGGAGGTAAAAGAGCTGCTCCACACCCCCTATACCTGGGGAGGTTGAGTATCTCTGTTCTCTGCTTTCACCTCCCAGTCTGCACCAACATTGCCATTAAATTGATACATGCCAATCCCTTTGGTTTGAGTTTTTCATATATTAAGACACCAAATTTCGAAGGGAAGAAACTAGAAATGTGTTTCATTTTTACCATTTTCAAAATAAGGAAATGGAATCTCAGAAGTATTAGCTCACAATAAAGTCTGAGACTTGGAATTCAGACCTGGGACCTGTCCTGTGTGAAATCCCAAATGTTTTTCTATTCAGTCTCTTAAACATATGTATACAGGTAGATGCATCAGGGAGCCAGAGATAGGGTGTAAATAGGTGATATAAAGCACAACAAGCACAGATTTCTGGGAAATATGCCTGGTAAAGAGAAAAGATAGAAAACTCTGAAGATTCTAGGGAGCAGAAGCTAGATTTGAGCATGTGAAGATTCAGGATCCCAAAAGATGGGCTACGGTCAAGTTCAGTGCTCTTATTCCTTGATGCAGAGGTGGGGAGCCCAGATGCCCTACTATAAAGGCAAGCAGAGGCTACTGAGAAACCCCCTCAGGCATCTCTTCATATCCCTTCCACTGCAGTAAGAAACACAAATATCACTTTATCCTGTCTCATGATGTGCATATAAAACGATTAACAAATCAAAAAGTTCGTTATCATTCAGCTTTGATCAGGCAAATGTCTAATGACCCCCCAAATGAATACAAGTTAAAGTAACACACGCCATCCTACAATCTCTTTTCTATCAAACCTCATGCATTATAAAGGATTTTTCAACACACAACAGGTTTGGTACATGGATATCTGCATAAAGCAAGTTATATAACAATAAATCAACAAAATTACCTTGTGAAAAAAATGTATATATCAATACAAAAATCTTCAAATGTACCTTCTATCAAATAACAATGAAGGTTATCCCTAAAAAACAAGTCTATGGCTATCTTTCTTTTCATTGATCTACATTTTCTGAATCATCTGGAATAATCAGGCATTGTTTTTACAATGAAAATAACAAAAGTTGTTTTTAAGTAAAATTTAATTTTAATCTAAAAAAAATTAAAACAGGTGTCTCTTGGGAAAGAATGGGCTTTGAACCCCTGGATCCATAAAGCAGCCACCAGCTGCCAGCGAGAAATCTCAGCTTTAGAACAAGCCACACACTCTTCCAAAGCTCCGAGCATGTGTTCTTCCTCCCACCTAGATAGAAGCGATAGGATGTCTCAGTCTGTTCCCCTCCACCATGCACTGACGCAGCAAAAACGGAATGTGGAGGATTTCAAAAATGAAAAGAGGCACAGTGCAGCAAGAAGCACTTCCAGATGATGAAATTAGATCAGAAGTTAAGACAAAATGTGTTTAACTGGCTTTTAAAGAAATTTGGTGGAACACATTACTATAAACAGTGCATTTGGGCAGCCAAACAAACTTTGTCCAGAGAAAATCAATTCTAATCCCCTAAACAATGAGAAAAATTACTTTAGATTCGACATTAAATATTGTTCTTTTAAAAAGAAGCATTTCTATAACTCTGTGTAGAAATAGGAGTCAAAGGATGCCTTTGTTACCATGGTAACACTCTCCCTCAGAAGAGCCAAGGATGAAGTAGCATACATTCCCCCTGCATATATTTGGCCAATCAATAAACAAAGGACTCACCCTGCATGCATCACATTAGAAGAGTGGCCAAGGTGTTTATGATGAGGAAAAGGATGAGGAGCTTTCAAGAACGCTGGGTTTAATCACATAGAATAATTTTCAAGTAAGTACAGCTAATATTTTCTTCATTAGAAGCCCATTAAGAAGATGAACTGTAGCTAAAATGCCTATAGCTTCTTAAAAAGGGAAATATTCATTATAAAATTTAATATGTCAATGTAGATGAGAGTGACAAACTATGCCTAGGACAGAAAAAGAATGTGTGAAAGATACGTACCCCAAAGCTCTCAGAGTAAGGAAATAATAGTCAGAGTCAATATTTCCTGAGCATTTACTATGGGCTAAATTTGATCTCACTTTGTTATATGGATTATTTCATTACAGTTTTCCAAATAACTTCATAGCTTAGTACTATAAAAATTTCATGCTTGTTTTTAAAGTGGTGTAAGGACTATTATTATCCCCATTTTCTTGACAAGAATCTTGCATGGAAAGATTCCTGCACATAAGCGGAAGTCGTCTGTCTGATGTGTGTGGGAACCAGGGTTCCAATCCAAGAAGTGGGATACACAGGCTTGTCCCATACTCTCTGTCACACTGACAGGCTGTGCTGGTGGTCACCAGGACCAGTCCATGAGACTCGTCCCAGTTCCCATGACCAGCTACACTACAATGACTGTTAAGGTCTTTTTTTTTTTTTTCTTTTTTAGGATAAGGTCATTCCATTCGGATATTTGAAGATCTCTTTTGGGTGCTGGAAAATTAGAAAGTATTAAACCAATTTCCTTGTTGGTGCTGTTTTTCTTGTCTACATGCATATTTATGGTTAAATTTGACTTATAAATTATGTATAGTAAAATGTTCCAGTAAAGACTAATGAAGTTGAATAATTGTAAGTCTATATAACACTTGAACACAAGAACTGTTCCAACATAGCTGTCCATTTGATAACTGAGGTGGCTACTGTGTGCTCAAGTGCAGGCAGCATATATAACGTAGACACAATGGGCAAAGGATTGATTCTATTCACAGTGGAGGTGAAGGAAGGCTGGACAAGATTTGATGATACTATAGAGAATGCTGTAGAATTTAAAGCTAATTTTTCTTATTTCCACAATTTTCCATTGAATATTTTTGGCTATCAGTTGATCATGGGTAACTGAAATAATGTAAAGCAAACCCACAGATAAAGGGACACTATCATAGTTCCTGGGTATTCTTTTTAAACACATGTCAGAGTTACCAGAAGTAACATGTGCTCATGTGAATTTAAACTCACTCTCTCTCTCTGTCTGTCTCTGTCTGTCTCTGTCTCTGTCTGTCTCTGTCTCTGTCTCTCTCTCTCTCTCACACACGCACACACACACACACATAAACACACACTTCTCTTGATTTTGATTCTCCCAATTTTCCCCTGTTATCATATGAAATGGTAACAAAATGCTGACCCTAGCGATAGCAGAGGGAAACGTAATTCACAGAACAGTCAACTATGAGAAGGTCCTAAAGCATTGCCTTTCTGGGGCTGTGTTTCCTGTCCTGTGGTCAGGAAAAAAGTTAAGGTTATTTCTTCTGAAGTACTTTCCCAGAGTTCCTGCCCTTCATAGCCCTGTTTCTGTGACCTGGCCTTACTCGTGTCTGTTATGCTCTTTTTTTTATTTCTTATTTCCATTTTATTGAAAATAGATTATTTTTCTCATTCATTATATCCTGAATACAATTTCCCCTTGTTCCACTCCTCCCCGTTTCTCCCCACCTCCCCTCCAATCTATATCCACTGCTTTTCTGCCTCTTGTTATAATAGAACAGGCTTCTAAGAGATAACAGCAAAACATAAGGGAATAAAATATAATGCAATACAACAAAAACTCTTTTTTAAAAGTTACTTTATTTTCCTAACTGGCCAAGGAGAATACGTCTCCCTTTACTGGCTGTCCCACATGTCCCCTGCCTCCCAGGCAGTTGGTCATACAGCCTATGACAAAAACAATATATGACAAAAACAATACTCTTTTTTTTTGTTAATTTCTTTCAATTTTTTTTTTGTGGAAATTTGTTCTCCAATCACATGAACTTTAACATTGATAACTAGAGATTTTCATTTTTTTTCGAATGCTATTCTTTGTACTTTCCACTTATTTACTGTAGTTGACACTATTAGGGATTGAACACAGGGCATCAGTTATACCAGGCACATGCTCTACCATCGAGCCACAGGCCCAGGTGATGAGTGGGACAGCGACTTCCTTATGTGGTCCAAATGCCTCCTGATGCCTAAAATATCAATTGAATGAAAGAACAAGGAAAGAGGAAATGAAAAGGGAAGCATGTAAAATGCCAGTGATTTGTCAACAAACTGAGGGTATCGTGGTCAGGGATGTAGTTGTGTGAGAGAAAAGCAGATAAATTAAAAATAAAGTCCAATTACATAATAAAAGGAATTGTAGAGTTATTTCAGTTACTTCAACTTGAGTGATATCTTTCTGTCTCCCTTTCTGGGTTCAGTTTCATGAGGCATTTTCATTAGCAACATCTTTCAGAGAAAGGATGTCGTGTCTATTTTAACTTACTGCTTTTTCTTAGGTAAAATCATGAGTCTAGTCCCCAAATTTCATAGTCACCTGAGCATAACATGAAGCTCATATTTATGTCATCCATGGGGACTGTTTCTCTGAAAACTCCACCTGTGCCTACGTGGAGGGTCCCTGTCTGCAGTCACACAGACACTTTATGGCTTAATATGCCCAATCAAGAATGTCAATTGTTTGGATTTTTCCCCCCATCAGGACCACTGTCGTCTCAACCATCAGCTTCAGATTGAAATCACCTGGAAAGGTGTTTCATAAAAATCCTTTGCGGGGCCAGGAGAGAGAAAGCAGCCAATCTGAGAAACGATTCCATCTTGAAATTGGGAGGGAACACATTTCTCTTTTCACCCTAAGACAAAATTAGCAAACTGCGGGCTCCCTGGTCAACCCCAGAAGCAATGATATAGACTGTGATGGTGGCTGAATAGTGGTTTACATTTTGAATTAATTGGCAATGTTTAGACATCATTAGATTTCACAGTTTCTCTTGAAAAACCTGGCAACTCAGACGGTGTCCCCACGCCGAGACCATCTGCTGGAGCTGAGTTGGGCTGCTCTGACTTACAGGGGCATGTGCTATCCTGCACCCTGCTGCCACCGCAATTCCAGTGGCTTTACTCTTCAATGAGGTTCAATGTCATCGTCCCCAGAGCATCTCAGAACTGGGATGGCTCATCATTTGCTTCCTGGCCTAAATAGTTTCTGCAAGTATAGCTTGGGTACCAGCCAACCGGACACTTACTTCACAACCTGTCGGCAAGGTTCGTGGCTCCCTTCTGTGTGGTGACTTTACCCTCTTTTCGTGGGACTGTAATCAGAATGGCCTGAGGGACCAGGAACAGTCTGGTGTATCTAAGGTTGCTTTGGGAGTCGAAAGTCAGCTGACATGGACTTGAGTGGACATCAGCCTTGCCTTGGGCATTTAATTTTGTAACACTACTTATAACGTTAGGGTATTTTTCCCAAGCAGGTACGAACAGACAGAGCTAGAGGATACCCATCCCCAGGAGAAAACAATCCCAACCTCTTCTGCATTCAGTTTTCAACAATATTATAACTTCACTTTGAGTTTTTTCCTGAGAAGCAATTTCTCAGAGAAAATGCTAAGTGGCATATGAATGACTTCAAATAGAATTGGTTCTATGCACAAGGAAAAACATGATTATTGGTAGAGAATATGAAACAACATAGACTGTGTATTTCCATCTTCCATTTCAGTGTGTCAGAGCAGTTAATTCACGAATTGCCACACTTGATTATGTTTTAATTTAAAGTATTAGACACTCTCTATACATTATAACAGAACAAGCCAGGTACTCCTAAGATGTACACCAGGCCTATTTCGGAAAACTTCAGCTTATTCACTACTATTTGTGCTTTATTTCAAATAAATTTTCAATGATGGTGGACCAGACTGCCCTAGGGGGGGCTAATGTATCGACAGAATCCCTGGTGTCAGCTGTCTAGATGGCAGGGACTGAACTCAGTCATGACAATTAAAGAGAAACCTCAAATGCCTCCTGGAAAGAAATAGCTCACAACTGAATCATTGGTCGATATTTCTTACAACTACACAGAGTCATGTGACCAACCACCTGTTATTTCCACCCCCACATCGAGCAGCATGGTGGGTCATAAGGAACACAATGGTGACTTATTTAAAAACGCCTACCACATCTGGAGCCAGCCAGTAACGTCTTTCCTTGAACTGACCATTTCATTGCCCCTTTACTTGGGAAAGGTTTTTAAAAGGATAATTTCACTGTTTGTCTTGCTGCAAGCCTCTGTTTTGCTATCTGGAATTATCTTTCATTTATTTCCAGTCCATCCTGAAGGCTCCATTTTCCTATCTGTCCTACAAACCCCTGCAATATGAGTCCTTCCTCCCAGCTACTGTTAACGTGCACGAGGGATCACCCTGCTGAGGATCAGTCTCCCTTACTAACTTCTGGCATCCTAGAAGGTGAGGAACTGTCTTTGACCCTTCTCTCATTTGTAAAAGAGCCCACTACCTAGAAAGATCATTTCAGTCTTTCAATGTTTCCTTCAATCTGAAAAGGATGTATCGCACAACGAGTAGATATTTCCTGAGCAAGTGTCTTATTAAAAGACTTGATTAATTTAAATAATTTCTTCAACAAATATTAGCTGAGTGATTATTTCTGAATTCCAGCTCCTTCTCTGAGTCCTGTAACTCGATAGCATGCACTCAGGGATGTAGACAACAATGGTATCTCTAAATTCCATGTTGCTTATGTACAGGGGAATTTTCGTGGAGACAGATTCAGAGATGTTGACTTTCAGTTAATTTTAAATTCAAACTATACTCTATTGTATAAAAATCAGAACACCACACAGTGCCTTGCCACGACATATAATAATATAGCAAAGTTTAATCACCATTAAGTATCAGCTAAATGTGATAGTGTGTTCTTATGCGTTCAACACTGAAGGGGTTGACACCGGAAATCACAAATTTGAGACCAGTCTGAGCTACATAGCAAGGCCTTGTTTCAGACCACCCTCCACAATCAGAGTTTCCTATTTGCATATTATATGATTACTAAGTGTTATTTCACATATAATGAAAATTTTAACTTAAAAATTATCTAAAATGGACAAGTATTATAGAATTATGGCCTGTAAGTTGCTTTGTAGACCACGTTGCTTCGAACTTACAAAAAACTGCCTGCCTCTACCTCCCAAGTGCCAGGATTAGAGATATTTACCACCATGCCCAGGGTGTTTTAAACAGAACTGTACTGTTCAATAAAGGAACAACTTGCCATTTGTAGCTTTTGATCACTATATATGCTGGCTACTTTGCATTGAAGTGTACTCTAAGTCCTCATGTGTAATATAAGAACAAAGATGAAATTTATAGTGTCAAAAATAGATTATATAACTGCCTATTGAATATGTGGTTAAATGTTAAAACTAGTTTTGCCCATTTTTTAAAACATGATAATTAAAAATTCCAAGCTATGAGTATGGATCTCTCTGTATGCCTTTCAGAGTTTATCTAAAAATTTTGAAGAATGATCCATGTGTTTGTTTTCATAGCTCACTGTGTTACATATTATTGAAAGCCAATCAAAGACCCTCCACTAACCAGATGTTAGACACAAAGCCCAGAAACATCCTCCCTAAGTTTTTAGCACTTCCTGATGTGAGATTGAGAGATTGAGCAGCGATCTGTTGACTGGCATTCCTGTGCTCCAAGCAGAGTAGCAGACACTAATGAGCAGCTGTCTGAGGAAGAAGTGCACACAGTTCTTCTATGCTGTGCTGTGTCCATCTTTTTGCTCAGAGACAATGAGATGGATCCTCCTTGCTGTGTACCGTGGGTGGAGAGGCCAAGCCTATTGTGTTCTGCAATAACAACAAACTTGAGATTCGTGAAAGAACTAGAACATTCCCATCTAGACCCTTAACCAGGGAGAGATTGATCGATGGAATGAACCTTCTAAAAATATCCGTGACCACCACGCTACTTTAATGACTCTGTGTACAGTGTAGAAAGAATGAGATTGCTTTGATGAATGAAAAATAAAACCTACATTTCTTGGGAAGGAAGCATCCGTCTTTTTCTATTTGTAAATGCTGACGAGCAGAGTTTAAGGAGGGCTAATGTCACCCATTCATCTTAATTAAAGAGTTAATTGCTCGTGTATCCTGATTTAGTTAGTGGAGCTTGGTAGATGGGAAGCCTTGCCTCTATGTATTTTATTGACCAATGTAATGACATCATCAGGAAGGCTCAGAATTTATTCATGCCTCAGCCTATCTGCATAATGTTAATAGCCTTGGACATGATAAAACTTTCAAGAGGAAAGGCCTCGTTGTGCCAGGCATGGAATACAAAAAGAACAAAAAGAACAGAGGAGGAAGCTGCTGAACGGCTCACTTTGGCTATCCCTGGAGTGTTCCTTTGCAGTCTGCAATCATGAAAAGAGGTAGAAAGTCATGTTTGGTTACTGCTTTCCAGAAAGTGTTTGGGTGTGGGGTCATGGGCAGGTACTTACATGAACATATTGAATATTTGAAAGTTAACACATCATCTTGCTCTCTATCTCAGGGTGGCCTACGACTGGTTAACTATCTCAGGGTAGCCAGAAACAGGCTTACAACCCTCCAGTCTTAGCCTCCCCAGCCTCCCCAGTTCATGCTCCACCATGCCTAACTAGAAATATGTTTAAAATACACACACACACACACACACACACACACACACCACACACCACACACCACACACCACACAGATAAAACTCAGAACTAAATAGTTTACTCTTGAATTGGATGAAGAGGCTCTTAAATAAGCAGGGTTTTCAGCCCTTAAATATAATAATCCCCTGGTTCTCTAGTTTTCCCAGAAATAATGTGTTTAGATGAACTGAGAGGCTATTGCGGATCATGACTAATTTTAGAGTAACACCCTTTCTTAATACATTTTAAAAAATGGTAAAAAGGCAAAAAAAATCAAAGAACAGCAGGGGGAAAGTACTATCTGGAGGGCATACAGAGCAAAACACACGGAAATGATGTGCAGAGTTAATGGGCCTTTTTGTATCTTTTCTCGCGTGGAGCTACAACAGTCCTAGTTAAAGTTAATTAAAGTTAGCGTCCTTTTCTTCCTAGGAGGACAACTGGCTGAAAAATCAACCCACAGTTTTGAGCTGCTGATTACAATTAAATACCTCATTCACAGCAAGGTAAGTGCACACTGAGGTTACATTAAAGAAAGGTCCAAACACAGAAAGGAAGAGATAAAATTAAAAAGACGTGAGAGTCCTGGATAGCAGAAGGTATGGAGATCTCTCCCAAAGCTGAGGAACCTGAAGTGGATCGTAATTTTTGGATACATTATACACACTCTCCGTGTTTTATTTTGAACACCTGTTCAATGATGATAACAAAACTCCTTCTTCTATAGATTTACTGGGAAAGCGAGTGAGTGAAGCTAACATTTGAGCTCTGCCTAACCTAGGGAAGGCACTGGCTTAGATGTGAATCGTAGATACAAGCCATTCTACAAAATGTCCCCAAGAGGTCCATGTCTAGTAGCTTAGGTCCCCGGCTAGTGACAGCATTTGAAAGAGTTTAAAGACCTTTAGGAGGTGACACAGCTGAAGGAAGTAGATCATAATGTGTTCCTGGGCTCTTCCTACTACTATTCTTTCCTGTCTATCATGAGGAAGAGACACTGATTCTCCCCATTCTCCCGCCATGGTGATGTTCCTCCTCACTGGCTTACCCAGAAATAAAGTCACAATGGACTGGATCCTCAGAAACTATCAGCCAAAATAAAATTGTCCCTTCATTTTTTTTGGGGGGGGCTTATTTGGACAGAGCTCTGCAGAAGTACCAGTTGCATATCTTTAAGGATACTTTTCATAGTAACTCATTATGATGATTTCTAGAGTCATTTTAACAGTTTAACTCCTAGTCTTAACATAATCTTTTACCATTGTCCTCCATGAGTATTAACTGGCTTTACATTTACATAAGGAATTGATGTTGCTGTTATATATACCTGAACCTCCATAAACCTAGGCAGTATTTTGCTGCCATCAGCATTCTCCCAATGCCTACACCCATGTAGTTCCCATCTCTTAATATTTTTGTGGCCCGGGAAACTGGCCTAAAATTTTCAAGCTTTGAGTTTCATTCCCATCAGATGGCAATAAAAATAAGATAAGCATATAGATATTTTGAACATCGAATTAATCAATGGGTATAAAACCCTCCAATAGTATTGGGCACACAATGTAATAAGGACAGCCTTTCCTACTTTTCTTCCTTGAACCATGAGGAGAGGTGATGAAGCCAAAACAAGGAGAAAAGAATCCAGAGCGGAATGTGATCGAATATTAATGGAGAAATGGGATGAAATAATGAGTCTTTCATTCCTTCTTCCTCCTGGATTCTGAGTCTCCACATTGCTCATTTTTTCTGCAGCGAACAATGGTGGGGATGGGTATGTGATGAAAGCATGTCGGAAACCAAGTGTTCCGGTTCAGAGCAAGAGAAGCCCCTTTCCAGCTGTGGGTGATTAACTGAACATTACCAGACAGGTGGGATGTCTCTGGGTGGAAATCGGGGGAGATGATTGCAGGTAACGGGGACAGGGCAGCGTTTCTAAGGCAGTAGCACTGCCTGGCAGGGAGAAAATGAGCCAGCCTGATGCGCTACACTTGGAGGTCCATGGTGAGATGAAAGATGAGGTTGAAGGGTTGGGTTAAGAGATAAAAGTACTATGTTCTTTAGTGAGTAAAGGGCCACCGAAGTGGTGGAGAGAAGGGACTGTGGAATCCCAAATTAAACAGTATTTTAAAGCAATACATAAGCTTGAGATTCAGGACAAAATTAGCCAGAATAAATAAATAAATACATCTCATGTAACCTACTGTACAGGGGAAATGCATCTTGTGAGATGCTATAGACAAGATCTTAAATAATTGATTTAAATGAATTAATTTTTAAAACTGTTGAACTGCCTAAAGAAGGAATCATCGAAAGACTATATAGACATGTTCCAAAGTCTCTATCACGTTTCATCTTCAAGAAGTCTCTAATGAGCCTCAGCATGGATTGGGAGTCAGAGGTGCAGACAGTTACTGCATACCTCCTGGCTTTGAACCAGTCGATGTTAATATCAAGCCGCTCAAGTTTTTAATCCATGTCAGTAGATTTATATTTACAATTTGATCATGAGCGTTAGCACAAAGCACCGTCAGAAGCTTATTGGCAATAAAGGAAGTGGAATCACAGCAAGTGCATATGGGAAGTTTCTAGATCAAAGTCAAAAAAAAATGGAGAGGATGTGAGTGTAGGATCAGAGACTGACTGATACAATACAGCATCAAATACGTGATCGTCAGATAAAATCAGTGAGGTCTCACGGACCTGAGAGAAAAATAGGACCAATAATACACAATAGGTCAACAGGAGAAAACGACAGCCTACAGAATGGGAAAAGATCTTTACCAACCCTACATTGGACAGAGGGCTGATCTTCAAACTATACAAAGAACTCAAGAAATTGGTCACCAAAGGAACAAATAATCCAATAAAAAATGGGATACAGACCTAAACAGAGATCTCTCAATAAAACAATCTAAAATGGCGGAAAGACACTTAAGGAAATGGTCAACATCTTTAGTCATCAGAGAAATGCAAATTAAAACAACTATGAGATTCTATCTTCCACCCATAAGACTGGCCAAGATAAAAAACAACTTATGCTGGAGAGGTTGTGGGGGTAAAAGGAACACTCTTCCATTGCTGGTGGGAATGCAAACTGGCACAACTGGTTTGGATATCAGTATGGTGATTTCTCAGAAAATTAGGAAACAACCTACCTCAAGACCTGCAATACCACTTTTGGATATATACCCAAAGGATACTCAATCATACCACGAGGACATATGCTCAAGTATGTTCATAGTAGCATTATTTACCATAGCCAGAACCTGGAAACAATCTAACTGCCCCTCAACTGAAGAATGGCTAAGAAAAATGTGGTACATTTTCATAATGGAGTATTACACAGTGGAAAAAATAATGACATCTTGAAATTTGCAACCAAATGGGTTAGATCTAGAAAACATCATGAGTGAGGTAATCCAGACCCAGAAAGACAATTATCACAGGTACTCACTCATGAGTGGCTTTTAGACATAAAGCAAAGGAAAGCCAGTCTACAATTCATAACCCCAGAGAACTTAGACAACAATGAGGATGCTAAGAGAGACATACATAAATCTAATCTATATGGGAAGTAGAAATAGGCAAGATCTTGAGTAAATTGCAAGCATGGGGATCATGAGAGAGGGTCGAAGGGGAGGGGATAGGAAGGGAGGAGAGCAAAGAAAAATATATAGATAAATAAATAGATAAATAAATAAATAAATAAATAAATAAATAAATAAATAAATGTAGTTAGGAGCTCGCTTTGGTTGATGGATAGCCCTAACGAACTGGAGATACCGTTACTTTGTGCAAACTGAGGTAATGGCCCATGTCGGATTTCAAATAGCTACAGGAGTTACAGCTCTGCATATTAAGGCCAGGGCAGAGAAGGAAGCATTTTAGATATAGTTGGAAGTGACTAGAAGTCAGTCACTCCCCAGGTTAGACACGGGATTCTCATCCCATGAAGCCTTTACATATGAGAGCGAGGCCCCTGTGTCATGCTTAAAACTAGATCTTTGTAACTGAAATCACAGCGGAGGTGTTCATTGACAACTATATTGAAAAGGGCTTAGGCAGACCCTCAATTATGATTTCTCCCACTTGGTGAAGACGTAATTCGGAAATAGCATCTCATAAAGCTTTATTCTGCAGAAATCATCTTGGCATTCTTACCATGTTTTATTCTCTAGCTTCTTGTGGAACTTTCTTATTAGAAAAAAAATCCCACAAATCTATCCATTTATAAAATAAGCAAAAGTTAATAGGAAAATGTTTTTGAAAGTGAATTTATAAGGGAAAGAATGTGGCTAACTCCAGAAATAATTCAAAATGTAAAGAGAAAAAATTGAACACGTTGACATTTCATATACAAAAAAATAAAACCAGGAGCTGTAGAGAAGGCTCAGTATCTACTATGAGCAATGGCTTCTTTCCCAGGGGACCTGGTTTCAATTCCCAGCACCTACATGGCGCTTCACAGCTATCTGTAACTCTAATCCCAAGCCCTTTTCTTGCCTCCACAGGCATCATGCACACAAATGCAGATAAAACAACCATAAAAATGAAATACAAAAATCAAAAATGATATATAACCAGTTGCTGCAAACATGAGGTGTTATATAAAGAATAATGTTCCTCAATTTTGTACTCTGAAGTCTTGATGTCAGAACTTGATTATGTTGTCTGTAGGGGGAGCTGTAAGGGTGTCATTAAGTTCAAACGTGTCTGCAGGGTGGACTTAATTCAGCATAGCTGTGCTGTTCTGAGAAGGGCGTGATGCAGATATCCTGATCCAGAAGGTGGGTATCTATAGACTAAGCAAAGAAGCCTCTGGAGAAGCCAGCTCTGACCTCTGACTTTGGCTTTTAGGATGTTAGTTAATTAATTTTGTGGGCCATTCAATTTATGGAACTTTGTTGGGCAGCTCTAAGAGATAAAGACACATCACCCTAAATCCTTTAAACTTAACATAAGACAAATACAAGTGTCTTTTTAGATCACACTAGAAAGAGAAACTTGAGGCTTAAAAAAAAAAATCATACATTGGAATTGGGTAAACGCTGGATTCGAACTCATCCTCACTTGGCTCTACCCACTGGATGTAACTAGGTTCCAGATTTATCACTGCCCTTAAAAGACAGTAAAAACTAATGTGTGTTTACACTATCTCCTCCTTACACTTTTCATCCTTAGTTCAACGTAGAATAACTCACGGTGACACAATCATGCTGAAAAAGGCTCCCAAGGCTACACGGACATCAGTTGGTGAGCTTTCTTATTTTGAATCTTATTATCTTATTCTGAAGCAGATATTCTTTTAGATTTGAGGATTTTTTTTTAAAAAGTACAGGTTTGGAAAAGCCTGATAGGAGGATGGCTTCTGACTGCATCCACTAGCTGGAGAATAAAGAAGGAAATAGGGTAGGGCACTTACGCTGGCTAGCAAAGGGATTTTTGTTCATAATATCTTTTTACAATTAGTTTTTTGGGGGGCTAGAGAAATGGTTTAGTAGATGAGTCCTTGATGCTCTAGCAGAGGACCCAAATTTCCAAATTTGATTCCTAACACCCACTTGGTTGCTTAAAAAACATCCTTGACGCCAGTCTCATGGGATCTGATGCTCTTTTCTCACACTCTCAGGCACCAGACATACACATGGTATGTATGCAGCCAAGTAGACAGAACAGGCAAACACATCAAAAAAGTCTAGAAATAGGTTTTTTTTTTGAGACAGGGTTTCTTTGTAGCTTTTGGTTCCTGTCCTGGAACTAGACCAGGCTGGCCTCAAACTCACAGAGATCAGCCTGCCTCTGCCTCCCTCCCTAGTGCTGGGATTAAAGGCATGTGCCACCACTGCCTGGCTCTAGAAATAGTTTTTTAATTTATTCTTGGTATGTGTGTGTGCATGTGTGAGTGGTATGTGTTTCTTTGTGCATGTGTGTGATTGCCAACATGTGTGTATTTACTTGCCTGTGAGTGTCTGTGTTTGTGTGTGGGGGGTGGGTGTATGTATGTATGCCATGTTGTGCACACAGATGTCAAAGGATATCCTTGGGTGTCAGTCCTAACCTTCTACCTTGTTTGAGACAGGGTCTCATTGTTTTTCCTTTGTAAAACCTATATAACCTATGATATTCTTAATCACTGCCTCCCCTCTTTCCATAAAAATTCTAGAATGACAAATGCTGGTGCTACCATGTCTGGCTTTTATATGGGTTCTGAGTATTTGAACCCAGGTCCCCCTGTTTACATGATAAGCACTTTTATTTGCTGAACAATCTCTCCAACTTGGTAGCAAAGGTATTTGATAGTACCATGCAAGATATCCCAAGAAACAAATATAGAAAGCAAGAGAGACTAGGGAAAGGTAAAAACCAGGCTGCCAAAGAAAGTCACAACAGAGCCTCAGCAATAAGTAGGGGAAAAAAGTGACTGAGAAAATGTTCAAGGGAGCTCAAAGTCCAAAGAGGAAGATGTTAATCTCCCGATAAACATAACAAGGAGAGAGAAAAAGCAACTGAAATCTCATTCCACAGAACTGAAATGATTCAGTTGGGAGAAATAAATTCTTTAAAGATTCAAAAGAGAACAGACCAGAGAAATAAAGTGAAAGACAATCCAATACAAAAATAAATGACAAAGCAGCCAGAGAAATATTGTATTGACAAGAAAGATTGATTCTCCCCAGCAGAACAAGAGCCAGAGTGACGAGTGTGGGGGACTGTTGGGGGTGGGGAGTGCGGGTGGGGTTCTTGTTTCCAAACAGGAGTGGTTTGAGAGAGAACAAAAGCAATTAAGGAAAATAATCAAATGAAAATCAATTGAAAAGCAAGCATTATTAAGCTCTAGAGTCATCATGTTACAATTAGGCTCTAAGGTGGTTGGAAAAACATGAAGGGACATCATTACCTCCTTAAAGAAAGTCAACTGCATGACCAACAAATACTGCTGTTTAGACTTCTCACATATTTTGCTCAGTGAAGGTCATCAATAGTCTGCAAAAGGTTTTCTTGTAAAGCAATATGGTGGAGAGATTTTTAATAGCACATCAGTGTTTTGCAAAACTCAGTATAGAATTTAGTTCTCACTAGTTTCTTAGTACTTCTGATACTGGCTGGGTCATTCAGTTCTAGCTTTGTCTATTTAATTGACATGAATAGCCATTAGCCTGCTGATTTGAGAGTCCTCTGAACAGTTTTTCACAATGATGGAGCCTATGGTTGGGGCAAACAATTAGCAGATGGGGAAAAGTGTGTGTTCAGAATGAACCAAATCCATATTGGTATCCAGGCCCTAGTGCCTACCATCTGTGTAACCTAGGGGAAATGCCTAATCTTTTTGACCACATGTTACTTCACCTAAGAATAACAAATGTCTTATAGAGGTGGTATAAAAATTGAAGGCTAACAAAGTAGACACTCATTAATAAGAATTCTTCATCATGATACTAAGTCATTATCTGTCATATAGCATTCCTTTGCTAACAAAGTTTCCCTTTATCTAATTTTCTAATGTTGCTGTTACTATCATCGTTCTGTGGCTACAGCTGGCTTGGTAGCTGGCCGTACTTGTGTAAGATTTAAGCCTGGTTTTATAACTTTCAATAAATATTATTTCAGTTCTTTCTATGTCATTCTGTATAAATCTTATTTTTGATGTTGTATTTTCTGTTATTCGGGAGTTACTAAAATAGCTAGAGAAAGAGTCTGTTGATGACAAATAAACCACAATTTAGACAAAAAATAAAAAACATAATGATTTTAGTGTCAAAGAAACTACACTTCCAATTTTACCCTTGTTGTGTGCATCCATTCACTCATCAACTGATAATTTAAATGTGTTCCAGTGATGTTGTCACTCCCTGTTCCCATGGAGATCAAAGTCACTGCATTTTCCAATGCAGCCTTTATACTTTTGCTACTCTATGAATGTGCCAAGCTTCACACTGTACCTCAGACTCCAAAGGACTTCAACCTACAACTGCTAGGCTAAGGTCTCAAGTAGGCATATTATAGACATCTTCAATTTACCATGCTCAAAACTTAACTTCAGACTTATTGCCCAAGCATACCGCATTTCTCCCAGGGACCAGTTCCTAATGTTTCATTCTCTCCATGTGCTCAGACTAAAAATCGCAGGTTCTCCTTCGCTCCTTTCTCATTTTCAGGCTCTGCATCACACTCTAGCTCTTACGTTATACCTCTGAAATAAATGCAGAAGCTTACCACTTCTTCCCTACCCTCTATGAAAGCTGTATACTTTCCAGAATTATAATAATGCTTTCTAAACATTATCCAGTTTTCATTATTGACCTTTTTTTTGGCTACCCTCACTCTGTGATCACCCTAGGAAGATGTAAATAAAATCCTATCTTCCCTCTGTTCAAACTCATTGATTTCTCATTTTCCTCACAGAAAGAGTCATGGCCATAGGTAAGCCTATAAGAATCTAGAAGTTTTTTTTTATTTGTTTGGTTTTGCTCCCCCATTTCTTTTTTCTACTTATCTCCTCCTATATCTTACTTGCAATGCTTAGTTTTGTCAACTTGACACAAATTAGAGTCACTTGGGCAGAGGGTACCTCACCTGAGAAATTGCCTCTATCAGAATGGCCTGTGGGTATATTTATAGGGCATTTTCTGATTAATAATAGATTTGGGAGGACCCAGGATACTGGGTGTCATGCTACTCCTAGGGAGGTGATCTTGTGCTTTATCAGAAAACAAACTGAGAAAGCCATGGGAAGCAAGCCTTGGGAAGGAGGCCAAGGGAAGCAAGCCATTATGCAGCATCCCTCCATGTTCTCTGCTTCAGTTCCTGCCTCCAGGGTCCTGCCTGAGCTTCTAACTTGGTTCCCCTCCATGGCGGAATGGGGTGTATGAGCTAAAATAAGCCCTTACCTCACAGGGTTTGGCCAGTGATTTATCACAGCATCAGAGAGCAAAGTGGCGCATCCTCTCTCTTGGTCATGTGTGCTCTGTCTAGCTTTACTAGATTCCTTGCTATTCACATACATGCTAGACTCGTGTCCTCCTGACACCCATAAACTCCCTGTGCTTATAATGTTCTTCCCTTTAATGGGTCTCATTAGCATGCCAACTTTACCTTCAGGTTTATGTCCAAATACGAACAACATCTCCATGAAAACTTTTATGACCTCTCCCTACCCCTTTTCTGCTACCTTTTTTCCTACAATGCCTTTGTTGTCTAAAGTTCTATAGGATTTTAACTCATTCTTCTTTTAAATATTTTTTTAAGATTTATTTATTATGTATACAACATTCTGCCTTGATGTATGCCCGCACGCCAGAGGAGGGTGCCAGATCTCAGTACAGATGGTTGTGAGCCATTATGTGGTTGCTGGGAATTGAACTCAGGACCTCTGGAAGAGCAGCCAGTACTCTTAACCTCTGAGCCATCTCTCCAGCCCCTTAACTCATTCTTATACTTTTTTTTGGTCTCTATCCATCAGAAAGTCAACTCTACAAAGACAGAAAGGAGTATTGTTTAAATTTTTTAATTATTTCATTAGCATTTGGCGTATGTTTGTCTATGAATAAATATTTATTGAATAAATCTAATAAATATGTAGGGTTTTGAGGCGGTGATATTGAATATGATAAAAAATTCTTCATCTTCATAGAACTTAAATTCAATGGAGGAGGCATTACACAGCTATTATATTGCAGAAATTATTGTTGCCAACTCTGATTTTTTTTTTTAAAAAAAGAAGGCTGCCTGATATCAAGTGAATTGGCAATACTGCATTCTGATGTTCATTTTCTCATCTGGAAATCAATCCATCTCAAATACAGCTATCAAGGTTCAGTGTGATCAAGAGCATAGCACAATGGGCAGGAGAATTGGCATACAGAACACACAAAAAGTATGTTCATTTCCTTTGTTCTAGAAGAAGTTTGATTCTTGTTCTTTCATTGCCTTATCTTACCTCTGAAGTTTTCCACTTTTCATTCAATTGTATAGCCTATGACCACTTGCTCAGTGAAAGGTGCTACCTATGGAGTAGTAGGTCCACCTATATCAGTTAACTATGAAGACAATGCTCTAAAGATTTGCCTCCAAGTTCCATCTGATGACAGCAGTTCCTTAATTGAGGCTTTCCTCTCAGATGATTTTGGGTTTTGTGGAGTGGACAACTAATGCTAATTACAACATTTTTAAGTAAGAAGAAATACATGAGTTAAATCTTATTATCAGTGGATTAGCAAATATAATGACACAAAATTGGAAATATATAATATCTTCACCAAGATAGCTTGTTTTACATGTGTGTATGTACATACATATGCACACACACATATATAGTGTTACAAGTTTAGGTGCTATCAAGTCACTGGTTATGTAGTATATATTGCTTATTTATAGAAAAAAACATAAATTCAAAGCTTTAGCCAATCTATAACCAGTGCTTGAAATCTTTCAGGATAAGAGGCTTAAAATTGCACCATGCCATGAGTTCCCATGGAAACATTTGAGAAAAAAAATATAACAGACATAAATTATTGCTCCCTTCAAATTCTGTCTTACTAGCCTTCTTCTAGATTTAACCTTTACCCTTGAGAAGACATCACAGACTGGCTCTGTTTCTTAAATACGGTTACATTAATTTTATATAAAATTCCAAAAGAGTTAGAGAGTGTTTCTCTGAAGGTGCAATAAACTGAGAAAAGGAAACATCTGTCCTCCAGGAAATTGATCAACTGGTGCATTACAAACTTTAATTCACATCAGACAAGTTTAAAAGCCATAAGGAATAGGCATGATTATGATGTAGGAAAATGAAAATGGAGTCAAAATTCACTGAACATGTGTTCAACATATTGATGCAATGTAACTAGGGAAGGTTTTCATTACATTTTAAATGTCCAATGAACTATAGCATTATATGAAAGTCATAGACTAAACTGTAACACACTAATGATAGATTCAATTGTAGGACCCTTAGAAAATCGATGAAAGTTAGATAAGTAGAGTCCAGGCTAAAACAGGAGCCCCCAAAGTGCAAACATATCTTAAGCTTTTTCCTCACATGTGTGGAGGGCCACAGAAGCACTGAAGAACATTCTATAAAGCAGTGAGAAGGCTTAGTTGATCCTGTAACTTACATGGTAGAAAATGATAACCCACCCTCATAAGGTGTACTCTGACTTCGACACTTATGTTATTATGGTTTATTTTTGTGTGCATGGTGCACGCATACCCACCCACACACAATTAAATATACTAATAATGTTTTTTTTTTTTTACCAAGTAACAACAACTTGATGCTTTTTTTTTTTAATTCTAGAAGCAAGAACTGTTTTTCTAAAATGCTCCACATTTAGATCAGTGAAGCTAATTTCTAGGAAAATTTCTTCCAACATAGTAGTCAAATTGATATTAAGGGTCATAGTCTTCTGCAGAAAAGTATTATGGGGAAAAGAAAACCCATTAAGGTGAGGAAAAGAACAAACAGGACTGGCGGTCCAGGAAAGGAATAATTTATTTGTGGCTGTGGGACAATGAGTTATTTGGTCCTTCCTCACAAATGAGATAACTGTCGGACCCCATCATTTCCCACTACCATGAATTATATACAGCAGCGTTTGGTGAAATATGAAATTCTAAAAATATACTGAAATGCTAGACTCTTCTTAATGGTTTATTATGATAGGTATTCTTGGTTTTGAAATATCTTCTTTCATGGAAGACAAATGGGGGCGACATTATTTTAGAAAGTCCACATCTTTTAAAAAGATGGATTAAAAACTCTTTGAGACATCTGTGCAGTTTCATCAGAAGAACAACATTTTCTTCCTAAATAGTCCTTCAGGGTATCACAGAGGAAAAAAAAAACAGGGGGCACTTCAAAACTGAAGCCCCAGAAAGAGCTACATAGATTTCAGAATATCTATTTCCGAATCTCTGTCACGTGTGGGAACATGGCATGTGAACACTGACAGGGAAGATAATCAGGCTAAAGGCACCAAGGCTATATTTTCTCTTCCAGAAGATACGTCATTCCCGGAGTACTACTTTCTTTGCTTCACACCTCACCTCGAGTCAGAGAAAGCTGACTTTGAATATTGCCTCTGTTTCCATGCAGCCTGTGACTTTGGTGAGGTTCATTAAACTCTTGAGAAACTCATCTCTCGGTATGGGAAATGGAAGTATTAATTTGTACCACTTTGGTTGAGGAGGAAATAAGTCAGTGCAAAGAACAGGCTTATCACACTGCCTGTGGTGTGCTGAGGTTAGGAGGCCTGCTTTATAAGGCCCTGTGCAGCTTAGGCGATAAGCCCATGTGCTGTGATGTAAGAATCTTCAGATCTCTCTGCCTACTTTCTGTGTGACTGTAAGAGATGGACTATCTCTCTGAAGGTCAGCTGACAAATCTCCAAAGTAGAGATGATGCAAGTGCCCACCTCTAAAGTTTGGAAGGTTAAAGTGCTTCTGGTACAGTGCTGGGCACATAATTAAAACAAGAACTTAACAATGACAGGCACAGGTGCAGTCTAAAATAATAATACAACCAATATACGCCTCATATAATATTCACAACTTCCAAGCGTTTTTTTCTATTTTAAAGGTCTCCTCGTTTTGTTCCTTGTCTATTTTCATATCTCTGGAATGCCTCAGGGGGAAAGCCCTAAATATATAACAGACATACAAGGGCACCGTGGAACATGGGCACCGCACCTGTCATCTTGTCAGTCACGATCGCTTTCCTCTGCTCAGATGTGCACACCTGGGGAAGGTTGAAAACTCAGGCTTCTGCACTCTCTCCCATTACGGTTGGGTAGGGAACATCTGGCCAATTAATTTTTAGTAGTCTAGGAGGCTGGATCACCAATTAGAGCATTCAAGTGTTCTTATTTCCATTACCTAGCGCCGATGCACCCCAGACCGAGCTAGCTGCTTGTAATGAGAGTTTGCATTGCTAACATTCTAGAGAGGGACATAAAGATATGACCACAAATCATACAAGGCAGAACTGTAATCAGGCACAACGTTCTCCTCAGATTTCTCATATCTATATGCCAAGTCCCAATACATAAGCTCTGGCTCCCAAGCTATTGACCTAAATATTCTGCCCATGACTCATATATTTCCACCAGAAAATATCAGGACTAACCATGATGTCAGGTAAGAGTTTCTTTTTCAAAACTTTCTTATTTATTCTTTTATTAAAAAATCATAAAACGAAGGCACTCTTTATAAAAAAAAAAGAGTTAACAATCTGCACACTGTATCCCCAAGAGCATAGTTTACTCTTAAATAATAATAAAAGGTCTCTTGTTATTATAACTAAAATTATTTTATATTACCATAATGTTAACTAAGAGTCTCAGTTTGGGCCCATCAATAAAGCAAAAATTTAGAGGGAGGAGATGTTTGTGTTTCTTGCTTCTCTTCCAGGACTCTGTTCTATGTAACTACCATTTGTCTAATAAATATAAGCCTCTGACACTTCTATGGTGAACTCAGCAGGGTCCAGGTTATTATTTAAGGCTTTTAAAAGAATAAATATCAAATAATCTGAAAAGGCATCTCAAAGGGCAAAAGTATAAGCATTTTTTATGGTTATAGCCGTGGCGAATCAAAGAAGAATATCCTTTCTTGGGACTGCAGGCTTCTGCTATGGCTAAAGGACAATACGCATGTTTTGTTGGGGTATAAAGTTTCAACATGCCCATTCAACCCTTATGCCATCCAGCATTTTAACTCAGGCCGGGAGCTTCGGAAGCTAATTGGACAGCTGTAATTTTGCACCAATGAATACCTCCATATACCTGGAAGGGTTACAAATTACACGTGTATGCTCATCATGTGTAGAACAAATCAAAGTTGAGTCAGCAGCATGAACATATTTCCTGGTGACTTTTTTCCGCCCCTATCTTAGAAGATACTGGTAAAACTGAAATAGCTCACCTCCTTGGCTGTCAGGTGGGCCCGCCAAAGCTATCCTGATCAAAGCCTGCGACTTTGATCTAAACACCAGGAGACAGAGAACGACACTGGAAGAACCACTCTAACTGATCATGGCCCCAGGAGCTTACCCTGCATCAAGGAAGCTTCCTTTTGCAGCAGATGGGGGAGTTTACAGGGCACAACAACTCGTCAAATTTCAAAGAGTAAAAGACTTTGGCGTCTATATGAGACAACTGCAACCCAGCCCCTATAATAGCCAAGGCTCAGGGACCACTGACATCGAGGGGCAGACAACATGCAAGAGCCAGCGGACCAGGAGAAATGCAGAGAAATAGCATCTCTGGAGAGGCTGGGATGTTGCATTTGTGAATTCTCCACAGCTATGGCTTTCTGCACAAGACCTGTCACAAGTCAACACCAGTCAACCATCCAGCATGGATGGGAAAAGGAGCATAAGACCGACTTATGGTTGAAGCAATGCTGGCAGTAAACCGTTCTAAAGGTGGGAAAAGAAGTTTTCTGCCAGGACGAGGCCAGTACCCCAGTTGTTACTCATAAATCCATGCGCATACGGACACCACTAATTAGACTCAATCTAATATATTATATATAGAAAAATTATATATAATGGAAAAATATTAATTTGAGAGGCGGTATTGAGGGAAGATGAGAAGAGTTGGTGGGGGCTAGGGAAGGCAGGATATTCCAGAAAGCATTGCACTCCAGCATGAAACACAAACAAAAGAAAAAGAAGGGAATAGCTAAGGTTTGAGTCATTGCTGCAGCAGATTCTACAAGGACCTGTGGCTAGTTTCTGCTACCTGTATTTTAAAACTCTTCTGCTTTGCTCCGGCTGTGGGGCTCCAACATTTAGCTCTTCACTTGATTTGGTAAGACCATTATTACAGGCTCAGTTTATTCCTGTTTTCCTATGTCTATCCCCCAATACCTCTATTGAATACAACCAGTATTTTTTAATCTTTTGGCATAGAGATTTCCATGCATTTTATAAACTCTCATTTTACAAAGAAGTGTGCACAATGCATATGTCCTTTCTTACTCCTTTCAGAAACAAAAGCATTTACTTTGAATTTAACTTTCAGCAATGCACAAAGCATTAACATTTAAGGGTACTAATAAGATATTCCTTTAACAGAAAAGGACGTTATATCAATATGTATTCTATTTCATTCTTCCATTTCCTCCAAAAGAAAACCTTTCTAGCAATTAATTTTATAGATTTTGAAACATTAATCTCTTTTGTAAGCAATTGGACAGAGCCTGACCATATGCAAATAGGCCCGTTTCTCTATTTGGATTTCGGCAGCAATATTTTTCCAAGTTTTTAAATTATCTGCATAGCATGTTAAATTACAGTGCCTCTCTTTCTTCTCTGACAGATTCCAACCTTTTGATTCTCTGCTTTTTTTCTTTGCTACAGTAAATTGATCCTTTAAAACACCCAGGTGCAAATGAATTAATGGTCTTCCATTGTGAGGGAGAATGATGGAGACCCTCCCTCCTCCTTCTCCACGCTGAGGTCCTTTCCCCTTCTGAGAAACCACATATCAATTAAACTCACCTGCTAATTAAAAGCTTGTTTGGAAAAATCCTTGCTAGTTAGAAGCAAAGGAAAGTGTAAAGGTGTCTAAAAATAGAGGCTTTGAATGGCAATTACTGCCTTCCTCCTCAGTTCCTGGTTCCCTGGGTTGAAGTGAATGGTGGAGAAGAGATAGGAGAAGAGAAGAAAGAGGAGGGAAATCTATCTTGTTCACCTTTATTTCCCTGGGAGTCTATCAATTGGCTTAGTCACTTCCGCCGCTCGGCTGTAGCATCAGGACCCACAGGTTTTATTCAGAAGACAAAAGGCACCATTCCTCGCTCCTTTTCTTGCAGTCACACAGATTTCCCAGATAAGGACAGCAGAGGCCACAGTCCTCACATGCTGTTTGTCAACAATCCCAGACAGAGGTTTTGTGAGCTACAGTATCAGAGCCATGAAATTGGATGTGGAAACATCCTGTTATTGGTTTTTAAAAAAACAAAAACAAAAAAACAACAACAACAAAAAAAAAACACTGCATGCTCTTAGATCCTCTTCTCTTCCTGAGAAGTGGGTAATGGTGTAGATGCAGACCAATGCCACTTTGAATTCTTTCGCTTTTCGCTATATTTTTCTAAAGCAACAAACTAAGTATCGTATGATATAAAACTAAAGAAAATCATCCGAATGGAAATCAAGAGACTGTAAAAGTCATAAGATATGAAAGAAACCCACAACTCGCACTTAATAAGGCCAGAAAATATAAACAAATTAGTTACAACATGCTTTAAACAATGGCTTCCGATTCCTTATTTACTCATTCACTCAACAGATTCCAGAGTTTTGTGAAGGGCCACTGTTGAATAAGTATAGAGTGTAATGGGATTACAGCTGAAATCATGATCTAGTCTTAGCAATTTAGCACTGCAAAGGCTAGCTTAAAAAAAGTGCCAGGTATGATTTACCGTGGCATATTATACCATGGTGGCTACTACAGGAAAACATGCTCAACCAGTCAGATATAGGTGGCTAACTGAATTTTTTTGGAGGTAGTTCAACTAAGGTTCAAATTACCTAGAAAAGAAAACTATGAAGAGAGAAAATACTTCTCATTCTGTTAAATAGAGCACTGTGGATAGCTGAGGGTCTGCCCATGGTTCTTGTGACTTGGAGCGTGCAGAACGAAGAGAAATCCTTATACACTGCCTTTAGTGACAATTCAACTTCAGCTGATAGGCATCCTCCCATGGTTTCTTATTCCAATTAAATCTCAAATCCTAACACAGATCTGTTATCCTCTTAACTTTGATTTCATCTCAGCATTTTCCTTATGCTTTCCATGCACTAACTACATTCTGCAGTTCAAATATACCAAGTTTTTTTTTTCTTCACTACTTTCTCTATCAGAGTTTCCTCTTGTCAGGATTTTACATAGCTCATTCTTTTAAAAGCCTGTGAGACTGAATGATGTCATAGATTCTATGAAGGGTTTTTAGATTATTTTATTTAGAATGTCTTTATCATCTATATATGGATCAATCATCTATATCTATCTATCTATCTATCTATCTATCTATCTATCTATCTATCTATCTATCTATCTATCTATCTATATCTACCTACCTACCTATCTAAATCTAACATCTCTAACATCTCTCTCTACCTATTTATTAATATACTTATCTATGTCTATAGTATCTATTTCTTTTTAAAAAGTTGATTATATGAAGATTTCCTTCAGTGTGTTTTCTTCTATGACCTCAGCAGGAGTTGAAGCTCCATAAGATAAATAAGACTGCTTTGCCCCTTGGTGCAAGAGTGTTCTGCACGCTCCTGCACATCAGCTAGGCTGCAAGCAGGTACATGGCCCATGTTCCACCGTGCACTGGTGCATCTTTTATAGATTTAGAACATTTCCCCTGGAGCATTTCAGAGATAAGAAAATAGATGAGAAACAAAACCATAAGACACTTAAGACAGGAGAAAAATCTTGTAACTCGTGAATATAGTATTATATATCCATTAATAATCTATTATCTGAAGTTGCACCATGCATGTTCCTGTCAAAGCTTGTTAGACTCACACAAACACACTATGCTTAGCCCTTTACATCTCACAGCTACTTTTCCTCATTTACAAGGGGAAAACCAAATCATCTCAATCTCCTAGATGTGCCTCATGGAGCTATGTATACTTACATTTCCCTCACATTCAAGGACTTTTAGCTTATTTATCTATTTCATGTGTCTGTTGGACATTTGAAATCTTCATTTGAAAAAAAAATATCTAATTGATCTTTGCTAATGGTATTACTAGCATACTTATTTGCTTGCTCCTTATTTGGATCTATAGTTTACTTTGAATACTAGACCCTTCGTGTTTATATTTAGGGTTTATATTTTTTATACTTTTTCAGAAGTGTTCTGTTTCCATTGCTGTTTATGTGTTGGAGCTATTCAGCTTGACGCGCTCATATCTGTCTCTTGTTAAAAAAAAAAAAAACAACTTTTAATTTATTCTTTCTAGTTTTTACCTCATGAATCTCAATCCCAATCATCTCGTTGTCCTTTGGTATCCTCCCGCTGCCCTTGCAACATTCCCTCACCCCAAATAAAATAAAATAAAATTTAAGAGAGAAAAAGAAAAGTTTAGAAAGAAAAATTTCATCGTGAAAGTTATAGTGTGACATGGTGAGTCACACAGTAAAACTTTTTTTTTTTTTTTTTTTTTTTTTTAGTTCTTATACCTTTACTTGCAAGTGTTCATTGCAAAGAGTCCTTGGTCTAGTTTGAGTTTCCCGTTTTTGCTACACTATCAATACCTGACCTTCACTGGGACTCCTCTTGAATACCCTATTGCACCTATGTCAAATGAGGGTCATGGTCCCATCTCCGGGGCTCAGGTTCTTGGGGCTGGCTTACCCACATCACTGTCAAAAGGAACAGGGTCAGGATTTACTGTGCTGCCCAGGTGAGGTACAGAGCAAGATTTCTTGAATGCTGAAGCTTAAGGGAGAGGGTCATCTTTCTCTTCTGCTGCAGGTTGAAAGGATTGAGGAGAGGACATCTTCCACTCATCCGCATGTGCCACCACATGGCAGACAAGTTGGGGGACTGGCCAGCTCTCCCACTTTCCTGCCTTTAGGGCTGGGTCACTTGAGCCCCACCAGCAGGGTCAGCCCAGATGAGGGATAGGAATGTTTTTGCCTTAAAGTTTGGGGTCATATCAGATATCCTTGTCTAGAACAATATCAAGCAATGTTTTCTGGGCCAATGAGATGACTCAGGGTAAAGTCGGCTACCACATCGGATGGGATGAGTTTGATTCCTTGGACCCATATAGAGGAAAGAATGAATCACATTCTCTTCTTCCCTGACTGCCCTGCTCACATAAGACCCATGTGTTTACACTAAATAGATAACTAAATAAATGTACTCAAACAATAAAGACACTTTTCCCCTGTTTACTATATAGGCTCTAAAGTTGTAGCTCTTTTTGGGTCTGGCTTACCTCACTTAGGATAGTGTTTTCTATTTCCATCCATTTGCATGCAAAATTCAAGAAGTCATTGTTTTCTACTGCTGAGTAGTACTCTAATATGTATATATTCCATACTTTTTTCATCCATTCTTCCACTGAAGGGCATCTAGGTTGTTTCCAGGTTCTGGCTATTACAAACAATGCTGCTATGAACAGAGTTGAGCATATACTTTTGTTGTATGATAGGGCATCTCTTGGGTATATTCCTAAGAGTAGTATTGCTGGGTCCAGGGGTAGGTTGATTCCAAATTTTTTGAGAAACCTGCCACACTGCTTTCCAGAGTGGTTGCACAAGTTTGCATTCCCACCAGAGGAACATGGGATGTACTCACTCATATTTGGTTTCTAGCCATAAATCAAGGACATTGAGCCTATAATTCGTGATCCTAGAGAAGCTAAATAAGAAGGTGAACCCAAAGAAAGACATATAGTCATCCTCCTGGAGATTAATTTTCATCGGGCGATGAAAGCAGACAGAGACAGAGACCCAAATTGGAACACCGGACTGAAATCCCAAGGTCCAAATCAGAAGCAGAAGGAGAGAGAGCACGAGCAAGGAACTCAGGACCGCGAGGGGTGCACCCACACACTGAAACATTGGGATGATCTATCGGGAACTCAACAAGGCCAGCTGGCCTGGGTCTGAAAAAGCATGGGACTGAACTCGCTGAACATAGCAGACAATGAGGACTACTGAGAACTCAAGAACAATGGCAATGAGTCTCTGATCCTACTGCACCTACTGGCTTTGTAGGAGCCTAGGCAGTTTGGATGCTCACCTTACTAGACCTGGAAGGAGGTGGGAGGTCCTTGGACTTCCCACAAGGCAGGGAACTCAGACTGCTCTTCGGGCTGATGAGGGAGGCGGGCTTGATTGGGGGAGGGGGAGGGATATGGGAGGCGGTGGAGGGGAGAGGCAGAAATCTTTAATAAATAAATAATTAAATAAAAATAAAATCAAGTTGTAGCTCTTCTAAGTTTTAAATGCATTTTGAAATTATTCCTATTTATGATATGAAATGCACTCCGATATCATTCTTCTACATGTGGGCACAAAGTTGTCCAAGAATATGTATTAAAACTCTCACTGTATACTCCTGGCATCTTTGATGAAGCTCAGTTGACTATATTAGGTGGATTTCGTTTGGTCATGCACATTCTCTTTCATTGTCTCTGTTATTACTTTTGTCAATATCAGTAACATGTCAAACATGTTTGACATGATCTTTTAAAAAGTATATATTTTAATTTTATGTTATGTGTGTATGTGTAATTTGCGTGCTCATATGTCTGTGTACCGTATGTTTTCAGTGCTCATGGAAGCTAGAAAAGGGCATTGGATTCCTCAGCATAGGACTTATAGACAGTTATGAACTTTCAGGTAGGTAAGCAATCAATGTTCTTAATTACTGAACCATCTCTTCTTCCTGAACATGATTGCATGTACAAAGACCTCTCTAAACTCTATGAAAAATGAAAATGATGAACAAATTTAAGCACAGATAAATATAAAAGCTTAATAGTATTTGTCATCGTGGTTTCTATAACAATGATATAGAAAAAAGGTTTATATATATATATATATATATATATACCTATATAAGTATACTGAAAAATAAGGAAAAGAAAGAATAGAAAAAGGGAAAGAAAATCCTTGCTAATATATTAAAACAAAGAGATTAAAAATACACACACCCCAGAAAGAATAAAATATTGATGAAAGAAGGTGAAGAAACCACAATAAATGAAAAATTATCTTATATTCATGGCCCAGACAAATTTAATATAGTTAAAATATCTCTACCACCCAATGTGATATATATATATATATATATATATATATATATATATTAAAATAATTCTCAAAACTATTTTACAAAAACAGAAAAAATCCTCCCAACATTTACTAGAAGCATCACAGTCCCTGAAAACACAAAGAATTTTGGGTCAAGTAAACACAGTAAGTCAAACCAAGTCAAACAGAAACAAAACCTGGGGGACTCATACTCTCTGACCACAAGCAGTAAGAACCCATCAGTATGGTGGTAGTAGACTTTCACTGAAATGGATAGCTGCTATACCTATGGTTATTTGTAACAGAAAACTTAAAAAGGCCGTAAGATTACAATGTATCCAAGTTTTAGTGGTGTAGATATTAACTATAAGTCTTCAGTTACATACAATTGTTCTTGAAAGATATGAAACAAGGCATATACACAAAATGCTCACTTTTAAGAAGAATTTGTAAAAAGTAGGCTTTGCCTGATAAAAGAGCCAATGAACACAAGGCTTTGAATGGTGAGGTCTTCCTCTACCATTTTCCTTAATATTCTAAACCTAAGGAAATTTATTTGCTTGATTGTTTTAAATTGAGCATCAAATATTTTCATTTATACTGACTATAAAGAAAAAAATAAGAGCATAAAGGACACCATTTTACCTCATTTCTTGCAAGGAGTAAATTAGGTTGCACCAGTGACAATATTGTTGTATTACAACCTTGTCACAAGGAGAGGACTTGAAGATATTTGTCCACATTAGAAGGAGAGCTTATGGGAAAAACATTGTTAATGTGGATAAAATAGAACAACACTTGCCACAGCTACAGAGTGTGCTTCTATGAAGTAATGAGCTTTATATTAAAGATAACCATTTTGATATGTACAGAAGCAATTTTATTTCTATCAGCTTTTCATTTCATTTACATTGATAATGAGACCATTCAAGACATGGATGTTCAATTCAATAAGCCCTCTCCTCATTACCTGTCTTGCCACCATTTGACTCCTAGAAATTGTGTTTTGAATATGTAAACCACAGTTTCCTCATCCACAAAGACCAGAGAATATGTCTTATTTCTGTGGAGGTGTGGGAATAAATGGGACAGTGTATGTGTTGAGCACAGTGCCTGAGGGTGTGAAAGGCCTAAACCCAGTTGCTAGTAATATTAGCCCAGCTAATTTTATGTGAAAACCACAAATGGAAATGACCTTAGAAAAAAATACAGACTCAAATTTAGAATGAAATATGTTAGTTGAACCTTAAATGTTAGAGATCCAAAAATGGAATAATTGGTTTATGTACACTGTTATATCTTTCTAGCTTCTAAGTAACCCAATAATTGGGGTCTTAAAACTTTAATTATTGATGTTTATTGAGACAGGATCTAAACTACCCAGGCTGGTCTTGAATTTGATATGTAACCTAGGCTGGCTTTGCATGCTTGAACCCCCGCCCTGCTAAACTGAATGCTAGGATTAGAGGTATGGAGCATCACACCCAGCTTGCAGCTTATCTTGGATATTTGCTGGCAATTCATGGTGACAACTCTCAGTTTTTCTTTTGTGCAATAGTAAAATCAGATAATTGATTTTATTTTTTTGTGCAGAGACTTACAATATGAAAAATGGTTCCAATATTTGTATGGGGCCTTATCATAGCTCATCATTTTTAGAACCTCATTAACATGATTACATCACTTATCAGATATTTAAATAATTTTTGTTGGCACCATTATTATTATTTTTTTTCTAAGTGCTAAAGGATCAAATGCCGAGCTTTGCATAGCCCGAGCAAGCTTTCTCTGCATGGAGCTACATCTGCAGCCCATTATTTTCTTTTTATAGCAAATCTTGGGTTTGTCTAAGTTGTCTTCCACTGTGTTAACTGATATGTGGTAAAGAACACTGCCCAGTACCTTCCTAAAGTTATTGGAGAGTCATGTTTTCTAATAACCTTGCATGTGATGCTTTTATCACCTTGCTCCCACCCTTTTAATTCATGTTGTGTAGCTCTAAGAATTCGGCTACGCGCAGCACTTAACCAAATGCAAAACTTCTTTCATCTTCCTGTAGGTTAATCCTTTATTCTCTTTGAAAAAACAGAGCTCACCTTCTTACCCTGTCTAGAGTTGCAGGAAAATTTCCGTTTTTGCAAAAAAATCTGCAAAGTTTTCTTACCCTTGAAACTGTAGATGGAAGACCAACTAGAAAAATCTCTTTTTTTTTTCTTGGTTACTTTTACATTATACAACACATGAAAAAAAAAAAAAAAACCTCAACCAGCTGGAGCTCCAGAGATCTGAATTATGTGCTAACTACTCTGGTTAATTAGAGTGCTATTTAATTTTTGTAATTCACCCTGAGCCTGAATAGTGCAAAATCCATTTGACCTGTATCTGACAGTCATCAACTTGCCACAAGTCTCAGACCTTTTTAATGATGAACTGCTCTGACTGGTAATCACCTTTGGGCCCCCTGTTCCTTCTCTTCACAAATTAAAAAGAAGGCTGCAAAAACATCCCGGTGCAAGGTGCACAGGCAATGCAGTAAGGTTGTAAGAGTAGAAAGCGACCAGATGCCTTGAATACTGATGATGAAAAATAAACTGGAAGCATAGCCAACCATCCTCTAGTCTTCGTGGGTTCATCGCAAAGGGGAAAAATGTCGTAACAGCACATGGGGTTATGAGAGAAATGAAGAAATGAAAGGCGGAGAAGCAGAGAAGCAGATAAGGCCAGGTTTTATACTGTTCTGTCTATAAGGGAACAGGGATGCCACAGTCAAACTGCAATTTCAAAAGATGCTTAGCAACAGGTACAGAATGAATGAGAGAAGGGATGATTACTAAGATATAAAGCTCCCTGAGCAAAGTTGCTTGTTATAGTCTAAGCAGGAAAGAATTGCGTTAAGGTTTAGGATGGCAGTATATGAGAATCATTCATTGAAATAATATTTGATTGGAGCAGAGACAATATATTAAGGCTTACTATAGACAGTAAGAAAAAAAATCTTATGAGGGACAAAGATTCTTGTACTACTAAAAACAACCTACAGATCCAAAGCAATTCTTATTAACATTCCAGTGATTTTCCTTACACAGAGAGTGGAAAACTATTCTAAAATTCATTTGGCATCATAGTTTCAGAGGAGACAAAGCAATTCCCAATAAAAAGAGCAATGGTGGGAGAAGCAGAATATCTTCAAATGATGGTACAGAGCTATAGTGATAAGACAGTTTAGGGGCCAGTTAGATGGCTCAGTGGGTAATGATGCTTTTTGTGAATGTCATCCAAGGAGAACCAACTCCACCAAGCTATCCTTTGTTCTCTGCACGTATGCTGTGGTGCACATATATTCCCCTTATTACCCCAACATAGACAAAATAATAATAAATAATAAATGATAATAATGATAGTGCTATAATAAAAACATACTTTAAGAATTCAGGGAGTCAGAGAAATAAAAAAAAAAAACAAAACCAGTCAAGATATTTTAAGATGAGAAAATTCATGGAGAGTTGAAGAGGGCTTCAGCTGGGGACATTAGAAAAGAAGGGAAATCTGAAGATAAGATTAAACAGAGCTCCGGGAGGTAAGAGTATTCCAGTCACAAGTTAGGCTAAGTAGAGATGATCACTTCAATTTATCCCTTCACTGTCTTGAACATTTTATTATACATACTTTCACTTTATTGATCTGAGTTATTCCAATATTTTTTGAGTCTACTATGAAAGATCTTTTTTTTTCCTGATTTCATGCCATCTGTTTGCTACAGGGAAGTAGGAAGGATACTGATTTTTGCTTGTTAATTTTGTATTCTGATACTTTTATTAAAGTGATTATCAGCTCCAGAAGATTCCTGGTAAAGCTTTGAGGGTCTTATTGTAACCTCTTATTCTCGCTGAATTGTCTTATTACTATAGAACAACAAAACTTCAAGTGCAATAAATAGTGAATAAGTATGGAGCAAGTGGACATTCATGTCTTGTTCCTGATTTTGATGGAGATGCTTTGAGGTTCTCTTCGGTCAGGACGAAGCGGTCTGTGAACTTGCTGTAAACTGTCTTTATTCTGGTAAAATATGTCCCTTGCCACCCACTCTTTCTAGGACACTTATTATGAACTGATACTGGATTTTGTCAAAGGTCTTTTCTGCATCTAATGAGATGATTATGTGGTCTCTGTATTTTATTGTGTTTATGTGGAGGATTACGTTTATTGATTTGCCTATATTGAGACATCCCTGCATCTTCGGAATGATGCCAGTTTGATCATGGTGGATAATCCTTTTATGTGTTTTTGAATTTGATTTGCAAGTCTGTTATTGGGAACTTTTGCATTTATATTCATAAGGGATATTGGTCTATAATTTCTATTTTTGTTGAGCATTTGTATGGTTTTAGTATCACGATTATAGTGACATTATAGATATAATTTGGAAGTGTATGCTAAGTTTCTATTTTGCAGAATAAATTTAGGAGTATTGGCATTAGTTCTTTGAAGGACTGGTAGAATTCTGTGCTACAATGCTCTGTCTCTTGGGTTTCTTTTTGCTGTTGTTATTCTTGTGAGATTTTTAATTATTGCTTCTTTTTCACTAATGGTTATGGGTCTGTTTAAACTATTTATTTCAACTTGTCTTTATTTTGGTAAGTAGTATATATCAAGAAATCTATACATTTTCTTTTTTTTTCCAGTTTGGTAGAACACAGATTTTTAAAATATGCCTCCGTGAATCTCTAAATTTCCTCAATGTCTGTTGTAATCTCTCTCTACTTCTCTAATTTACCTAAATTGGATCTTTTTTTTTTTAATGGTTCATTAGACTAGACATTTGTCATGAGTTTTCTAGACCTAAGAAAAGAGAAATAAGTGTGGTTGGAAAAGACTTGGAGGAAGAAAAATTTATGGAGTCAGATAACAGCAACAGTGCTGGTTGAGGGAAAGTTGGAGCTTTATGTGAAGGTGAAAGGGAAAAAAGATATAACTGCAATCAAGATTTCAGCAGATCATAGACGCGTGTGCACTTGCTAGGAAACAAAGTTTAGAACAGACATACATAGACCATTTTGTAATCTCTCTATTTGCACATGATAATAAAGGCAGGGTGACACAGCAAAGGAAGATTAAGATCTAGGGACAGTGGAGGCACTGTTTACAGTCCCCACTGACACATTTAATATGGAGGTTGAAAGCAAGAGTTGCAATAACGAAAAAAAAATCTTGTTTAGGCTGACTTTTTTGTTTTATTTTTCCATTTTTATTCTTGGTGCTGATAGAAGTCAGAGTTACTTAGAAGGTAGACACATTTTACCCCAAGAAATACCCACGTCTGAAAATCCTGAATACCTAGGTGGATATGGAACTATGTGCGTGCTAGAGAAACTCAGTAAATATCCCATTTGGAAAGTAAAATATTACTTTTAGATTATGCTTGTGATTATTTTTTTAACTTGCAAATGAACAAAAGGAGATGAAACCATGACAGTTTCTGTGAAATCAGCAATCTTCAAAGGAAACATTCAAAAGTCTCCAGGAAAAAAAAAAAATGTAATGGAAAGGTCATTCAGCAGGTAAGAGTAGTTGTGTTTTTCCAGAGGACTTGGGTTCAGTTCCAGTATAGAACTCTTCTATAGGATCAGAAGCTGTTGCTGACTTTTGTGGGTCATGCCTGTTGTGCAATACATATAAGCAGGTAAACACTCATACATAAAATAAAATATCTTTTTTTTTTCTTTTAGGAAAGGACATGCCAGGAAAGTCATGGGGCTGGTGGTAATGGACAAGCATAGTCGTTGTGTACATCAAGAGAAAAAGGGAGGGCAAGAAGCTGACAGGCATCTACTGTGAGAAATATTGGGCAGGGATCGATAGAGTTAAGAGGGAGGAAACGTTAAGCTTGGGTTCTGAAGGGTATTTAGTACTAATCATTGACAGCCTGGTTGAGGCCAGCTGCCAGCTGCCAGCTCCCTTCCTCCTTTCTACAAATCCCACCCCACCCCTCACCCCGTTCTTTGCCTCACAATCTCTCACACACTAAAATAACAAAACATATTCACTTCCAGTTTGTGACTCTCTTTGAGGCTATAACTTGTTTTTCTTGGTGCCACAGTTCACACTGTTACCAGGGCACACTTCCTAAAACAATTGCTGGATTTTCCCCTCAAAAAATATCCCCATCTCTCCTTCACTGAGAAACAAACTAGAAATCCTATCTACCATTCACAGTTCAGCTAAAATACTTAAACACATGATGTACATATAACGCTTTCTGCCTGTTTCTGCAGAATTTTTTTTCTTCTGCTAGTTCAACAAGTGTTGCTTGTATCTGTACACGCATCATCTTCAACTCTGCCTTATGCGCTTGTTTATAGTTTTTTTTCCCCATAAGTACTTCCAGGGGAATTACTAAACTTTGGGTCTGAAACAATAATCCTAATAGCAACGAAAACAACTCTCACAAAATACCATCAATGGCAGTAGCAGAAGCACTGAACACAACCTTTGTATCTACATGTGTGTTGTAGATCCTGGACAATGCATAGCATCCTTGGGAGATCATCTCATTTAGTATCCCCCAAGTGCAGCTTTGATTCTAATTTAACAGCTGTAGAACTAGTGGCAGGGAGAGAAGTCACATTTCCAAGATGCAATGACTTATGTACGAATCACGCATCAAATGGAATTAGGAGTTCATCTTCTCCCCAAGTCCATGATGCCATTCCCATCTAGTAAACAGCAACCATCGCAGGGCTGCAAACCAAAAACTCATTTCAGAAAGACTGGAGGCGTTTGAGTTCATTACCATTAAGTTCTGTTCAAGCACTTTCTTCAGCTTCCAAATCAATCAAGGGCTGTCTCTTTAGCCTGTGTTGCAGAGTGTGTGTTTGGGGGTGGCTATGACCCACATAAACGTTTAATTGAGGTCTGCGTATGAGAATTGTTCACTTAATTACCAGCATCCAACCTACATGTGTGCCCGGGGTATGGTGAATATGCGTGAAGCTGGCAGAGTGAAAGCGGGCAAGAGAATGAAAGCAACCCCTGGACCACTGGGCAGCAGGAGAGAGGACGGGAAGTACTTGCCTTAAGGACCCCTTGGAACTGCATGGTATGCAAAGCTGCTGGGTTTTGCCAGTTTCCTATTGCTCAATGAAAGGCGATTTCATTTCTAATTATGGGTGAGCTATTTTTGTCATAGTCTCCTCCAGGGTCACTGCCTCCTATCCTGCACTTATTAATTTGGGAAACATTTTGGAAAATAGTGGAGATTAAGAGTGATGGGTGCTATTTTAAACTATACTCCAAAGAGAAGCTGAAATAAGCAAGTCAGGGCATCCTTTGGTAAGTTGACAGGCAGTGAATTGTAGCAAAAAGGGAATTAAGCTTCAGGCCAAAATTAAGTCTTATAAAGCTTCCCAGCTTTATAGCCAATTCTGTGGCTGTGAAACTGGGTTCTGTTAGCACAAGGATATTTAGTTTCTAGAGGAATTCTATTTGAATGCCTCTAAATTCCAATGCCAGTCAGTGAAGGGCTGAAAGAACTTGTTTGGTTTTCATAAAAGCAGTTGGATTTGTCTTTTCCTTTTCCGGGTCTTCACATTCTACCGAGGCCATAGTAGATGGGCATGGCCTCCCCCTTGCCTACACCATTCTGCAACACTAATTAATTCTTTATAAAACAGCACTTGTGCCATGTCATTCACTCTTAAAAGTTTACATTGTCTCCATACCATCCATTAGGTCAATGCTACGCCATTTGACACAACAGTAAATGGGTCCCACCCTCTGTGATCAACCTGACTCTAAGTCTTCCCATTGATGTTGCTCCACATTCCCCTTGGTCACCCAGATGTAGAGAGTTACCTAAGCCTAGTTCTTGATCCTTCCTTATCCATAATCCTTCTGTGTCTCTCTTAATGTGTGTTACAAATGGCATTTCTTTAATGAACATCTTTCAAATAACTCCTTTTGTTATTATTAAACATCTGTTAATCTAACATTAGCACCTGGCATAGTACAGAACACAAACATCTAACTTACTTACTCTATTGCCTTATAATTGTGCTCATTTTTTTTCATGTAAATATATTAACATCCCAGTCAAATCACAAATTCTTAAGGGAACGTGAAATTTTGACTTCTTATGAATATGAACATCTCAACACAGCATCAGCTACACAGTATATATGTAATATTAAATGCATACCGAAGGAGGTACAAATTCTTCATTATAGAATAAAGAGCCCCAGATTAGACATGTGTAGATTGCAGAGCGTTATCTTGACTTTTGCACTTTTTAAATGTATGGTCTTAGGCAAATTATGAAACCTGTCTAAGACCCAGATGGCAAACTTGCGCATTCAGAGTAATAATAGAGCCTCTCTTATTTATTATGAGGACATCCCATAAAGAAAGAAATATAAAAACTTTTCTGAAACATTCCCATTAAGAATGTGAGACTCCTACACTCATTTGCCTTTTTATGCAGAGCAAGACAACGAAGCCTCCTCTGCTTCCTAAATATTGTGTTGCTTACTTGACTGTGTGAAGAAGAGTGAAGACAATGTCTTGCAACAATTACAGAAAGTAAATCACAATATGAACAAGAAGGCTTATCCACAATGACCAACACTTATTGTAATTATGATATCTAAAACTGGAAACAAATGAACAATCTGTTAACTGGCAAATCAATAAGCAAAATTATGTTCTACTCATCCAGTGTGAGGGGATTTAGGGTTTTGTATGAAAAGAAAAGGAGGACCGAACTGAGAAGAGGGAAGAAGAAAATACCACAGTAAGCAGAAGAAGTCGGTGTGCATGGAGATTGACGGACTGATGTACAAACAATCACCCTGGAATAAAATAAATGGCTTTTGTTGTGTGTAATTTTTATTTTACTTTTCTGTGTTTATTTAAAAACTGTTGGTGGACCTCGGCTTGGGCCCCTGGGAGCCACTCTAGGTTCAAGTCTCTTGCCAACCCTAAGGTGGCTCCCTTAACTAAGAATTGTGCTTCCGTGCTCCCCTATCCAACCTTCCTTTATCCCAATCCTCCTTTTTCCCCAAGTTCCCCCCATCCTCCCCTTCTCCCTTTTCTCTCCCCATCTCCCCTTACCCCCATCCCATCCCACCCCCAGGATCCCAATTTTCTCCCCGGCAATTTTGTCTACTTCCCATAGCCAAGAGGACAACTATATGTTTTTCCTTTGGTTCACCTTCTTACTTAGCTTGTTTAGGATCACCAATTGTAGACTCTGCGACCCTTATTTATGGCTAGGAACCAATTATGAGTGAGTAAATCCCATATTCATCTTTTTGGTTCTGGGTTACCTCACTCAGGATAGTGTTAGTTCCTTGGGCAGCTGAGGATAGGGAACCTGAAATGACCCTATCCTATAGCAATACTGACGAATATCTTGCATATCATCATAGAACCTTCATCTGGTGATGGATGGAGATAGAGACAGAGACCCACTTTGGAGCACTGGACTGAGCTACCAAGGTCCCAATGAGGATCAGAAGGAGGGAGAACATGAGCAAAGAAGTCGGGACCACGAGGGGTGCACCCACCCACTGAGACAGTGGAGCTGATCTATTGGGAGCTCACCAAGGCCAGCTGGACTGTGACTGAAAAAGCATGGGATAAAACCGGACTCTCTGAACATGGTGAACAACGAAGGCTGATGAGAAGCCAAGGACAATGGCACGGGGTTTTGATCCTACGTAATGTGCTGGCTTTGTGGGAGCCTAGCCAGTTTGGATGTTCACCTTCCTAGACATGGACGGAGGGGGAGGACCTAGGACTTAACACAGGGCAGGGAACCCTGACTGCTCTTTGGACTGGAGAGGGAGGGGGAGAGGAGTGGGGGGAGCGGGAGTAGGGGGGAGGAGGGGGAGAAGGGTGGAAGGAGGGGGAGGGAAATGGGAGGCTGGGAGGAGGTGGAAACTTGTTTTTTTTTTTCTCCTTTTCTCAATAAAAAAAAAAGAATAATGTTAAAAAAACTGTTGGTGGAATGGAGAGATATTTAGTGGATTGTAATGCTTTTCCGTGGAACCTAAGTTTAGTTCCCATCACCCACATGAGACAGCTTTAACTCCAGCTCAGGGGATCACCTGTAACTCCAGCTCAGGGGAATCTGACTCTGTGGGTATCTGTACATACCTACAAACACACATGCATATATTTTCAATAAAAATGTGTTTTCCTATGCATATGCACAAGCACACATTATATATAATTTTACGTGCATATAAAATAGTATGATTCTTTGATGATTTATCAAACAAATTTAGCATTACATGTTCCTCCTTCTTCTGTATTGACCTCTTGCCTTCCTCTCCAGTTGGAGTCCCATCCCTGTTACTCTGCTTCCCTATCAATATCACATATATTCTGCTATTGTCTTCCAAAGTCACCCTCCCACATATGGGTTTCTATGGTTACTCCATGTTGTATACTTGCAACTGAGGACCATGTAATCACTATAACAATTGAGGTATATATAAATATATATATAATGTTTATAACAATATATATATAAGTAAAAGTTATATATCAATATGCATCTTATCATAAACATATATGATATATATATTTCTTTAAGATATAAAGAATATTAAGTCACATGGTTTTACAATGCTCCTCGCAAAAGCAAAAGACCACCAGAAACTTCAGTACTATACAAGAGAAACCTCCTGTTGAACAGTTGATTAGGATAGTCTAAGTAACTTCCAAACAATATATATTACCCATACAACCCATAGTTGTCCCTCAAGAATTGAGGGTGGATCTATTATTAAAAATACAACAAACTTAGGATACAATATTTGGATGATTTGGGCTAGATCTTACCTAAAAGTCTGTCTCCTATGTTCTACCTTTCATAGCTCTAGATGATACTATGCAAGCTGCCAATTGTCAGATGCTAACAGTCCTACCAAGACTCAAAACCACGAACTAAACACTATGAACCACAGCAATTACCAGCATGGAAAGATATTTATAAGCTTGCGAGCAGAGGAGTCACATGTTGGTCCCAACCAATAACTGTCTAACTACATTAAGTTCCACTGTACAGGAGGAAAAATCATGCCTGATACTGGAAAGAGCCAGTTTTCCAGAGCTAGTCAGGTCATGGACCTTAGAAAGAAACTACTACTGTCATTTTGCCAGACCAATACAATTTCTTACAACATTCTAAATCTTATCCTTATAGTCACAGATAAGTGTAACTGCCTCAAAATAGAAGGTTTTTTTTTTCAGTATACAGAGAAAACCACCACTGAAAACCACAATTGAACACAATGCAGAGATCAATGGATCATCAGGAGCCCAGCCCTAACAGACACATCAGTATCACAGCTCCTGCATGTATGGCTCAGGGAACACTGTGGAAGAGGGGAATTAAAAATACTATGCGAGCTAGAATACAAAGAAGTCTAGTGGAGACAGTCATACCAAACACGGCTGCATAAATGATACCTGAACAATAGTAATATCCCTGGACCTGTTCATGTGGGAGCAGGGGAATTGCACAGGGTCCCACTCCTAGACAAAGAACCATAGGCCACTAATGACTCCTGGGAGGAGAAATAAACTCTCCTACGGATGACCGACTTGCTTTGTTTTCCGATCAGAGTGGTCATCTTTAAAACCACAGACCGACATATGACAAGAAAATGGACTCAGTAAATTGTGTATGAGTATGTAGATTTATATATGTCACATGTTACATATATAATCAAAGAGAAAGAGGATGTCAGCTTGAGAGTGGGGGTGCATGGGAAGTGTTTGAGGGAGGGTTATTGGGAGGGATGCAGAGAAAAAGGAGGGGGGAAGTGATGTGATGCCATTTCAATTAAAATAATAATCAATGAATAAATCTTTTAAAATACTATATTTTAAATCAGCGTGTGGCTTCCTAGTGAATTTTGGATCTGGGCTTAGTTTAAGAATGGGAAAGAGAGCAGAGGGGGATCATCCTCCAGGGGATCATGGTGGGCATCAATCAGGAAGGCTGCTCTGAGGTGGTGAAGAAAGAAGAGAAAAAAAAAAAAATTTGTTGACGGGGCGTTGAGATCAGAGGAAAATAAATGCCTGAATCACACATGTTACTGTCTTCTAGCTGATGAATTAATAACCCCAGTTTTCAGAATGAAGAAAAAAAAACAAATCTTTGCAGAGAAAATGATTAGTATCTTCTGGAAAGCCTTGGCATCTATGGTAGAACAGATTTCAGCCGGTCTAAAGTGACCCGCCCCCACCCTGCAGAATCTCTGGCTCTAGACTTTATCAGCTGTCCACAGAGTGACCCGCACCCACACTGCAGAATCTCGGGCTCTCCAGTCTCAAAAATCAGCGCAAGCTAACAACCGCACAGCTTTGGCACTCTCCAATTATCCCCTTTCAGAGCCAGCACACACAAACACTTTCTTGCATTTAATTAAGTATTGCAATTCCAGATTATCTTTGATTAATGAAGAGCGATATAGCGTATAGCTAGAATTATGTGATTATTTCACAATTGATCTTTAATTATTCCATCTGATAATAATTTCACTAATTTTTCATAATGTTCTCATCTAGCTTCTTATAAGTGAGCTATAACAATTAATAATTTTCATTAATTTTCCTTGAGAATGATTTGAAGTTTTAGATGGAACCCTTAACCTTCAAAAACTGTTTTTAAATTTTTAATTAAGCGATAAACGGCACTATCATATGGGGAATCGGCATGATTTCTTAAGATGTCACAACCTAAATAAACACTGAGATGCTGCTGCATTCTACTTGGGTTTACAGAGCACTGTCAATGAATATTCCCAATTCATTTGCTTAGCCATCCAGATCAGACACAGGTTGAGTTTATGCCCTTTTAAAACCTGATTACCCACCAATGAGCTGACTTCCTCTATTTTCTGAACGACTCAAGTCAAAGGAGATGCAAATAAGAACTTTTGTTGGGAGACAGGTAATACGGTAGAGACTCTAGAAAGCCACCTTTAGCAATTGGAGAGGCAGAAAAGATGAGGCAGAAAAGCCTTTGTCTCTTTTTCTTAAACATCTGAAGTCTTCAGTGAGACAAAGAAGGGTCAGTATGTGAGATCACCAGGAAACCTAGAGATCTCATACTAGCCCATAGCAAGAGTGATTCGATACATTTACAGTGCTTGAAATACCCTGTGCACTGCTCCATTGACCCTAACAACAGACCTCCACAGAGCAACTACTGTCACCATCATTCACAAACTATGGAAAAGAAAGTGTATCAAGGTCATCAAGCTGAGAACCAGAGCCAAGACTTCAGCCTAAAACTATAGGATTTAAGTCCTGTTTTCCCAAATATCACAATAAGTGACATCAGGCATCAATAACACTCAGTATCATTTCTGGGTCCTAGTGTATGTTCAGTAAATAAAATTTTGTTGTTTATTTGCTGATTTTAAACTATTAGGTCTTTCTTGACTGAAATGATCTTGCTATAATGGATTAAAATTGTTTACGCACTCATATGGCCTAGGCAGAAGACAACAAGGTGACCCTGACACTTTACTATGAAGTATAATCTTCTAGCAAGTGGGGCTTTTGGACACAGGGCTGCTGGAGATCACGAGGGGACACAGCAGGACTAATGACTACTGATGAACTTACACCCTTCTGCAGAAAGCTTCATGCTAATTAAACGTGGAGGCCACGACTTCAAAGTTTCTGAAAAATATATTGTAATTAGTTAATGTTTCTACACCCATGTATTGTTTCCAAGTAAATCTGACACTTAAAGGGAAATATGTACCTTTCATTAAATGCATCTTAGCTCTGTTCTGTATATTCATATTATCTGTAAAATCCTAAAACCCTGTTCTCCTTGCTTTCTGTTTGCGAAGAGTTGGCTTGCAAAGAGTTTGGGTAGCCTGCTTAAGGTCAAACAACTTACAAAGGGCAAAGTCAAGGCTGCAGCTCTCTCCAAAATTCACTTCACACATATCAGAGCAGATCATTTACTTGGCCAGCAATATATTAGTTCACTAGAAATCAAAAGTAATTAATAGAACACTCTACGGAACCAGATCTTAAAATCAGTAATTGTTGGGGAGCAGAACTCTTCCTGAATGCATGGCATGTCTCACGTTTTTCTTTAGCATACATACTAGATAATCCTTTACATTTTCTTGATAGCATAAGGTCTTAATTCCCTCCATCATTTATTGTACCATTTCACAGGTGGGAAACCCAGTAGGATACAGGTTAAATGAATACTATCCTTGCACCAAGAACATATTTCCCCTAAGAAACCCTTTTTAGTATTAATAGACTTCATTTAAGATATTTGTTATTTATAAAAAAAAAACTTGTAAAAGAATGTTTACCTATCAGACTTTCAGAAAGTCATAACACAGATAGCTTTCTATTAAATACAATAGCAGATAAGAATGCAAAAGAGCAGCAAGCTATTTTGTTTTCCTGTAGAAAGTAACCTCATATCAGGGTCCTCTTCCTCTTTCCTGACTCACCCAGGGTCCCCATGTGCAATGCAACATTCTTGCACCAGTAATACAAGAACCTGAAGAGAAAGATCAGACCTGTGTATCATTCATTGAGCCTCCTGTGTCCCATTGCTCAGGATAGAGCATGTGTTTCTAGGTGATTTTTAAAGAAAAGATACTTTAAATCCTGCAGTTTCTTGTGAGCAGACAGTGGCAATACAGATAGAAGGCACAGTTACAATTGCAACAAAAGATCCTGATACATTCAAGAAATATGAGGAGTGCAAAACATTAACCTTTGTCTTTTAAAGTTATACGATCCAACATTCTTTTGGCAGAATACCTCCATGTAAGACTGAAGAGCTACTGTTAAATTAATGTAAGAGTAGCAATTATTTTCAAAATAAACCAAAAGAAAAAAAATAAAACCAGTTCCTGGCATCTGTGGCCCTTCCTGGTAAAATTTGCCTGGCCCACACAGCAGCTTTGTCTACTTTGCTCAGTTGATTCTGCCATCTCCAAAGAATGTCCCTTCCATGAATTGCCCACAAAAGCATATTTTAACTCGCTCTGTTGAATTCTTGGTACGTTCGAGAGCTGTGGGATAATGATAGCACCCTATTGGTTATCATTTATGGAAATCTAAACCGAACGGAAGACAAACAGAGGTGCAATTTGACTAGCTTCAAATAAAGCATATGCATTTAATCAGCCATCTAAAACTGCCCAACTGTTGGCTCTTTTCAGAAGTCTTTGCTTGAAACTCACCATAAAATAGTTTTGTTGCCGTGTGCCTTATTGATTGATTTTGCCTAGCTGTGTTTAGCTTCCTATTCCGTCTCATTTGAAAGCTTTACAGTTAACCGGAATACAATGTTCATCTAATTACTGTTATTTACGCAGGCGTTCCATTTCCTTTTCCTTCCTCACTGCTCTTTCCGCTTTTTGTTACTCTTCATTTCCTCCCATTTTGTTAGTTTTATATATATCTTGCCTAAACTGTTAAAAAGTAAAATAGGAATTGATTTTCTTCGAGGTAAATTTTAATATTTCACTTTATATTTGAACTAGGCACTGGGGGATGCATATTAAGCTACTCTTCTATGTTTTGAGTGATGACTTCTGTGTTCCCCACCAGCAGCACAGTTGTGCTTTCCACTGGAGGAGAATGAATGACTTCATGTCATTCCCAATTAAGCCCTCCCATCATCTGTCCTGATTAGCGCAAAGTGGGACTAGGTGAAAATGATGATTCATCGGCTCAGAGGCTATGGCAGAAAGCAGGACCTGGCAGCCCTTTCATTAATGCCCCAGCACCTGCTCCTATCACAGAGCTGTGCAGTGATGGATGTGCTTTTAATGTGGTATCCAAGAGCCCCCAGGGGCTATGGAGATTTAGGTGGCCTGTTAAAGAGCTGTCCTCTCTCCTCTGTCCTTCAGGCTAGAATTCTTTCCCACACTTCTACCTGGCAAGCTCCCCCATCTCTTCAGAGCTGCTTCCACAACATATAACCCCTTTTTCCTTATTGCTCTTTGGGTTCGCTTCTAAATCTTTTTCCAGCTTGTCCCATGCTTCTCAGCCTTTTGACTGAGTAACTAACTTTTACAGTAGAGGTGGCTTACTCTAAAATTTGCCTTGAGTCAGATAAGCACCTGTGTTTTCCTAACAGTTTGTTGTCCGGACATAAAACTATAGGCTTGTTTTCTTGGAAGGCTATGTCCCACAGGTATAGAGAGTTCAGGCTGGGAGTAGAATTAGGTCTTAACTTCACCACTTCAGAGCTCAGCCTAGGACAAGCTTCTCAGTATTTCTGAGAACCATTGTCATCATCCAATACATAGAAACGATGGAAGTATGTGTTCTACAGGCTTGGCACTACCATTAAACACCACAGAGGAAAGCCATTAGGGTAATGTTTGTACAACAATGGATGCATTCCTTCTAACTTAAATACTTAGATCTTTTATTGTCGTATGTTCCTCAAAACTCTTTTTATTGCCTCCTGTAGAAGAAATAATTTTGAAAAGCAGTAACTTGCAGGTTTTCATTTTCTACTAACATTTGATATTAGACAGTCACTTAGTTAGAGTGTATTACCACTTTCCTAATGATTTTTTTCCATAGGAACAGCATTCTCTCTGTCTCTCTCTCTCTGTCTCTCTCTCTCTGTCTCTCTGTCTCTGTCTCTCTGTCTCTGTCTCTCTCTCTCTCTCTCTGTCTCTCTCTCTCTCTCAGCTGCTTGGAATTGAAAAAGGTGTGTGCACCACAGAATGAATACCTAAGCTGCTTAACAATATAAGGAGAAACTTTTGGATGGGTTTTTGGATGCAGTGAACTTGAGTTTATTTTTTTTTCTTCCAATATTGTAAAAATTATATCCCACTTATGAATGCTGAAGAGTTTGATCACAACTTATGTTCAGTTAAGATGAAGGCTAATAACAACATACAGTCTTTTCTAATGGCTAACAGTAAAGGCAAAGGCATACCAAGAAAGAAAGCAGCATGGGGTGCCTCTGCCAAGAATGGCTTAAAAGCCTTTATTGTACTCCTGCCACCAGCGAGGAGGCTGATGCCCAGCACATTGTTGAAATGAGAACTGTTTAAATTATAAAAGGCAAATCACCTCTAGGTGAGTATAGTTTGAATTCCAAAGTCACTGACAATGGCAATCCGGGTAGGGAAATGTCAGAGAGCAACCACCATTTTTTGTCACTCATGATGCTCTGAGGGGAGACACCAACATCTTCACAGGCAGAGATAATCTTCTGCCTCAGGATTTATGAAAACTTTTGGGTAACAGGTGGTGAAGAGTAATTTGTTGTCTAACTTGTTTCCTTTTCTGGAGCCTTGAATCAGAAAATGTTATTCTAAGTCCCTAAGTAAATAAACATTAATATATAACACTGGTGCCATCAAAGACTGCTCAGTTGTGGAATTTTGGAAACATTCTCCTCAAATTTTGAATATATATCTTTATAAAGGGCCACTGCACTTTACAATCAAGGAATATAAAGATAGAAAGGAGAAGAGAGTTTAAAATATTTGGTCAACTCTATATAGAGATGAAGATGTGCCAATAAAGATCATAGGCTCAAAACAACTGAAATTGACTGTTCCTCTTGTTGCCTTGGATGTTAACTTTAGTTTTCTTTCATTCCCTCATATGAGCGATGAGATGCTAATTTTAGTTGTCATGCAAGATTACTATGCGAAGTAACTGACTTAAAACACATAAAATAAAGTAAACAGATGGCAACAAAGAAAACATTTGCAATAGATGGTACCTGAATGTGCTAGATAATATCCTTTGGTAAGATTTTTGCTATGATTTGGGTAAGTACCCTCCAAACACCGCTAGGTGGAAGGTTTGGTCACCAGCCTGTAGCACTATTGGAAGGTGGTAGAATCTTTAAGAATTAGGAAGACCTAATTGAGAGATTACAAAACAACATCCCCCCAAAAGGAATATTGAAAGCCCAGTCACTTCCTCTCTCATTTACCAACATTCAGGAAGTAAACAGGCTTTACCTACTTCCTGATGTGATTTTCTGCTGGGTCACAGACCCCAAAGCAACAGGGCAACTGAATATGTAGAGATTTTCCCAAAGTGGCCTATTAGGAAGGGAAACTGATCAAAAGAGATGGGACTCCCAAGGGACATGCAGCACACATAACCCAGAATTCATGTTCAAGGTGTAGCCTTTGAACATGATTACTGTCTTGATTCTTATTCTATAAGATGTCCCAAAGAAGTCCCTACTGCCTGAAGAAGATAAAAGAATCTAGTCCTCATAAGGTGATTACTCCTATCTAAAGGCACACATCCTCAGCATCCTTAATCATTTCCATTGTTTGGGGATTCTAAAATTTAAAGTGACTTGCAAGCTTAGGACAGTGATCAGGAGGCTGTAGGAACTTTTGGGGAATCTGGAATAGAGCATTATAAAATTTGACACGAAGACACCTCAGTTTTGCTTATCTTTGTGGCCTCTGACTTGACGAGGGATGAAATAGGCTGTGTAGCCCAGGTATTTGGTCCTACACTTCTTGAGTGATTAGCATGACTATGTGACCGATCCAAAGTAAAGAAGATGATAGAAAATGTATTCAGAGATGCCGGCTTTTATCCTGCTTCTAGTTATCATGTGGGCTCAAGTCAGAAGTCAGTGTGTTTTCTCAGTAAAAGCAGTTTGTAAGTACCTATTATCCCCATTTTACAAACGGACAAATATATTCAGGAACATAAAATACCTCGCCATATTTTCAGCTCCAAAGCCATGTTGCAGACACTCAAATCCTTTTCTGTCTTGCTACAAAAAGCCAATTATATGACATAACCGTTGGCCCTTCCCTTGATCTGTCAAAGGGTGGCTGGTTTTGAAACAGTTGGGCTCCTGAAGAAGTGAAAGGAACCAAAGGCTTTTTAAAAAGTTAGAGTGTAATTTTCTTCCCTTGTGCAACAGGGCATTCTATCTTAGATACGTGCATCCTATTTTTGAAGTGATAATGCTGAAATAAATGAATCTAAACGGACCACACTCTCTTGGGCACATGTAAATGTCCCTGGCATGAACAGCATATGTAATTGTAGTTGTTTGTGGTAAGCAGAGAAAAAGAAGTAAAAAGAAACTTTGCGACTGTAATATAACTGTGGCCATCTGCCTGTAGGTGAAATTCTGGGAGTTATGTTGAGCTTCCATCGGATGCTTGTTCCTGCAACACTGTAGACACGGAGCCCACCTGTCAATGACCACCCGAGAACTGCTCAGAAGGGCTGGTGGAGATTGAGAGCTACTCCTTTTGCTTCTCAGATATTTGTGTCTTCCTTGTTCACCTCAACTCCTTCAAATCACAACACATCTCCAGAGAGAAGTACAAAGAATTTTATTTCAAAAAAAAAAGTGTCAAGACAAGTAGTGTATGGATTTTGTAAATCCAGACTAGAGTCCAAAGGGAGAATTCTTACCATACAAACAACCCACCAATCATAGCATCTGCAGAAGGAATAACCGGTGGTGATTTCATTATTGCCAATAAAACAAGTACAGATGTTTCCCAAGAAGGTAAGCCCTCTTGCAAAGTATCTTTGACCACATAACATATGGGTATGCAAGTGCTACCCAAACAAATGGAAGAAGCAAGGCAGAGTGCATAGCTCACTGACAAGTGTCTTCCCTCCTTCCTTTGGGTATAATAAGGAACTGACTCTTTTTTTATTGACTCTTTTCGTAGACTCAGAGGTTTTAGACAAGCACCCAGTCTTTCTGACTGTCATTGAGGTTCAATGCCATTCTTTTCCATGATCAGGAGGAAATAAATATACTCAGAAAGATGCAGATTTTCACTTTTGTACATTTGAAAATTCAGTAGCCTCATGTGGTCTCTTACGAAACAAGCAAGAGAAGGCCAGCAGAGGAGTTGACAAATCATTTATTTTTCATGAAAGTATCTTCCTGTTCTCTCTTCTCTGTGCCTTGACACTAAAACAGTCTTTCTTCTCTGCCTAGCATGGCTAGACCACTGTCACAACAGAAAGTCTAGTCTTCAAGGCAGTGTCATCATGTGCTTTTCTGCTGTGCATCCTGTGGCTGAAAGGGCTGGAGAACTACAGTCATGGAAGGATATTTATATGAGACTTCCATGGCTAGAAGGATGGGGGGAAAAGGGTCTCTCTCTGGCAGAAAGTAACATTGTCATTGTATTTTTCTCTTTACTCCATGGCTATCCCTCTGGATTTCGCCTTTCCTTCCAGTGGGGGAGGGAGGTCATATCCATATCCACAATGCAATATTTGATAAGATGGATAAGGAAATAGATGTAAATGACATTTCTATTTTTTAATATCTAATGCCACAGAAGATAGTGTGTGCAGAAATAGGAAATGTGTCTGAATTACTACAACCAGCCTTGCAAACACTACTTCAGTGAATCACAATTACCTGGGATCCTAATAAACTCCAGTGACGAATACAGGCGTTGTGTGGAGGATAATTCTGAATCACACAAAATACTCAAAAGGAAACTTAAGGATTTAATGATGAAACATGGTTTACTTAAGGACAACATTGACCATTCACTTAAAAATCCCAACTAACAAACTGCTTTGGTACTTTACACAGTAGGAGATGCTGGAGTCTGAACAATGATAAAAGTAAAGATACAGCAGGGAAAATAGTATAATATACTGAAAAGAGAATTTTTTTTTAACCATGGGGGGCATCTTTAGGATTGGCTCCAGTATAGACTAGGGTCTAAGTATATCTAGTGTGGTCCAGGAAGTAACTGTAAAAAAGAATGGGTACTTAGAGTAATGGAGATATTTTTATAGGCAAGCAGGGCACACAAGTGGATAGCCCAATCTCTTCTTTTATGGGAGACAACAGAATTTAAAATATAAGACAAATAGGGGATGAAATAATATCGTGCACACCTATGTGCAAAATGATACTTGATGCTACATGAGTGTCATTTGAAAGTGATGGAGACATCCACCGGGACTAGAGTTATGAGAAGACCACGTGGAGCTGGAACTTAAACGGGCTTTGGAAGGCTGACAGCACTTCACTGAAGGAAAGTTAGGGCAAAGATCTCCAGATAAGAAGAAGCTCAAGAGCAAAGACATTGAAGTGGAAATGAGCATGGTGTGAAGAGGATAAGGGAAAACAGAAAGACAAAGATAAGCATATCACACAGAGAGAGGGGAAGACTTTAAAACATCCGGACAGGCTGGTTGATCGGATTGTTCTAATAAAGTTGTATAAACTGGGTTTTTGTCCACTAGGGTTTCTGAAACCATTTGATACTACTAGTAATAATTATATTACTACCATTTTAAAGGACCAATTTTTAAAGGATAAGCACTATGCATTTTATAAATAGTATTTCATATAATTTTCACAGTACCTTTGTGTGATAGAAGTGTCTTGTTTTTATTTTTAAGACGCAGTTTTAGGCAATTCCTCAGGTCCACAAGCAGAAGGTAAGTAAGAGCCATCTGACCTCAGAACTTCAGTTAACTCAGAAATATAATCAAGTCTTTTCCATGTTAGTGTAATTAGTGAGTGAATCTTAGCTGATGGTAATCTTAGGTTACATAGCAGAGACTTGTTAATGGGTTTCCCAGAAGAGTCATGAATTTAGATTAAGGCACCATGCTAGCTGCTTTCATAACAACCCATCAAATGCCACATACCCTTGCAAGTAGATTCTCAAACCCACTCTGTCTTATATTATACTTCTTCCTTCCTTTCCTCGTACACACAAATACAGATATAACTTCAATGAGAATTGGGTTGAGAAAATCGAGGAAACCTCTATCCAAGATTACATACAGGGAAGATCTGGAATTCCTATCTCTCAAACTGTCTGTATTAGCAAGATGTAGCACAGATGTCAAAGCTCAACACAGCTAGTGTCAGTATGGACCATGAGCTAAGAAGGTTTTTTTTTTTTTTTAATTTTTCAATTGTCATCAGAGAGACTGATCCAGTAATTTGGTGGGAGCAGATACAGAGACTCACAGCCAAACATAGGTAGAACTTGGAGCCAGAGGGGTCAAGGATACTGGAAGACGACAGCCCACAGAATCAACTATGCAGGGCTCATAGGAGCTCACAGAGATTGAAGTGACAATCACGGAGCCTGCGGAGTCTGCACTACCATCCACTCTTCATATATGTTATGATTATGCAGCTTTGTGTTCTTGTGGGACTCCTAACAGTGTGCAGGGGAGGTCTTTGACTATTTTGCCTGCTCTTGAGACCCTTTCCCTCCTACTGATATGAGGGTTTGTGCCTACACCTGTTGTAATGTCCTATGCCGTGTTCGCTCCATATCCCTGGGACGTTTGCTCTTTTCTGAAGGAAAATGGAGGAGGAGTGGGTCTGGGGAAGAGAGTAGATGTATATGGGGAACTGGGAGGAGTGGAAGGAGGCAAAATTGTGGTTGGGACATATTGTATAAAAGAAGGATAAAATAAAAATGGAAAATTATAAATGCTATTTTAAAGATTCATGGACATGGGCAGATTTCCAACCACTGTGACCATAAATAAAACTTGATTGGAATGTAGTATCTACACACTTAGATATTGCCTATGGGTGCTTCTACCAGGCACCAGTGACAGCGACAAGGACTGTCTCGTGGACAAAACCTAAAATATCTGCCTCCTGGCTTTTGCCGATAAAGTTTCTGATCGTGTCCTCAATTGGGAGCCTCCTATTTTGCCACACTGGTCTCCCATTGTGCTGTGCTGCACAGAACACACACAATGGAGGGAGCAAAGCAGGAAGGCCAGCGAGAGGACCAGAGCATCACAAAGAGGAAAGGGCTTTTCCCTGTCACGTTTAATTCGAGATTTGTAATCAATGGCAAACAAAATGCTGTTTATTTCCTCTTAGGCTGTGGACCTGAAAGGCAAATACAGAATGGCAGGGGGAAAAAAAGTACGCTGCTAGGAATATTTTAGGAACACGTTTGTGAAAAGGGATTTTCCAGTGGGTTGGGGACACGGAGTATAAATGGATACTAAGGTGTTAAAGTCTCACAGAGCTGATATATTTGGAAAAAAGATAGTTACATCGTTAACCTAATTCTGCCTCCACTCGTTGCTCTATGCAGATGTTTAAGAACAAAAATCAAGGAACTGTGTTTCTGTCTGTCCAGATACCAAAAAGCTGACTATCATACCAAACACGTGGCAGCTCTCAGCAATTCACTTTAAACACATATCAAAAGACCCTCTCTCTCGAACATCCTTTAATTTTCATTTCTGCCTCTGCTGCAGTAAATTTGAATAAAACATACACTCTACTAATTCTTTATTCAAGTAGTTTATGTGTGGTGTTTGGGGACACCCTCTATCAGGGTTTCAGTCCACAACACATTAGAGTGATTAGACACATTGAACACGTTGTTATTTACTTGGTTTCACAATCTAAAAATTAAGGAAGGAACTGTGCAGCATATTCATCTCATTGTTTCAGAGGCACAATCAACAGAGTTCCAAATCCATCTACTAGTTACCAACCAACAAATAATACGGTATGGCAGGCTTCGATCCCTGTCAACTCTAACGGCGCCATGCTTAAACAAAAATATTGATACCTGAGTTTCAAAGATCTCATTGTAAAAAGGCTTCATTTTTTTCTCTCCTTTCCTCTCTCTCTTTTTTTTATTTCCACATTTTGAGCAAATGTGTCACATTTTCAAGGTTGTGTCAACTCTAAGGGTGATATGTCAAAGTGCCAATCAGTTTACTAAGGTAAAAAATAAATGCAGTTTTCCTCTAAACCGCAGTTTGCTTAACCTCATTTTAAAAATAAATGGCTGAAAGTAGACAGAAAGAAAATTTGGTCATTATCAGTTGTCTATAGTTGAGGACCACTATCTGAAAAACCACATGCCAAAAGCTTAAGGAGTTTCTATGCAATGCTTTGTCATTAGGGTCAGTTTGTCAGGTAATTATCCTCTGAGAATTTTGGAGTGCAGTCTCTCTTTCTGTGCTAAAGAAAGCCAAGGGATATGCCCCAAACGCCCAACTTCACTTTCTGGTTCTCAGTGAAAATTTTCTGGTGTCAGTTCAAGCTCCAGCTCTTCTGAGGGCATAAGTGTCTAAACGCTCTTCCACATCAGGTCACCTTTTCATTTTTAGATTCACATGGAGCAGTGTCAAAAGAGCAGCCTCCATAGTGGTTGATGGGGGCGGTGAGAAGAACGGGACAGTAGAGTTTATTTAAAAGGGCCAGGGATAAAAATGGGAGGCATGGGCCAGCAAATGTCTGTCACAGGACTCCTTCTTTCTCCCTGATGCCAGATAGAATGAGATTCAGAGACACAGTCTACATAGATAAGACTACTTTTCAAATACAAGAAATTCTGTAAATCCATCAGTTTATAGTTGATCCACATCTTTTTTTTTCTTCATGTAGTTTTTAAATAAATAGTAATAAGGAAGGCAATCTTAGAACTTAAAGATATTTTCTTTCGTATTTAAAAGAGACATCCATGGATGTAATCTACATGGGAAGTAGTAAAAGACAAGATCTTCTGAGTAAATTGGGAGCATGGGGACCATAGGAGAGGGTTGAAGGGGAGGGGAGAAGCAGGCAGGGGAACAGAGAAAAATGTATAGCTCGATAAAAAACAGTAAAAATATAAAAAAAATCAAAGAGACAGCCAAAATCTAAATCCAAACAATTAAGCCAGAGGGGGCCAGCAAGAGGCTTCAGCAGGAAAAGGAACTTGACACTCAAACCTACTGACCTGAGTTCAATTTCCAGAAGTGAAGTGAGGGGGATAGAGCAGAAATGACTATACAGAGTTCCTACCTCTACATAAGCTTTATGTAGTCCCCCCAACAGCATCCATGTGCTCATACAATAATAAACAACAAAGCTTAAAAACAGACAAAAAGAAAATATCCAAAAGGTCAGATTAAAAAAAAAAAAAAACCCAAGCATTATCTTAGGGTGAATGGCACAAATTGCCGTGGAATTTATCTTCTAAACCAGTTCTAACAGTAGATTATTAACACAGATGGCTTTAGAAAAGGGACAATCATTGTCAACCTACATAAATATACAACAAACAAATCATGACAAATAAGTCTAATATCCTTTGATTAAAAAAAAGTGCCACGAGGTTGATTGAGCGGTGAAGCACTGCAGAGAGGCTGGCTCTGGATTTCAATAAAACAGATGACAAAGACGCCCATGATATTCTGGTCCCCAAAATGAAAATGTGGAGTACATAATATTGTGGTGCATCCATCGGGATTCTTTTGGCAGAGGGCGTAAGACCAGTGCCAACTGGCTGAGGCACAAGAACTGCTATTATGTGTAACCAGCGAGGCCTGGCTCTGACTCCAGAATAGACTGACGGCATGCAGGGGACATCCTCTTAAATGTTGTGGCTCCATTCTTGCCTTCAGTGTTAGCGTGCTTAGCCAGAACCGCATCACATGATACCTCTCTGTGCCCTTCATTCTGTTTCTCCAGCTTCTGATTCAGCTACTCTTGCTAACAAACCAAAGTCTTGACTTTAATCTCACTAAGCTGACTTAGAGTATGTGTCCAATCGTGAAGCCAGTGGAAGTTCATACTCCTGTTGATCACATTTGGTTATGTGGCTCGGAACCAGTGGTAGAATGCATGCTCTAAATCATGTGGAGTGACATTACAACACACACACACACACACACACACACACACACACACACACACACACACACACACACACTATTCTCATGGAACTATCTATTGCCAGATGGAGAAGAAAAAAAGAATGTTACACATCAGCGGATGTTTAAAACATATAGTTACATATAGTTTTGTTCACGGTTCATTATGTCAACTAGGCAAACACTTTGATATATACTCTGGGATTTTTTTCTTTTTGATATATACTCTTTTGCTTTAGTGATTTATTGATTTCGTTGAGTTGATATTTATGATACTTTCAGTAGATACAAGAGTGTACTTAATCCTCACTGTTTTTTAATGCCAAGATCCTTAACAATGACACAAACATGACCTTGCCATATTATACCAGTTGTTCAACATGATGATGGAATTTTGCATTGATAAGGTTTGTGTTGATGGTCAAATATCAGTTATATAAATACAGTGTCCAGGAGACTTGGAAGAGCAGTAGATAATTAGGAAAAGCTAAAACCTCCAGAAGTTTCGGTTAGCTATAAGACTAACTCGACAGTTACTGATAAGGGAAATTTTAGGCTGCAGTATTATGCTAGACTCAGAAAGTCAAATGCTATGTTTGCTCTCACACGTGGAGTCTAGATTTTAAATTAAAGGAATGTATGTGTAAGCATGTGTCTGCCTGTGTGTGTGTCTGTGTGTGTGTCTGTCTCTCTGTCTCTCTCTGTCTCTCTCTGTCTCTGTCTCTCTCTCTCTCTCTCTCTGTATTAGAGAGAATGAAGGAGGGAGGTGGAGCACAGCACTGGATTACTACATGGTAGAATCTATGAATAAATTTTATGGGAAGAAAATGGAAATAGACCTGAAAACACCCTGAAGATCAATGAAGGAACTGGAAGACAAGACATTTCAGAAATTCAAGGTATCTACTTTCTTTTTCTTTTTCCTTTCTTTTCTTTATTTTTTTGTAGTTGTTGTTTTATGAGAAAGGGTAGCCTTTGTAGCTACTGGGTAGCCCTGGTTGTCCTGAAGCTCATTTTGTAGACCAGGCAGGCCTTAAACTCACAAAGATCTGCCTGCTTCTGCCTCCCAAGTGCTGGAATTAAATGCAGGCTCTAGATATCTTAAGAGAAAGAGATGAAGGGACTAACATTGTTTTTGTGGAGAAGTATGATGAAATGCTGCAGCATGTATCTTTAGAGTTCTCAAACGCCCATGTCTGCATGAACGGTGCTCACATAATAGCGTTCTTCTTTTCTCTAACTATCAATACTGACTTCCGATGATTCTCAGTTAAGGATGCCACCGAGAGGGTTTCAACTGGATGGGAGGATGTGGGACAAACCTGCAGTTTGCTTAGGGCTCTAACAATGTCTTCTAGGATAGACTGGGATAAGCACAGACAGCAACAAGTTCCTGGAAACCTCACTTACTTTGTTCATCCATGCCAAACTAGTGCTTGCTATTCAGGGGAGATGAAGTTTGACTAAGCTATGTAACAGTCTGAAATGCACAGAAACATGAACTGTCACTTCAGAAACCTGGATTCACTGTAGTAAAGTACAATATGCACTCATGTTCTTAGACACCAGGGTAAAGGAAGCACAACCTGGACACATAGAGTCTAATGTATCAGGCCCATTACCTCAACACAGGTAGCTCAAGTTCCCACTTCATCCTTCCCTGTTTTTCTCCTCTGCAGGCATAGTTCTAGAACCACCCTTTCAAATGCTGTGTCTGCCATTTGGAGATTATTTTTGCGTATATTTTTAGAATTATATATAACTTGAAGGACTCTGTTATAGAACTGGTTTTCTATATATGTTGCAGTATAAATGTTCCATTATATTTCAGGGACTAGGCTTTCTATGCTGCTGATACTCCAAAGGCAGTGACTCTGGCCATTTGTTCACATCTCTCATTTTGAGATTAGCATTTTTTTCTTTAAATATCAGTATGGTGGGGATGGTGGATTTGAGAGATGGTTTAGTGGTTATGAGTGTGGCTTTGCTTCCTTCTCAGCATCATTGGCTGCATTGGTTCATGAGAGTGGAGTGAGCAGAAGCAGGGAACAAGGTTAAGAAGGCTGTGGATACAACAGAGACAGCCCTGTGAGAGACAGATTCCAGTGCCTCAGCTCAACTTTATTCCGGTGCATAAGGAAAAGGCAGAATTAGGGAGCCTGGGGACATACCCTAATTTGCATAAAATGCCACCCTACTATCATAAGACATCATATATGGCAGCAGGGTCCTACAGTAGAGCTCCCGGCACAAGTCTTCTAGCAGAAATCTGTGCCAAGTGCCAAGCTAAAGATAAATCAGGCATTGAGCTTAGAAACAGCTTTTTAGATAAGGTAGGTGCTCTGGGCCCAGGGACATTCTACAGATAAGGGGAGGTAGAGAGCAGAAAGTTTTACTGGGGAGGGAGGGAGTCTCCATGTGCTGAACTTTTGGAAAAAAGCTGCCAGGCCATGATAGACTGCAACCTCCGATCAGCCAGCAAGGTCTTCCAACAATGAGTACGTACTGGTCTTGCAAAGCACCTACATGGTGGCTCATAACCATCTATTAATACAGTTCCAAGAGATCTGAACCCTCTTTTTGGACTCAGTGTGTACCAGGCACACATGTGGTGAACATATATACATGTAGCCCAAAGACTCATAAATAGAAAAGAAAAATAAATATGAAAATGCAACAAAATAAAGCTAAATAGCATCTCCTCAGCTCAATTCAAGCCTCACTGTGTCTAGGGTTCTTGGCCTATTTTCATTTCTGTTGATACCTTTCCTTCTTTGGACAATGGACATCTACTTTCCTGGTTCCATTGTGTCCAACCTTATTGACAGAAGGCTGTTAATTCATGCTTTGATTTGATTTGATATTTAGCAAAGAGAACCTGCCAGGGATGTGCCCTTTGGGTAAACCCATAAAGAGCCCCATGCATTCCTTGGCACACAGTGGTTGATTAATAATTAAAATCAAAGCTGAGCTCTTGAGGAAGGGGCAGGGAAGAGTCTCTTTTCCTGGTAATTTTTATCATTTCTTCACATGCATCTGTGGAAACCCCTGGGGCTGCAAGTCAGTGCTTAGATTCCTTAAAAAGTGTTTGTACAAAGGTTTCCATCTATAATCAACGCAGCAATAATGAGCCAACCTGGGAAACATGATAATTTCTCCTAAGGGTTAAATTGTTTCAAATCAGAAGTCAAAATTATATTTATACTAATGACAACCTTAAAAATGTAACACAGCATTCAACTTTTGCATAAAATTGCACATTTTAAATACCAAAAGCTTGATGTGAATTTTACACTCTGTTTATGTTAAACCAAAAAAGTGAACTTAAAAGTAATCATGTAAATTGAATGATAATAAGAGTTCTTTTATATTTTTAGACTACTTCAAATGAATAATTTAAAAGGCATCAAGCAAAATATTTTATTAACATAAAGTTAATGGTATATTTTTATAGTACCTGATTTTCAAAAATTTGCACTGAGACATTATCATAATCAGCTCATGTCAGTCGCGTGCCTTTTTACATACACTATTTTTGAATAAGCTTAATGCACTCGTTGGCACAGAAACTCAGCTTAAATCTTATTCCTCAACTATCACTGCCGGCCTTATTAAAATACTTTTAATTTGCCAACTTGTACGTAAATCTGGGGTGACTATGGCTTTACTCTTTGCAGTATAATTTCTATCAGGAGTGTTTCTGATGATATAACAAGGTCACATAAAACCCGAATCATATTTTTTGTGTTAAAATGGGAGGGAAATCATAAGATTCAGCAGGTTACCCACCATGAAATGAAGCAGGAAATATTCTCACGCAGAAATTACTTCATCATACAAATAAAACTTTATGGTGGTTACTACCCTGTAAATTAGATATTTATTCCTTTCCCATTAACGTGCCTGTTCTCAATATGTCGAGCTGAGTTATAATATAATTCTGTAAATTACACATGCTAAGGGAAATTGGCTCGTTTTCACATTTGAATTTTCACATATAATAATTGTACAACAGATTATATTTTATATAAAATCAGGCAATTATTGAGCAATTTTCCTCTCATATGACAAGATAATAGAATAAATAGCCTTTGATACTGCAAATTGTTCTACTCTCCTGATTAACATAGGGATTTCATATTATAGTTTTTTTTTTTAATTTCATAGAAATGGATAAAAGATACCGAACTTATAAAGTCAGTTTGGCATCTGATTGATGACTTAGCTCACCATCTAACGGTCTGTTGCATGTGTGTATCTCCTTGTAGATAAGCTAAATTGGGGTTAACCTGGACAATCTAAATACAGTTTGAACTTCATCATTTTTTAATATCCCCCCCCCCAAAAAAGGGGCTCTGCTTTACTAGAGAATTCTAAATACCCTTTGGTTAAAATGTGTATGTGTGTGTGTGTGTGTGTGTGTGTGTGTGTGTGTGTGTGTTTTCTTTCTCTGTTCTTCCACCCAGAATGCTACAAACTTAGTGTTCCACAGCAAGTCTCAGAAGTATTTTATTCTGAAATCAAATACCCAGAATAGTCCTCTACAAGCCTTCAAATAAAGCAATTGATAAGAGAAAAGAATATGTATATATTGTTACTCCCAAGGATTTCTTTAAAATTCTTTTGTTTGTCCCTGAGAAAGGGACACTCCCGCCCCCCTTTTCTGTTGATGTTTTAAACTTTCTGTTTTCTTAGCTTCTAGCTTTTTTTCTCCCTTTCCCTCTGGTGTATGTGTTTTAGCTTAATAGTGCTTCTGAGTGCCCGGGGACCGCTGTGATAAGTGCCAAGGAAATACTTATGTAGAAAGATAGATTACTTTGAACTAGCTTTCTTTCCATTTTCTCCAAACAAAACTTTCAGTGTCAGAAAAAAAAATATCAAAAATCAATGGTGTTTTTGCCTGCATAAGAAGTGTGGGATTATGTCAAAGAACTGATATAATTAATATTTGATTTCTAGTTGATAAAGGCTTCCCTTTAGGAGGAAAATAAATAAAACAAAGAAGAATGTCTCTAGCCTACCACTGTTCAGGTTCCTTTTCTCTACCTTTAGTACAAGATTTATAAGAAATTGAAAGGGAGTAAGTTTCCGTAGCACCATAAAATTAAACCATAAAAAGTAGTAAACCAAATACGCTATCAGAGCTGCTGGAGGGATGATTGAGCACTTAGGGCCCCATGAACAAACTTGGCATGTTTAATTACCCTTATCAAAGAACACAGAACTTTGATAATCTACTCTGTAAGATTGCTGCAACACTTGAGAGTAGTCGGAATTAAACATTCCCATTGATGATGCATCAAAATAAAATCTAAAAAGATGATGAGGATGAATATGGGGTCCCAGGTGCTTTGCTTTGGCCCTTCATGGTGTTTATAATCACCCAGCAAACATCTGAAGCCCCAACATGTTCAAATGATTAATTTTAAAAATAGAAACAAAGCAAAAGGAATTGGGTATGGGCAAGCCAGTGGCCTACTTCAAAGATTCCACAAGAAGGCAGCACTTTGTGATGGAAATGCTTTCCCCCTGGGGTCTCCACTACCACTTGGTATTCAATGTGCTCTCCCATATTTTGCCTAGCATAGTTCAGCTATCTTCACTAAAGAAGCCAGACAATCCTTTAAATAAAGAAAACCAAAAGAAAAAGAAGCAAAGAACAAAAAAAAAAAGGAGGATGATAGAGATCATTACAGAGTCAGTTTCATGGGGACCGCTTCACCTCAGGGAGCACACGTGATACCAGACCTCTGGTACTGCACAGGGTGGTAATGCTTGCATAACGTCTGTGTGCTTGGAAACCAAAGAGGAGCATTTTAATTAATTTCAAGTTCTGTTTTGTCGGAACTGTCAACCTTTGACTATTTATGAAACTGTTTAAAAGCCAGTTTATCCTAGGAACATTTCTAGTCTTCTAAATCCAATTTGAACTTGACCTTGTATCCCCAAGCTCACCAGCCGAACTCTCAAAGTATGCTGTTTTGTGCCTACTGATGCGTTCAAGCCTTGTAATCATTATTTATTACCCAACTGCACTTCAGTGCTAGAACGGGAGCCTTGAATTGCTGGGGTTTTCTCTTCTTACAAGCCCTGTCACCTGAACTGCAGGCTGGATCCGGTTCTTGCTGATTATATTCATGGCTCTAAATGTTTAGATGCTTTCTTTCATTCTCTTTTGTTTGCCTGGATTTTCTAATTGCCTCCTCTAGGACGTTTCTTTAGTCCCATTCCAACCCACCCTACTAAACAAGACTCTGCTCCATTGTCTGTGCGCACATCTCTTTGCACACACTTTCTTCTATTCACCCCATGTCTCCTAATATCTTAAAATCTTTTCTTTCATACATTAAGCCTACTGTTTTCTATGTCTGCCCTGAATAGTTTTTGTGCCAACTTGACAAGCTTAGAGATATTTGGGGAAAAGGACTCTCAATTTAGGGGGTAAAGCCTTTATACAATTTTCCTGTAGGCAACACTATAGTGTGCTTTATTAATTACCGATTGGTGTTGGAGGGCCCAGCCCATTGTGGGTGGTGCCATTCAGATACTGTTGGTCCTGGGCTACTAGAAGAAATCAGGATGAGCAAGCCAGGGGGAACAAGTCATTAAGCAGCACTCCTCCATTGCCTCTGCATCAGCTCCTGCCTCCAAGTTCTCACCATATAGGAGTTCCCGCCCTGACTTCCCTTGGCAATGGAGTGTGACCTGAGATTCATAAACTGAAATAAACTATTTCCTTCCCAAGTTGTTCACAGTCATAGTATTTTATTACATATAAACTCCAACTATGGTAATGTTTTATGGCAATAACTCTAGGCATAAAATCGAAATTTTTAATGAATGTTCATTTGTGTATCTTTCACATCGCCTCACACAATTCTTTGTTCATGCAAATTCTAAACTATCTGAACTAGATGGGATTAAAATCATCATCCTAGTTGTAAAACAGAGATAGCAAAAATAAATATATTGTTCTTGACTGACAGCTTATAATAATCTTCCTTTTTTGAGCAGACCTTTATATAAGGCAGAGTCTTTGGCTGTATCAATGTAAAACAAGACACTTGACCTAAGCTGGAACAATGAGAACTTATTTCTTCAAGTGAAGCAGGAAGAGATGAATCTAGACAAGAAAAGAGTTGGTTTTACATTTACATAGCTGGTCTTGCTATTTTGTCAATACTAAACCTAACCCAAAAGACTGAAGACATGAAGACACTAACAGAACTATTCTGAAGACAGTTTCAGAAAAGAAAGTTCACATTAGATAATATATTCACAATTGTTCCTCATGTTGGATCCAGAATTATTTTTAAGAATTTGACTCCATTGTTCCTTTTCAGAATCATAAGGTATTCTGTGTTCTTAACATTCACACTGTCTATTCTGTATTATCTAGCTCAGGTTCCTTTGGTATTTATCACAGAATGCTTCCTTGTGGTTTTAAGATAAGAAGGTATAGTAGAGCTTAGTGTGTCTTTGGGAAGATGTTGTCAGGAATGTGTTCTGTGTCTTCTCTCACTTCCTGTATCTTTGTCTATTGCTCATATATCAAATTATCATAAAATTAATAGCTTAAACTAGCATCTTTACTTCTAGCATAGGTGTCAAGAGGTCTAAAGTTTAATATGTCTTAAAGGCTCCATCAGCTCATAGAATTAATAGGACATGATTTTATTTTGGAAAGTCTAGTTCCTGGCAGCTGCTATGCTCCTTGGCATGGTCCCTATCCTCAAAGACAGGGGCATCTTTCTCACACTACTTACACCGAGCCCACTCCCTGCCTCTTCTTTCATTGTTAGGAAACACATGATGATATTGAATACTCCAGATAACCCAAGATGATATCTTCAACCAAAAGACCTAACTTCTAATATAATTACAGTCATTTTGTTATAAAGGATATCATATTCACAGTTTCTGGAGGTTCTGAAGAGAATCCTATTGAGAACACTCTGTGATGTTTTTCCACTTACTACATAGACCCTTAAGAGCTCAAATCAGCAATTATGTGACTTGCTTGGCTATGTATCCAGTTTCCCACATTCCTCAATAATAATAATAATAATAATAATAATAATAATAATAATAATAATAATAATAATAATACCTACAAAACATGCAGAAAACAGTTAGAATATAGATTCCTTAAAAGTCTGAAATTTGCCTGCCTTGTTCACTGTTCTTTTCTCTTACAATGAACCCTGGTGTTGTAGGTGCTCAATAAATGTCTTGTAAAAATTGAGCCTCCATAAATGCTAGCATCTTTTCTCCCATTTTCCTGTTTATTTTGAAAGATTTAAAATAACAGCACATAGTATTCCACTTCCGATAGTAATGTCTAACTACGGTGGAGGCATATTGTGTATGTTCACATCCTTTGGATATGCTACATCTGGGATAGGTCCTTTTTTCCTGTAATCACTATTCCCTTGAATGAGAATGAAAAGAAAAACAATGTCATGATTTACCATGTGGAATACAATACAAAATAAATTAAAAAAATCCATAACAAACAAAAAACCCAAAACCCAAAACCAAAACACTATACTCAATACCTTGCACACATGCCTTTATATAGACAGATATATTTCACATTGGTGTCATATGAGAGTTCTCTAAGAACCACAAGGATATGTGGGCATTCCTTTAAAACTGTTCTTTGGTGGGAAAACCTGCTGCTCCATGTACTAACTTTGTAGTGTTTTCATAGCTCCAATAGAATCCCAATACTGGCCTATTTTCAATCTTCTTTACTTCCATGTATTGTCCTTATTTTACATGGCATCGTCTTCTCCATCTTTGTGGTCCAAGGATGGACACTGTCTACAATAGATATGGAGATGATCACTGTTGTTGGAAGTTCACTCACGTTTCAGGACCACAGACAGTGACATCCCTGGTCCAGGAAATAGAGGTGCCATGTACATTTTTCTGGAATCTATTTCATAGTCTATTTCTAAATTTGCCCCCTTTCCACACACATGTTTAGCTGCCTTGAGCCTACCTCTTTAGATCCACCTACTCTATTGGTTATTGATTCTTTGTTTGCAACCATTCCTTTCCACCACAGATGGCTAATGTGTTTCATTGGTCTTCCCAGGTTTACTTCCTGGTTTCTTCTTTTCACACTTGGTCATTGTTTTATCCTCAGGGGAAAGAATGCGGAGAATATGCATACACTCAAAGCTCAGGGTACTCAGTCTCAGATGGACCCTACTTATGACAAACTACAAGAAAGGTTGAAACTTAAAATATGCATGCAAGCTCAAACGGTCAAAACAATGTTACCAAGCTCGGATAAATTAGCTGTTAGCCCAAATAATGTGTTCAGAGGGTTTTTAAACCTTTCCATTGTCTTCTAATCAACTACAGAGTTGTAGGGAATGTATTTTTTTTTCTGTTTTTGTGAATGGGTCAAGTAAGTGTAAGAAAGAAATCCTTTTACTTTTTGCCTTTGCACCTTATGTTTATAAGAAAACCCCATGTTTGCTCTGTTCTCATATTTCTTCGGATCTCAGTAGGGGTCCACTTCCCTCAAGTCCAGTAAGACACACTCATATCTTTGATTTTCAAGTCCTAATATCTCCTTGGAATATTGGTCCTTAATATCCTTCCATTCATCCTCATCTTAACCATGTTCCTGCTTTATATATTCAAATCTATTCAGATTTTTCTCTTTTCATGAAGCTGCCTCTGTCATTGCAACTGTTTTCACAGTTACATGCCAATAATATAATTCTATTCTACTTATCTTCATCTTTACTTTTCTTAACCTCCATCTAATAGGGTTTCAACTGCTCAAGAGAGCCTTCTTTCTCAAGGTTCACTGATAATTCTTTTATTGGAAGAGCTAATGGCTGTTTTCTTCTCCTCCATTTTGTTTTGACCTCAGCTGCTTCCACAAAATTCTTCTTCGTAAATCCTGAGGGATAAAATCCTTCCTCAGTCTCTCTATTCTAACCTTAGATGGCAGGGCCTCTCTGTCCTTGCCTTCTGGGACTACAATGCCTTTTGGAGAGTTTTTTTTTATTAATGTCATTTATCTTTATTTAATAGTATTTTTTTTATTTGGTTTTTCGAGACAGGGTTTCTCTGTGGCTTTGGAGCCTGTCCTGGAACTAGCTCTGTAGACCAGGCTGGTCTTGAACTCACAGAGATCCGCCTGCCTCTGCCTCCCGAGTGCTGGGATTAAAGGCGTGCGCCACCACCGCCCGGCAATTTATCTTTATTTAATTATGCCATTTTATTCATCAAAATTAAAAAAAAATAATAAACAAAACTATAAAATAGATTGTCCATTTCATACTATCTTCTCTCTACCCATTATCCTTTTAAATTTTTTTTCACTTTTTAAATCATGCTTTACTAAATTTCCAGGTAATACAAAGATTTTGGAGCCAATATATCACACAAATAACCTCTAACTTAATCTGTTATGGAGTCTATGTTCTCATGGAGCATTCAAATGTTTAATCTTCTATTAAGTCTTTTTCATTCTTTCTGTCCCAAATATTTTTACATACTCACCTTTTAAAAATATATATTAAGTATTTGATGGAATAGGCCTTTTAAAATGTATTTTCATTCCCCCATGTCTAGTGGTGTGTGTGTGTGTGTGTGTGTGTGTGTGCTCACACTTGCCAATATAGGGATTTGTTATATAATTCTGATTATAATTAAATATAGATGGTTAAAATTCATGCTGTTATTTTCTTCAAGTTGACTTTCAATATTATCATATCAAAGGCTTGGAAAGTCCTTCAGTTAATAAACCTGTTTAACTCATTTTGACCCACTGTTCCCAAACTGACTTGACCTTTTAAACTTTTAGCTCATCATTTTGAATAAAAACCAGCTGAACACTCAGGGAAATGCCATCAAAATGTAGCAAGCATGTTTTTGGAGTCTGACCAACCTGCTGAAATCTTGACTTACCACTTATTAGCTCCGTCGGCAAGCTACTCTTGTAGCTTCTCCTCCTGCATCTGTTATAACAAGTATCTCAAAGCCATCTTTTGGAGATTAATTACAGTGTAAAGGAATTGCTTCCTGTGGCACTGGGCACACAGGAAGAACTCTATAAAAACTGAAAGCATCAGTGTCACCATCATTATTACTATAGCCTTCATTCATCTTCCACAGGCCATACTACAGAATATTTTAAACTTAGAGGAATATTCAGGTAGAGTATCTTGTATATTTTTATTCCAATAAAACTGGGATAAATGAATAATATATACCCCAGAGTATTGAGATATAGGAAAGAAGGAATTACTGAAATTGTTCTCCATTATTTGGTGTTATGTAATGAGCCAATATGACTTGAAGACATGACAGTTCTTGGCAGATAAAAGAAAACTCAGCCCATGTGTTTAATCTACAACTAATTTTTTTCCTCAGTGTAAGAATTCCCACAGCTAATAGATGGTTTATAAACACTTGTAAATTAAAATGTATTATTTTCATCATTAACTGCTGTTTTAAAAATAGTCACTTGAACGAATTCATGTCCCTCCTCCTTCATTGAATTCTACTGTGGTTGGTATTATTAAATCAGTGGGCAGCCATGGTCACAGAATTATATAGATCCTCTATTCCTCCCAATGACACTTAAGACATGTCAAAACAGTGTCTTGGATGTGTAGGGATTAAGAAAATTCTCCAGGGAAAATATACATTTGGGGGCTATCTTTTGTTTCTCTGTTGACATAAACTAGGTGGTTATTACCTAGGGTACAAGCTAAAGGAAGAAAGGTATAGCAAGTTTCATTTAGTAAGTGAAAAAAGCTGTTTTAGAAACAAACACTACATGGTGAAATAAAATGATATAGTGCATCTTATTTCACATACCCCTGAGTGCCGAAGTTTAGATTGAAACTGATCGACTAATTTAGAAATAGTTAGCCAAATCACTTTTTTCCCTGAAGCTAACGCTGAATAATATCATGCCATCATATTTCCTAAATACATCTTTTGAATATTTTTGCAAGCATACTGGATGGAGTGTATCAACTCATTGCCCCCTTTTTTGGATTTGCTTCAGTGGTTTCTAGTTCATGGAAGCTGCTGACCGTGAGGATGTGTAACTGACCTCAAAAAAGACACTACATTTTGTACCCAGTCTGTGTAGATTGCTCCTTTTAGGAAGCAATACAGTGTCCTAAAACCTAACTTGCAGCTGCAAATTATTAGTGCCGATACCTATAAACTCTCAAATTCACCAAATGACCAAAGTGCTATGTGTCTGAGACTCCTGTTTTATAAACTGATTAACACTATCTACTTTTTATGGTGACTTTGAGGATCATGACTATAGCAGCTCTAAGTATGTGGTCAGTTATATCATGTTCACCATCATCATCTTTACCTTCACTTAGCTATCTGCGGTTCCCTTTACAAGTTCAGATGCCAGTTGCTCAGAATGGTTGACGCTACCCAAAGCATCTAAATTGGTTCCCAAACCATTTTCTTCTAGTTGTTGTCAGTATAAATTTTGACTCATGTATTTCCCATTTTCTTTTGACCTCCCTTCATAGAATACGATCTCCTTGTTATGTTTAATATTACATCTCTACTGCGTAGTAGAAATCAATGCACATTCCCAGTTAGTATCAAAGTAGTTTACCATAATATGATTTTATTTAAAGGGCTCTGGATGATACTGTGTAACCCCATTGAAATATCTCTGGCCAAAACTTCTAAAGAGCACAGACATGCAATTGTATTGCAAGTTAGTGGGGAACTCAAAGGACCTAACCTTAAACCAAGATGTGATGAATGGATAGCAGGAAACAAGCTTTTGAATGACAGAAGCTTCTCATGGGTACCCAATCTGTACATTTTCACTTAATTACATTGGCCTGACAGGATCTCTATTCTAACTGGGGCTTAAGTACTACATACGTTTAATCTATTCATTCCAGGACTCTGTTTAAACTCAAGACAAATGGAATGCTGCGAAAAGATGAAATAAATGTTATATTCCACTCACCCAAACATGAAATTTAATTTTCAAAATGTGGAAATTTGCAACCAGCATGAGTAAGCAATTCCAAGTGGAAGAGGAGTCAATCATCCCCCATGGTCTCATGGGACCTTTTATTTGTTGGCTAATTAAAATGACCTGAAGTGTTGAACCTTCCTTCTCTGGGGATAATTTTAAATTCCTATACTTCCCGGGGGGAATGGCCATATTGCTTCACTCTCATTTTTCAATGGGGAAATAAGGACACAAGCAAACCAATTAGCATTTCTGGATTCAGAGCCTTCAGAATTTTTAGTGGACGCCCCCACCACTCACACAACTTTCTAGTAAAGATAAAGAAAATGAGACTTAGAGAGAAAAATGCTTTGCTAAAATGTATGTACATTTTGCTGTTTTTTCTACAATAAACTGATTTTTTTTCCTGTAGACAATGAGAAAGAAAACTCATGGTAAGATTAATCTAGAATGCCCCATTTGTTAATAAAGGCACTAGCCACCAGTGGAATTTCTAGACAGTAAGAGGCCACTTAGTCATTTGACATGTTGGTTGTGTGTTAAACTCAGGCACCTTCATGAAGCTATCACTACTATTTCTATTTTGTATATGAATCAAGAGAGGCTGCAAGGGCAAACCTGTATGTGCATACTGAGCACTCATCTAACTATAACTCCCACACCTTTGACCCTGAATCAGGCGTCTATGTCTATCACAAGAGTCACTCTTCCTCACTGTCTGTTTTGATGCTGCTTAAAATGAAGAATGCTCACATTTTTAAAAGTCTAAAGCACTGGTCAAAAAGAACACTGTATACCACATGAAAATTATATTAAATTTCAGTTTTTGCAGATAAAGTTCAATTGGAGTATAGTCATATCTATTTGTGGACATGTGACAGTTTTATTGTGCCACAGTTAACAAGTGAGACCACAGTGGCAGCAAAACCTAAAAGATTTAGCGCATGGCCCTCTGTAGAAAAAGCCTATGTGTCCCTAGTATAAATCAATATGCAAGATTGCTTCACAAAAAGCAATGATGAGAAAGAAAACAACAACGGAATAAATGAAAAACTTGAAGCTGTGTGTCCCTAATTAAGATGTCTGTTTCACATCCTCCTCCCCATCCCTAAAGCTCAGGGAACATGATGGAAGAGAAAATAAAAGTAATCTAAGAACCTGAAGTTGGAGAAGCTTGCTCTGAAATGTGTCTTCTGGACATGACACGGCTGTGGCTACTTTCACAGGACAGCACAAGACTGATTAGCATTACATCCTGGAAGGAGGAAGGGCTCCCAAGTTTCCACCTTTCCCTTAGGGACAACTGACAGTTGATGGTGTGTAACCACTGATATGCTGCCCACGATCCAATAAACATCTCTCACCAATGCTCACGCAAGCAACCTTATTTATACCTAGAGGTTCACACACATGAAGAAACCCATAAGAAGTAGGGCAGGAAGTCCTGAGGAAGAAAAGCTTCTGGGTAGCATAAGGAAAGGAACTAGAGAAATGAGGACTTAATTTATTAAATACAAGTATTAATCTGCCAAAGAGTAGGAAAGAAAAAAAACAGAATTAATAATAAGAGCATGTCTGCACCAGGTCCTTTACATATATACTGTAGCTTTCAATTTAGTTCTTCTTTGGGACTTCCGAGTATGTAAACAGATGGGTCTCTGATTCTTGTGTCTTCACGTGGGTCTGTTTTTGTTTTTCTGTTGACTTATTCTATCCAACTTCAAAATGATGGTTTTCTTTTTATGTATTATATTTTACTTTGTTATTTTTGTTGTTATCTCTTAGCAACCTGTTGTTTTCTAATGAGAGCTAGGAAGGAATTGGATCCAGACTGAAGGGGAGGTGGAGAGGAAGTAGAAATAGTAAAGGGAGAGGGAGTGTATTCAGATTAGACTGTAGGAGAAACGAATCTATGTTTAATAAAAATTTAAAAAAAACATGTTATACAAGGTAGACAAACTCAAGCATCTAAAACAAAAGCAATTATATTGATATGTGAAGAACAAATATCTAAAAACAATGCCTTGACTGATGTCACAAAAATTCACAGCTGTATTGTGGTGAATATGGGTATGTTGTCTTTAAAAACGGCATAGGCATTCCAGTTAGGATGTATTTTCTTGCATGAGTCAGCTAACAAGAAAATCTTCTGATCCATCCTGATTCATAAAGTACATTCAGCTGTTTATGCACTTGTGAAGTCAAAACTATTTTCATAATGTTACTAAGATGCCATTGGCCTTTCACACTCATGCTTCCATGAGAAGACTGTGGGGTTTTCTAGAGGCCTCAAGAAAAGTGATGTTTACCAATGATTCAAATCAGAAGTAGAAACTCCACTTCATATAACAAGTGGGCACAGAAGAGAACTGCAATATCAAAGCAAAGGCACTCTTGACAGACTCTAGTTTTTGTTTTAGAAAACATGGATGTTTAATTTAGCCGTAGCTTTTTGCCATCTATAGCAGCATAAAATGATTAATATTATTGAAGATATCTCAATTGTAATTTCCAATGGAGTGAAAGAGATATAACTGAAAGACACACAAAGTTTAATATAAAAATGGAGCACTTCTCATAGCCAGAGTTTTCCCATCGTTTACTGTGCAACCCCAGCCCCACCCCACGATATGTCTTTCTGATTATAGTTGAATCTCCAAGTGTGCATTTATATATAAATTACCTGGGAATCTATATTATATTAGCTTCTTGTTCCACAAACCCTCCAAAGTGTAGCCCAAGTTGCTATCGTTTATTCCCATATGATTCTAGCGCAGGTTCATTTTAAGTCTGTATTAGGTAAGCCTTCCAGAATTTATTGTTGGTGGTTTCTGGGATGGACTGAATCGCCACCAGCACCCCACCTTACATCTGCTGTATGTCTTATTACCTTCAAAATATGACAGTGTTTGCAGATGTGGTAATTAAAGAGTCAACTGAATTAAAAGATGATGTTAAGAAGACCTTAGAAGAAATGATCAATGTACATACACAGGAAGAACCTGTGGGGATAGGAAGATTGTCATGGACAAGGGAGAGTGATCTCTGGAGGAACTAAGTTTCTCATCGCATTGATATCATATTTCTTGCCTCCAGGTCTGTGAAGACATACTTTAACTGACCAACCACTTTCTCAGAAATCTAAATGCATCCTCCTTCTTTAAATCCATGTTTATTCTCCATTTATTTGCATAAGTTTTGTTGTTTTTGCAACTTTT
>NC_022014.1:58810723-58834521 GCF_000317375.1 Microtus ochrogaster
GAACTCACAGAGATCCGCCTGCCTCTGCCTCCGAGTGCTGGGATTAAAGGCATGCGCCACCATCGCCCGGCTCTATTCTTAACTTATTTTATACCTTATGTATCTCCTCTTTTTCAAACTCTGCAAAGACTGGGTATATCTGTCCTTTTTATGATACCAAAGGAAAACCATCTGACTTTACTTGTTTCTATTCATTTTCCAAACTTAGGTTTTGCAAAAAGAAACTACTAGAAATAAAGAGCTTATGAGTGCTAACCTTAGAATATCTACCTCTTGGACTAATCACTCTGGGGAACTTCAATTAATATTAACAGTGCCTCTTGTGTATATTTGATCTGGATATATTTGAAAAGAATTTAGATTCACTTCAGTGCATCTTCTGATGAACAATCAGTGCAAGAAAGACCTATACTGTCTGCTTTATCACTAGAGCTACACAAAGACTCTTGGTTTCTAACAGAAGGCTGATGGGGAGGTTTGGGCTATGTGTACATTCTCTGGAGATCCCAGAAGATCAGCAGGCAGAACAGACAGTGTCTTTGCCATTTCCGTTGGTGAATGCTTCACTAATTTCTAGAAGCATTTTGGAGGCTGACATACGGCTGGTGGGTACTCCCTGTTTGGGGATGCGGCCTGCCCTACCTGAAAGATTCAGTGCTACAGAACCATACCTAGGGACAATATCTTGGCTGACCTTCTGTCACGCTCTGTCCACCACATAGGTTCATGAAGTCAGACAGGAAACAAGTGAGAACGTTCTGATGGGCAGTAGGAGAAAATTTTTTTCACCTCCAGACAGGGGTCCTGAATCAACAAATTCCATTTTGCTCATTGTGAATCACCTGCTTTTAATTTTTGCATGAAGCCTACAGAGTCAGTGTGATTATCCCAAAGGTATGCACAAAAGATCGGGTTTAGTACTTGCTAATGGAGAGAAGCGTTGATACTCTGTCTCCCTTCCATTTGTACAAAATGGGAATGATGATGACAGCCATCTGCTACCCATAATGAATGGATGTCAGAATTACTGTTTTCAGGACTGTTAAAGTGTGTAAGGGTGAATCCCCTCAGTATTTCCCTTTATGAGAGTTCAGAAAGGGGCATTACTCTTCATTCAAGTCCTATGACAAGAGAACAGTATGACAAGAACTCAACGTTCTCTTCTGCCTGACCCCAAAGTTGTATCCTAAGTCTTATCATGAAGTGCTAACAAAAACAAAGCAAAAACAAAAACAAACATAACACCTCTCCTACTCTTTCCCTTTATTCTCGTCTTTTAATATTTATATTTAAATGATACTTCGAAGTGGCCTCAGAGACCACTGTGCTAAGCACAGTTTGGAGCATAGATACAAAATGTTTCAGTCATTTTGCTTGCTTTGCAGCCTGTCCTGAGAGAGAGTGAAATGAGAATTCTGCTAGGAACTAAGTTCCCCAAATGAGTACTCAGTAATCATGATACTCTACCATTTCACCATAGGCATGAAGCCATCAGGGGCTCCCTCTCATGACCTCTGTATCTTCTTCTGATCGGATGGAAAGAAGCATACGACAAGATGATTTTCAGGTAATCTCTGGCTTCAATGAAATAAATGTATAGGGACTGAACTTGAAAGCTTGTATCATTTGACAGAATATCAGTGGAATTGTTATGCACAGCGACGGCTCGGACTGACTATGTAAAATTACATCACAGCGGATGAATGGCACCCTTCCAGCAGCCCTGAAATGATAACCTTGTCAGCTATGTTTAAGTTTTGAGACACAGAAAAGTAGAAAATGCCCCCATGGAACCACTTAGAAATGCAAGGCAGTCACATTTGCAATTACATGGGTATGACTTCTCATAAGACAGGGCTAACATAGGAAGGCAAAGAAATAGAATAAAATGTGAAGCTGTAACCGTTTCTCAAATTGTTACCTGTGCACAACTGCCACTTTGCTGCTTCTCAATTAACTTAATTATTCTGCTTTAAATAAAATATCAGTTAATAAGATGATCCCAAAGCATTGTTTGCTCATGAGTTTTAAAAGCAAATAAAAAAAAAACATATACAGCCTACATGAACTATGTTTTTTACAAACACACATATATTTTAAAAATGCAAAGGAAGTTGAATATATATATACACACACATATATATATATTTTAAAAATGCAAGGGAAGTTGCATATACATGTGCGTTTTATATATATATGTGTGTGTGTGTGTGTGTGTGTGTATATTCCTTGCAACTTTTAAGATAACAAAAAATAAAGTCATTGAATCTGTATCCAAACACTTTAAAGAGAACTCTATTGACACTAGTACCCTTCCTTAGGACCCTAGATGCATCTGAAGATTTGGGGAAGTATGAGCCCTTGACCAAGCTGAGTTCTATCCGATGCCTCTCTTCCTCATGTCCAGATGTTAGTCCTTGGTTTCAATAGTGTCAAACCAATAATACTTATTTCTGAAGCGCTATGCAAGAAGAGCAACTGTCATGACTCTAGAGGCCTCTGTGTGTACTGTGTAAAAGGCAGAGTTCACCAAGCAGAACTGACAGGAGCACTGCTGGGGTCAACATCCAGCATACAGAGTGATCATTAGGAAGTGAAAGGTTAGCTAGGGTAGATTACCCCTGGAACTAGCGAAGGTGTGCTAACGAGTCTCTGCTTTCAAGAAGCACTTCTATCTATGTGAAATGGAGGCTATTTATTCAAAAGAGCACGTGTGTACCTGTGGGGGACTTTATGAATCAAATGGAGACAGGAATAGTCAGTCAACCTTGATCATCTTTGCCTGGGCAGTTACAAGTAAGTTTGTTATGAATTAACATAAGAGAAGGGGAAACAGACCCTAAAGGGCACACTGTGTTTCCATTGGAATGTGTGTGTGTGTGTGTGTTTGTGATATATATATATATATATATATATATATATATATATATATATAGAGAGAGAGAGAGAGAGAGAGAGAGAGAGAGAAAGGTGGGATTCCCTTTTGTATGCTGTGAATACCATTCGTTAAGATAGAAACTGCTTTGAGCCTATAACAGAGCAGGGCAGAACAGAGTGAGGTGGGGAAAACTAAACTGAATTCTGGGAGAAAGAAGGCGGAGTCAGGGAGAAGCCATGTGGCCCAGCCGGAGACAGACACTGTAACTTTACTGGGTAAGCCACAGCCTTGTGGCGATACACAAAATAATGGAAATGGGTTAAGATATGAGCTAGCCAGAAATAAGCATAAGCTATTGGCCAAACAGTATTACAAATAATACGGTTTCTGTATGATTATTTCTGGGTTGAACAGGCAGAAACAAACAAGCAGCCTCTTAAAACGTGTGTATGTATGTGTACGTATATGCATAATATACATACATAAGAATTATATGTGTATGTGTTTTGTTTGCATGCATGTCTGTATGTACACCATATGCATGCACTGTTCATGGAGGCCCCCTGGACCTAGAGTTCCTGGTGGCTATGAGCCGCCATCTGGGTGTTAGACTAACTAAACCTGGGTCCTCTGAGAGAGCAGCAAGTGCTCTTAACTAAAAAGACATCTCTCTAGCATCCAAAGAATTTTTTTTTAAGTTTAGAATGATTGTAGGAAAAAATTGAATAACAGTTCACACAGAAGGATAAAGAAGGACTAAAAGTTTAAACAAATTGTTCTATACTAGTAGAAAGAAATTCTGGTGGGAATATGTATATAAGGAGGAATAAATGTAAATTATATTTTTTGAAAAACAAAATGGCATTTATAGGAGATGGTGCACTCCTGAAACCATGACTCCATAGTTAGGATTTCAAACTCTCTAGTTCAAGTTACTAAGAATTCTGGAAAAGAGGAATGTTCCTAATAAATTATTGAAACTATGAATTTTCAATTATTTAGAGATCTCCCCCCAACAACCTCTTAAGATTGCACTTGATTTATGACAACTTACATCTCTGAGGTAATAGACATATTGCTCAGCTACTACCAGCCCATTGATCAGACAAGGAAACTCTTCAATTAGTAACAAATAGAGTGTGAAGCTTGTATGTCAGTATCTTCTCTCACCCTTGATAGCATCCTGCTTTCTTTGTTAGTAAGACTATGACTATGTTTTTTTCTTCTTCTCTCCCTCCCTCCCTCCCTCCCTCCCTCCCTCCCTCTTCTTTTCCCTCCTTTTTTTCTTTCTTTCACCTCTGATTTCTAGAGGCTTAGAATTCTTCAATAGATATGACAGGTTGCTACTTCCCATCTGAGTATTGCTTTTTATTCCCTTGATTCTTTGGAAAAACATGACTTTCTATTTTTATCTCCTTAATGTTTTTGTGTGTCCCAAAGACAGTGCAATGGATGATTCAACGGGGATAATTACATAGAGATAGAAAGTTCAGTATTTTACATTTAATCCCAAAAGAGAACTAGGTGGATATTGATAACAAGAGCTTTTTTTTTTGGTTAAGGATTAGATAACAAATATTTTTTTGTTGCAGGCTATAAGACCTTCATTGCAACAACTCTATTCAGTAAACTGTTAAGTCAGTCAGACACAATATATTAAGGGCTAGGTCCAACTATGTTCCAATTAGACTTTATTTACTAGACAGCATCTAGACCAGATTTGGCCCGTAGACTATAGTTTGACAACACCTATTTTTAGAGAGAATGAATTTTTCTATTGTTTTCTAATATTGAAAATGAATTAAGTACCATTGTGACACAATTTTATATTTGTCTTTTCACATAGTGCCATGCAGAATACGTTGATTTATCCTCAGAGATGAATTACTTGCATCTCTCCCACATTCTACTTTATAATATCAATGAATTATATCCAGGTATTACATATAAACTATATATTATATATACATTATATATAAGCATTTTTTACCTATTCCCTGTCATCTAGTGATATACAAGGTTACATTATGGTTAAAACTTTATGCTCCATGTTTTAAACTAAATTTTTACAATTTTTTGAACAAGATAAATTTTGGTATATTTGAATATAGATGTAAATCTTTACACAGTTTAGAGATCACAACTACTGGTGGCAGTTTATATGTTTACCTTCCATAACATAGTGACTTGATAGTTATTCTAGAGCTATATGTGTCTTTAATTATTTGTGATGCCTAACTAATATCATTCACAGTATTGTAATTATTAATGCTTAGCATTCTTGGGACTAAATTCTCTCCACATTAGTAGCCTCAATATTTATCAAACATAGAAATGTAAATAAAGACAGATTGTTGCCTATTTTGCATTTTTAGTAAGTAATACCTGAAACAAATTTTATCTATTACTATTTTTAATTCTACATTGCTGGGAATTTCATCAATTTTAAAACTGCAAATTATAGGACATTTTGAACCATTATAAAATTTCTACGTAAAAGCAAGAAGTTCATCCACATATTCATGTATATTTCTTTTTCAGTTAACTTGTTTCTGTCCATCGTATTGGAGTAGAAAATTTACATTTACAGTATTCAGTGATGAGCAATTAGGAAACCTTTTGTAAGAAGTGGAAATGATAGACTAAAACAAACCATTTTCACGTGTGTGTTCATCTACTAAAATTAAATGATTCTGTAAAGATAAATAAAAAGGCCTTATAGTGGTACATACTCAGGATATCCAATTACATGCAACTACTTGTATCTGCAATCATCAGTCAAAACATATTAGGTAAAAGAAGACATGTACATTTTTCTTCACTGCAAATGAGAGTAGTTTTATAATTTTACTAGATTGTTATAGGAAACCATAAGTAACATCCCCACTCCAGTGCACATTAGTTTCTAGGTTCATCTTACAATAATATGTGAATAGACATGACATCTGGACCTCTGCTATTCAGATCTAAATTATATTCCTGTACAAAGCTCAAACTGACTCACTTCAAATCCAAAAGCCAGCAAGGCATGGTAACACAGACCTGTAGTCTCAACCAATGTAGAGGCAAGAGAAACAGATCTTGGGCTTCAGATTTGACAGTTTGGTGAGATTTTTGTTTCAAAATAAAAAATTCAAAAGAAGGGGAAAGGGGACTGGTGGTTCATTTCTGCAGTGGAATTCCTGCTGAGCATGCCAGGACCTAGGCTCTTAGGACTGCAAAAGGCAAGCAAACAACAAAATGAAGAGCCATGAAACATCTAAAATTTATACTTCACCAGCTCATAGGCGCACGCACGCACACACGCACGCATGCACGCGCACGCGCGCGCGCACACACACACACACACACACACACACACACACACACACACCTCAGATGTTCAGCTTCATAGGGCTAGTCCTCTCTTCACCAAGCAAGAATCCAGGACATAGAACCAAGGGTCTTTATGTGTCAGAGAACCAGACCCACCTTGTGTAGTAAGGGAGATGACCATCTCGAGCCTACTGTCCACCCAGGAGATGAAAATACAGAAGACTACGCATTTTCAAAAGTGCCATCCTCCTCACTATACAGATAGAAGCTTTTCAAGATTAAATTAAGCATTATTCACCCTGACCTAGACATAGTCTCTTCAATGTCTTGCATTTCTGTTGTAAATAATAACAAATGCCTGGGGTTTTAAATTGGCATTCAATCAACCCCAATTTGCTAACTTAGTGCTATAAAAACAATGCTGCATACTAGTCATTTGCATTGTCCATTGGTCCTTCAAATGATCCCATTTTCTCTAATTACTATTCAAGAAATTTCTGCAATGGGCAAGTTGAAGGAAGGGAGCCCACGCAGTGTCTAAGCATGAGTTTTCACTCTCTGGTTACAGTAAGAAAAATCAGCTTTCTACAAGTTCATAAGTGAGGGGAGCCAAGCACCAGTAAATCGTGGTTCATTTGGTGATTAGAATTTCATACAACTTTATGTATTGTGACACTTTTGTTTCCCAGTATTTAACAATGCAAAAATTGTTCTCAGCTCACAGGGAGTAGGTTAATTTGGTGATGGGATAGAATTTTCTAACATGTACCCTATACTATGCTATTTTTACATTTTACCCTACTATACTTTTTCTTATCTTGTAGTTATTGCTAATCTCCAGTCTAAAACTGAAGATGATACTCACCCCCTTCTCTCCCTATTTTGTCTCTATCTCTTTCTCTGTGAATCTTTATGAATCTCTTTCTTATACTTATTCTCTCTCATGGATCTCTGTTTCTGAGAGTTCTCTCTGGCTCTCTCATTTTAACTCCACCTCCTTTCCTCTGCCCCTTCTTCCGGCTGTATAATTACGGCAAAAATAATATCCTGCACATATTTTATGCCATAATCCCATCTTATTTTTCATGATTGATTCTCGGCAAATGAGAACTGCTATTCATTCTCTATCAGGAAATCAAATTTTTGAAGGGAAAAGCTTGGTTTCTAAGCAGGGTCACCAGGAATACAAACCTCCAGGGAAAAAAAATAATAAAAGAGTGTCCCCCTCTATGGTGCTTTCTGTTCCTTTGATTTAAAACATCTCCTGCCACGGTAGAGTGGCAATGCTTCAAACATAACCAGCTGGATATGGGATGCTTTCATACCTAGCCTACCCAGTCCACTTCATGTAGGTTATACCAGCACGAGCCTTCTTCACGGGAGAGGATGGAGAAACCGACAACTTTCACCTGAAGGGGAATTTGAAAAATCACAACCTGCTCTGTAATTACCAGGACTACTGTTAGGATATGATTGATTCCACACACAACAACATGTAGGGATCTGGGATGTGGGGGGAATAGTAGTCAGCGTCCAATAGCCCTATGAGAAACACAAAATCACACTCCATCCAGAGATGGGGCCAAAGGAACTTCCTTGTAAAGGAACTAGTTGTTACCAGGCCGTGGACTAATAAAGGTTTAGTTTTCATTTTGCATTACTTACAACTTCTCCGTGGTACTGAAAGCCTTTGCCTTAATGAACCAAAATCGCAAGAATTAGCTAAACTATAAGAAACCAATTATGTTTCACAATTTTCATAGAATTAAGTCTCTAGATATTACATATCTAGAAATATACATAGATTACATATTAAATCATTGTCTTAACATGCATGTGCTTTCATGTGTGTCTGGGTGAATGTGTGGAGGTCAGAGGGAAAACCTGAGTGTTTATGTCATGTGAGACAGTGACTTCCACTGGTCTGGAGTTCATAGATCCAGGTAGGCTTGCCATCCAGTAGGTCCCAGTTATTCTGTCTCAATTTTCCAACCACCCGGATTACAGCTGTGTTCCACTGTACCACACACAGGTTTTTTTTGTATAGGTTTTGGGAGTCAAACTCAGGTCCACATGTGGACAAGGCAAATAGTTCAGAAAATGAGCTATCTCTAAAGCTCACTTATTGAACCTTTTATTGGTATTGAATTACATGGTCATTGACCAGTAAACTATTACATATATTACCTCCTACTGCCTTCTCTTTCCCCATTTCTTTTTGTTCCTTAGAATAGAAGAGTCTTTTGTTTGTCATGAATGAGTACATGCTAAGGATGTTACACTGGCCAGCTGTGTAACTATGGGAGAAATGCTTACTCATAGGAGAAGGCAAGACCCAGAGCCTAAAGAAATTAGAACTTTCCAAAGTGTAAATTCTGATATACTTATAGCCAAATGCCCTGCTTTATTTTACAAATTTCTTCCGAAGAAATCTTCAAGACCATTAAATTGGGAACCTTTTCAATGCTTATCAGTGGCATTACCACCAATCTCTACCTGTAATCTTTGTGTATACTCCTATCTTGAGCTGCATGTTACTGGACCAGGTGATTGTTACCAAAGAGCGTGTCAGTGTCCTTTAGGAAAGGGATATGCTCAGAGCCATATGTTAGGGCTAATAGTCTACCACATATATGCAAGGTGAGAGAAACACACATCAGGACACTGTTTCAGCAGCTTAAATGAAACTTGATGAAGGTCTGGCCTTAGGGGCTGTTTTCTTCTAAGTTAAAAGGTGGAAATCCAGGGCATTGCTGGAGGGCTCATAGCAATACAACCCGCAAAAAGAACTCAACAGAGTCCTGGGTGTTTCCTCTGTGACCTTCCAGAATTTTCCTTGTGGAGCACCCACCCATTGAGGGTCTAAGAATTATATTTTATACTGGAGACCAATGAAGTTGTCTCTAAGAGAAGTGTTGTGTGTCTAGTGCTATAGCATGTTTTTCCTTCCAATTTAACATCTGAAAGACACAAGGGACCTGAGGAATCATTTCAAATTCCATGCTAACAACGGTCATGTATCCACTCACATTGGCTTTACAGGACACTTCCAGCTTCCTCGTGGTTATTAAATTATGAGTATTCTATTATTCAATTAGTTCTTCCTGGCTCCTGGAAGTCAGAGTTCAGAGCTGAAAGTCTGGTTAGATTCATGAGATATTTACATATATTCATCACAGCACGCTCTTTAAGATGACATCCATTAGAGTAAAATATCTGATTCTTAGTGTGTTATGATTAGAGGTACCGCAATGATAAAGACTGTGCCACAGGGTGGCCCGATCCACGGCAGTCTGATGTCCTGCGCACTCAAGGAAGGCCTCCTTGAGAAAAGGGTTGGAAGAATGATGGCGTTTCCTTTTTCTCTGAGGCTGCAGAGGGGTCATTCTTCTTATTATTAATATTAACTTCAATGCCCTCAAAATGTTACTAAATGAGAATCCATGAGCTGAGGGAGGAAAAAGAGACAGAATCCTTACTGGTTACATTTGCTTAATTTCTGTCTGAGCTCTCCAAAAGTTCCTGATAACTGGAAGAAAACTTTTTTTAAAAAAAAAATAAACCATAAAATAAAGTAATTGAAGTGTGATTTCTGTTTCACTTCCGAGTAGGAATTAGGAATAGTACTGAACATCACTGGATCATTCAATTTTTCATACAAATATATAGCACATGTTATTATGGTTGTATTTGTGGCCCCCATAGTTCAATGTATGAATGCTATTGTTCCAAGCTTGGCATGTTGCAAGATGATGAGATCAATAACTGGGGTATGGAATGGGTCTTCTGGTTACTGAGAACACGCCCTCAAAGGACACCACCCATTGTATTTAACTCCTTCCTCTGTCTTCTACTCAGGAGGGAAGGGTTTTCTACAACTTTTGTGGTATTGCTGCCAAGATGAGTGGCCTCATCGAGGAACCAAAGAACTGAGGACAAAAGATCATTTGGTGCAGTTTTAAATATCTTGAGCCAAAATCAATCTTTTTCCTTTACAAACTGGTTTGCTGAGATGTGTTACGAGAATGGGAATCGGACAGACAGGTATGTATTCCAGTTATCCTTACTCTTTAGGTGTGAAAAAACAAAAACTAAAGCCAAAGTGGGAGAAAACTTTTTTTTTTCCCTGAAATCCTAAAGCTAATCCTTAGCAAACCTAAAAATTACCAGTGCAAGACAATTTTCAAGTTCTACTTTGGCTAATAAATAAAGGGAACAAAAGTGGTACGTCCAGACCAGTATCAGTCACTAACACTTCTAGCCCTTTCTAAGCCCACTGACCCAAAAGCCACAGGCTGGAGCCTCCAGGAGGACAGGGACCATTTCTTAGTGATCTTTCTTTAAAGATTCATTTTATTATTTTGATTATTTTTATGGGCATAGAAATTCTGACGACATAGCTGTCTGTGTACCATTTGTGTTCCTGGTGGCCATGGATGGAGGTCAGAAGAAAGCAGTGGATTCTCTGGAGCTAGAGTTATAGTGGTTTTGAGCTGCCAAATATGAGTTCTTGTAAATAAGCTCAGGTCCCCTATAAAATCAGTACATGCTCTTAACCGCGGAGCTTGGGTGTGGGAAGTTTTTCTGTGTATGTGTTGCTTTTACTAGATAATGAACAAAGAAGCTTCTTTTGGCCAATTACCTAACAGAACACAGCCAGGCTGGAAAAGATATATAGAGAGAGTGGGCAGAGTCAAGGGGAAACCACTACCTGGGACAGACATGTCCTTCCACAACCCGCCGAAACTTTGTCTGTAGGTCACGACCCCGTGGTGATGTACAGATGAATGGAGATGGGTTAGTTTAGAATCAAAGAGCTAGCTAGCAATATGCTTAAACTATTGGCCAAACAGTATTGCAAATAAGATAGTTTCCGAGTGGTTATTTCTGGTCTAAGCAGCCAGGACCAAATGAGCAGCCTCCAACAACAGAGCTTTTCCTCTAGCTCTTAGCTACTGTTCCCTGTAACTACTTCAGACATCTCGTGGGGTTCTTGTGACAAGAGGAATCATGTGTCACTTAGAAATGGGGACACATTTTAAGAAATATACCCTTAGACAATTTCATCCTCGTAGGCACATAATATAAAATATAAACACCTAGACGGTACAGCCTAACCCTACACACCTATCATGCATGTGGTCTATCTCTGACCAAACCACTCTTATGGGATGTGTAAGTGTTAACAGCAGTGCAGGAACTGCCATTATAGAACTACTACACGTGCTTATTCTGGCTTATTCTTTACAAGTCTCTTACAGACTAGGTGTTCAAATTCCCCTGCACATCGCAATCATCAACACCTCCTATGCTGATGCTTATCAGAGCACAAAGCCAGAGTGTGGCGAAGACAGCTTGAACCAGGTTTGAATACCACCAGAGTCAAAGATCTATACCCCAGCATGTGTGGTCACACCAGCCAGCGGGTATTTTAATGGACTTACACTGACGGTGGCCTCTACTTCATATCACAGAAATAATTTGTGTCCTCAAATCAGTTTTTTTGGCTGCAACTATCCCAGATCTCCACCTAATGAAGGAGGAGAATATGTGCTATATAGTCATAAACACAAACATATAATTTGTGCTTGTTCATTTACCTGGTGTCACATTTCAAATATAATGCTAATTGGAGGTTAAAATTAGATGATGCGTATAGCGGATGCCTTGGAATCTTCATACTCTTCAAAATGTTTTTACTTAAAATGTTGACAAACCATCAAACGAGAAAGTGCTCCCTGATTGGGATCTTTAAAATGGGATCTTTTAAAATTCAAAGTGAAGACTGTTTGAGATGCACAGAACAAGTTGGATTGTGCCATGTCAACCGGATGAGAGAAGGTGCCAAAGTTAGGTCTTGTAATGATCCATCTTTGTTCACGCCACTGTGCTTCAGACTTCCTAGGCAGCTGGTGAGGAACCCGTTCAGGTATGCTTAGGAGGACATTTCCAGAGAGGTATACCTGAGGTAGGGGACCCACCTTGATGGAGGATAGATGGGACAAAATGGAAGAAAAGCAGCTGACAGACAGCTCAGCATGGGAGTTACTTGTCCCACGTCTCATCAGCACTGAAGAAAAGCTGCTATGATGTCCCAGGCATACAAAACCAACTACCATCAACTAAACTACAGAAAACTGTGAGTCAAAAAAAAAAAAAAGACAAAAACAGTCTTTCCTCCCTTGCTCCTGTCGGGTGGCTTGTCAAATGATGAGAAGTACCAAACACAGCAGCTGCTTCCTGAAACATTTAAAACCAGGGCTAAGAGGGCTTCACAGATGGTAACCTGGTTAAGGGCATATGCTTCTCTTGGCGAGAACTTGAGGTTTGTTTTCAGCACCCATGTCTGTTGACTTACAGTCACCTGTAACTCCAGTTCTAGGGGGATCTGATGCTCTCTTCCAGATTCCACAGACAGCCACACGCACGCGCGCACACACACACACACACACACACACACACACACACACACAGAGAGAGAGAGAGAGAGAGAGAGAGAGAGAGAGAGAGAGAGAGAGAGAGAGAGAGAGAGAGAGAGAGAGAGAGAGAGGCGGGCAAAACTAATGAGTTTGAAGGAAGGAGTATAGCTAGGTCGTTTCTCAGCTTACCACAGTCTTGTAATGGAATACTTCATGATCAATTACCTGGCATTACCTAAGGAAGGTTTACCTATTAACTCAGTCATCTATTACTACAATTAAAAGGAGAAAATGCTGTAATTTTTCCCAATTTAGGGATGGGGATTTACTCCTGTGAAGTGGATGTAAGCATTGCAGCATAGTCCTATGTATCTTGGTATTTTAATCATTAATATTTGTTCACATCATATTTAAAATTTCTCTCCATCCTATCTATAGGCCATGTTGTTGGGTGATGATGGTCCCTACTTAAAATAGTCTATCTTTTAGGGGAAGGTGGTATTTACACATGGAAAAACTTCATGCTACCAGAATTATTTTTTCTAAAAAAGAAGTTAAAAAATGATTGGAACAGGCAATCGTTGGAGGTGATTATTCACCTGGACTATCTTCATATACTCCAGAGAGCTGTGTGGCAGAGGCACAATAGAAGACATATTTTTATTTAAAATGCCAAGCTTTGATCTGTGATCGTTAGATCACATTAATTCAAATCCTGCCAATTTGAAATTCATTGACTTATAGAATTTTAGAGATGAACAAATTAGGAGGATAAATAGAAATAAACTGAGAATATTTATTCTCTTTGGGGAAACACATTTGATGCACTTAAAATAAGCAGAAATCACGTAGCTGTTTACAAACAGCATATCTAACTCTAATGTTTTCTACATTACTTTAAAAATAATGTATTTTTTAACACTTCTACTCAATCTATTTGAGCCTCATGTGTACTGAATGAAAATAAACATACATTTTATCAGTGGTAACTTGGGTTTATATATTTTTCCTTCCATACGTTTGTCTTAACTGATAAATCTTAGAAGTGTTTAAGTATTTTAAACAAAACGCTTATATAAGGTCAGGACACACAAAACCTTAACAACCTTAAGAGCTATTATGGCAATGGAAGCCAAACACATTCTGAAACAATCTCAGAACTCACTTTTTCCCCTCAATTCTCTAGTCATTATTTCTCTTTTTATATAATTATGAGTAGATTTTGTATTCGCTATTAATCACTGGGATGATATCTGAGTATCATCTAAGTGCTTAGAAGAGGGAAAAATTGGATTATCAATTGATTGATTTGGGGTTATAGAGACAGGACTTAATTCTGTAGCCAGGTTGGACCTGGAGCTTCTAATGTAGCCAAAGATAGCCTTGAACTTATGTTAATCCTCCAGCCTCATCATTCTCAGTGTTGATTATAGGCATGAGCCAACATGCTTGCCAGATCTATTTATTTGGTCCTATAGTATCAGGTGTTTTAGTCCATGGTGACTGGCCCCTGCTGTATTGAGCTAGTGACAATAATGAACGCTTGGGCACTCTGGTGGAGGACATATTTGATAGAGGAGGCTACTTAATTCTTTTTTTAAAAAAAAAAAAACATTTATTGAGAATGTGGCTTTCACATCACGCATTCTGATTTGACTTAGCTCCCCATCCCCTGGCATCCACTTCTCCCCCACAAAATAAAAACCAAACCAACCAAACAACAACAAAAAAATAAGAATAATAATCTTATCATTAAAGTTTTAGTGTGGCCCATTGAGAAACAGTTAATCCTTCAGTGTATGTTCATCATTACTTGAGATTATTCATTGCCAGTACTGAATGGTCAGACTCAAGGCCTCTGGTTTCTGCTACACCACCCAAAATGGGCTCTCACTGGGGCTCTTCTTTGATATCCCATTGTTGCTCTATGTCATGGTGATAGAGCAGTTTTGGAGCTATAGGTGTGTCCCCTTCATGTGCTCCAACAGTTCACAGATTCAGTAGCTATTGGGGTGGGCCACCTCAAAGCCCTGGTTCTGGGCCTGGGTGGAAGTTAGGTAAGTCAGACTGCCAGTCTTCCCTCATCACCACTAACCTGGAGGAGCTCTCCAGCACTGCCTCAGATGGCTCATTCAATGCAGCCAACAGCAAGGAGCAGGGTCAGTTCTCCCGCTGGCTACTTATCTCTTGACAGAAGGGAAAAAAAGAAAGTGGAAGCAGTCAGGATCCCAGTGTGCCTTTTGAAGTCACATCCCCAGGGACCTAGCTTGCATTCACTTGATTCCCACCCAGGAAAGATGTCACGATCCCCTGCTGTCACAGCAGGCTGGGCTGAGGCTTTTAATCACTGCAACATTAGGGGACATTTAAGATCCAATCCCTAAGTAGTATTTTTTAGAATCAAAAAAAAAAATATGTGTCACATGACATTTCAAAAACTTGAGATTAGAAGCAGCTAAATAATCTTTTTCTTTGAGAATCTGTTATAGTTCAAAGACAGTAATTTTTTGTTAAAAAATATGTTCTACAAAACCATTTGGAGTTACACATAGGAAGCAATCTCCTGTGCCCATCTGTTGTAGGGTACTTCCCACTTTCTCTTCTATCAGGTTCAATGTGGTCTGACTGATATTGAGGTCTTTAATCCATTTGGACTTGAGTTTTGTGCATGGTGATAGATATGGGTCTATTTTTGTTCTTCTACAGGTTGACATCCAGTTATGCCAGCACCATCTGTTGAAGATGCTTTCTTTTTTCCATTGTATACTTTTAGCTCCTTTATCGAAAATGAGGTGTTCATAGGTTTGTGGGTTAAAATCCGGGTCTTCTATACGATTCCATTGGTCGACTTCTCTGTTTTTATGCCAGTACCACACTGTTTTCATCACAGTAGCTCTGTAATAGAGTTTGAAGTCAGGGATGGTAATGCCTCCAGAAGATCCTTTATTGTATAGCATTGTTTTGGCTATCCTGGGTTTTTTGTTTTTCCATATAAAGTTGATTATTGTCCTCTCAAGATCTGTGAAGAATTTTCATGGGACCTTGATGGGGTTTGCATTGAATCTATAGATTGCCTTTGGTAGAATTTCCATTTTTACTATGTTGATCCTCCCAATCCAAGAGCAAGGGAGGTCCTTCCATTTTCTGGTATCCTCTTCAATTTCTTTCTTCAATGCCTTAAAGTTTTTGTCAAATAGATCTTTTACTTCCTTGGTTAGAGTTACCCCAAGATATTTTATGCTGTTTGTGGCTATCTTGAAAGGTGAAGCTTCTCTGATTTCCCTCTCTGCTTCCATATCCTTTGTGTATAAGAGGGCGACTGATTTTTTGGAGTTGATCTTGTATCCTGCCACATTACTAAAGGTGTTTATCAGCTGTAAAAGTTCTTTGGTGGAGTTTTGAGGGTCGCTTATGTACACTATCATATCATCTGAAAATAACGAAAGTTTTACTTCTTCCTTTCCAATTGGAATCCCCTTGATCCCCTTATGTTGTCTTATTGCTATTGCTAGAACTTCAAGCACTATATTGAAGAGGTATGGCAAGAGTGGACAGCCTTGTCATGTTCCTGAGTTTAGTGGGATGGCTTTGAGTTTCTCTCCATTTAATTTGATGTTAGCTGTCGGCTTGCTGTATTTGCTTTTATTATATTTAGGAATGACCCTTGTATCCCTAATCTCTCCAATACTTTTATCATAAAGGGATGTTGAATTTTGTCAAATGCTTTTTCAGTATCTAATAAAATGATCATATGGTTTTTTTCTTTCAGTTTATTTATATGATGGATTACATTGATAGATTTTCGTATGTTGAACCAGCCCTGCATCTCTGGGATGAAGCTTACCTGATCATAATGGATAATTTTTCTAATGTGTTCTTGGATTCGGTTTGCCAGTATTTTGTTGAGGATTTTTGCCTCAATGTTCATGAGTGAGATAGGCCTATAATTCTCTTTCTTGGTTGAGTCTTTGTGCGGTTTTGGTATCCTAGAGTGGCTCCCAGGAGCCCAAGGCGATGTCCCCAGTTAGTTCCTTGGGCAGCTGGGGATAGGGAACCTGAAATGACCCTATCCTATAGCAATACTGAAGAATATCTTGCATATCACCATAGAACCTTCATCTGGTGATGGATGGAGATAGAGACAGAGACCCACACTGGAGCACTGGACTGAGCTCCCAAGGTCCCAATGAGGAGCAGAAGGAGGGAGAACATGAGCAAAGAAGTCGGGACCACGAGGGGTGCACCCACCCATTGAGACAGTGGAGCTGATCTATTGGGAGCTCACCAAGGCCAGCTGGACTGTGACTGAAAAAGCATGGGATAAAACTGGACTCTCTGAACATGGCGAACAATGAGGGCTGATGAGAAGCCAAGGACAATGGTACAGGGTTTTGATCCTACGTAATGTGCTGGCTTTGTGGGAGCCTAGCCAGTTTGGATGTTCACCTTCCTAGATATGGACGGAGGGGAGAGGACCTAGGACTTACACAGGGCAGGGAACCTTGACTGCTCTTTGGACTAGAGAGGGAGGGTGAGAGGAGTGGGGGGAGGGGAAGAGGGTGGGAGGAGGGGGAGGGAAATGGGAGGATGGGAGGAGGCGGAAACTCGTTTTTTTTTTTCCTTTTCTCAATTAAAAAAAACATTTGGAGAATGTTCATCTTAATTAATCATGGCAGAATACAAACTCGTGTTGCACTTCTCTTTTTACATTCATTTCCAGTTTCCTTGTCTTTCTCTCTGAATCAGTTGTTTTCAGCGACTGCATGTCCATGAAGTCATCTTCCAGAGATATGGCAGAGAGAAATTACTAATCACATCATCTAGTCATGATTTGGGGGACGTGTACAGCTGTTGATTTCTCTTCTAGAGCTTTGTGGGTACCTTTCTACTGAAATTTTGAAGCCAGATAATTTTAGAGCATTTGGTTGCCTAGGAGCTGGAGAGATGACGCAGCTCTCTCTCCAGAGAAGAACATATGGTACTTTTATGGATCATCTCTCTTTGTTTCCCAGCCCCAATGTGAACTGGCTCCCATCCTCAGGGATCAGATGCCCTCTTCTGGCCTCTGTAGGTACCTACACTAATGTGCACGTACCTACATACACACACACATACAATTCAAAATAAAATAAATGTTTCATAAGAGAACATTTCATTGCCTAGACCCTCCAGAACATAAACCCAAGCTCACCATCTTCCTTCACAGCCCCTGTTTGGAGAAGTGTCTCTCCAGTGACAGTTTGAGGCCTGACTTATTCATTCTTTAAACACATTCCTTCACGCCTGCAATTCACTAAGACTGAATTAAACCCTAATGATAGAAGGGAGACTATGACAGACGTAGTCATTTACACTCAAGAATGCTATCCTTGGATGAAGAACAACAGACAACCAAAATGAAACATGTATAATTTAATGAAATAGCTACAATGTTTAAAGCAAAAACCGATGCAAATAGAGGGGACTCCAGTGCTAGGATCCAGGGTATCCGGGGAGGATAGCCTTCCAAATCATGAAAGATGAACACCTGGACAGAAACTTCATAGTCACACAGGTGTGTCTTTTAGGCAGAGCAATGAGAGAGCAGGGTTTTCATGGCATAGGGAGAGAAATGACACACAGAGACAAGAGAACTCGTTCTCAGCAAAGAGTGAAAGATTCTGCTTAGATGATGTATAGGTCAAGGAAGGAGATTGTGAAAGAAGTTTCTGACAAGCGAAAAGAGCAAATCCTGGATCGAAACACTCCAATTCCTGTTTTCCTCATCACCAAGCCTGTGACAATTATTTTGTCTATTCTCTCGGTAGCTTTCCCATCCTTCGGTGAGTTGCTTATATTGTCTACTTTCATTTAATGGCAAAAAACAAGACAAAACAAAACCCTATCTCATACCCAGCTTGCATTTCACTGAAGTGCCATAGGAGTGTTTAGTACTCACATCCTTTAGAAATGGCCTTGCTCCCTTGCCCACAGAAGTAGAAGTGGCAATGGACGTTCCCTGCTTCCAAACCATCTAGCAGGTCTGAAGGTTGCACTGTGCTGTCATTGAAGATAAAATGGAAAAACACTTAAACAGCCATAAATATTCTGCTGAAAAAGTGCTTTAAAATACAAAAGGGGGCCAGCATATTTTAGCACAGGTTTATGTCTTACCCTCAAATACCATTTCAATAAATGCCTACCGATTCTAGAGGTTTATCTAAAGAAAATAATAGGAAATGGATAGTGATGGATAGGGTATTCATTAAGTCTGGTTGCAATGGCAAAAACATTGTAAAGAAGTTTAAGGTTGTTCAAAGAAAAAGGAGTGTAAAAAATGATGGTTTATCCACCCAAAGGAGTATCACACAGCTATTAAAAATAATGAGGTAGGTGAACACCTTGTGATTAAAAGGTGTAACAAAACCATGTTGCCAGTAAAAATTTTATGGGTTTGGTTATGTAGAATTGGACAAATCTCCCTGCAGAAAGGGGAATTGAAAATAATAACCATCAGAAGATAACCATGGCAGGGAATTCCTTGGTGCTTTGTTTTACTCTTTATATTGCGCAGGTTTTTATGACCACTGAAACCCTGTACTCGATGGAGAGAGTAGTGGAATATGCTCTTGGCATGTAGCTTGTTAGGTCATTCATTTCAATTTCTCCCCATGCAGTTATCATATATCTTTGCTACCTCCCTTGGGCACCTGAAGAGAGGTGACAATTGAGACTGGAACAATGCCAGCATGTATCTGGCCATGATTCTACCTTTTTCTCCTCTACTTTCTTGGACATGAGCTATTAGATGATACTGCGGGGGTGGTTTGTCTCCAGGACTTAATGCCTCCTAAAGATGCCAGAGTTAAAAAATGTGGAGACATTATAGGCATATACAGGCATAGGTAGATTCTTATAGACTGTCTGTAGAGAGATTAGATACCCTTGTTCCTCTGAGAAAGAATAATTTATACCTCATGAGAATGTGGTTGCAAGAATTTTAAAAATGTTTTCTTGAGGCTAGAGAGATGGTTCAGCATTTAAGGGCACCTTCTATTCTTCCAAAGGACCTAAGTTTGGTTCCCAGCACCCCTTTCAGATCAGGAAGACTCACAGGACCTGTAACACCAGTTCTAAGGGCTTCAATACTTTCTTCTGGACTCCAAAAGTACCTTTATCTCTCTCTGCCTCTCTCTCTCTCTCTCTCTCTCTCTCTCTCTCTCTCTCTCTCTCTCACACACACACACACACACACACACACATACACACACACACACACAATTAAAAATAAAAAATCTTAAAAATATAATTTTTATGTGTACAAGAGGACTTTTTACATCAAGTGAGTTCTAAGGTTACAGACCTAAAAAAAACCAAATAAATACAGTCCTGCCTACCCCTTTAAATCAGGCTGACAGCCTTGGCCTTTGTACTTAATGTTATTCTCTGAGATAAGATCTTCCATCCACCAGCAAACCCATAATCTTTACTACTTTCAAAACCAGGCTTCCAATATCCTCAATGAGACAATCTCCCTTCATAGTCTTTCTGTGCTCAGTGTGTGACGTTCCCCCGAGCTGCTCTCATCAGCATTGTCTAATCAATCTTCTCAGCTCCTGTATCTGTCTGGGGAAGCCTTCCTCATGATTTCTGCATACACTCCACTGCTCGAGCCCTTGGGTTCTGTGACAATTGCACTCCTGCAGAAAGCATGTTTTACTCTCTGATGTGGGCTCCCTTCTCTCAGCATGCTCGGTGGATGCCCATAAGTCATCCTCTTGAACTGAACGAACTGTGCTCAGTCCCCACCAAAAGCAATTTGTATGCTAACTTCTATGCCCACCCCTGTACCTCAAAATATGGCACAGCAAAAGGAAAGGACTTAAAAATGTGGCAATGTTAAAATAAGGAGGTTAGCTTGGTTCTGCTTCAGTATTCCTTTTTCCTGTTGCTATGATAAAATATTCTAACCAAACCAATTTTAAGGGAAAAAGGATTCACTTGGCTTACAGTTCTAGGTTCCCTAGTTCATCATGACAAGAGTTTTATGGTGTTACCTACATCATATCCATAATCAGGACAAAACTACAGGAAGCCGTTTAAGTCTGTGTGCTAGTGCTCAGCTTGTTTTCTCCTTTCTTGTGCGACCCATGATTCCCTGCCTAGTAAATGGTGCCATTCAGAGTGGGCAGATAATCGCCACCATAGATGTGCCCAGAGACTCACCTTCCAGGCCATTCTAATCTCTGTCACATAGACAATCACCCATCCATCACAGGGTCCTCATTCAATACGATGGTCTTTTGTGGAGAAGAGAAATTTTATATATAAGTAGTGGCTATTTTTCATGAGCACAAAGGAAGGTCTATCTGAAGCCAGAAATAAGGCAATTTTTTTTTTGTAAGCCAGAGAAAAACGTCTCAAGGGCCATCAAATCTGCCAAAGATGTGAAGCCTCCAGAGATGTAAGACAACAAATTTATGTCATGTAAACCACTTAGTTTCAGGTACTTTGGTGCAGTTCAGTTACCAAAGTCATACAAATGGAGCTGTCACTCCTCCATGTACACTGAAAGTTAAGCCACAAGTCAGAATGTGTAAGTCCGCGAATCAAACGGCTTTCTTTCATTAATTAAATTTACTTATTTTATATCCTGACTTCAGTTCTCCTCATTATATTTTTTATTCCTATCCTATAGATGAGGGGAAATTTTTCCTTTTGTGTTCCATGTTGCCTAAAAATAAGACAGATATCAGTTTATAACTGGGCTATTTTTCCCCTACTGAAAAGAATAAAAAGGTAGAATCTTGCTGGTCATTGAAATTTATCAAATATTTAGGAACTCTGAACAATGGGACACAAGGGCACAGTCTCGATATTTAATCTTGGAGTCAAGTTTAACATTGAGGCAAACGTAATCCACTGAACAAAAACAAAAGAGATAGAAGCTTCTATTCAGATTCCATAGCTGTTATAGTCTGTGTTTATCCAGAGTCTGAGCCCCGGGCTGTGGACTGAAGAGGAACTGTGGACTTCTGAGGCACCGAATAGTCATGAGCTCTGAAGGCTGGGCACTGTCTGGATGACTCAAGCTGTCCTGTGCAGAGGATGATGGTGGAAACAGCAGTGACCAGAGCTGCACCACTTTAGGAAAACCCTTTGCCTGGAAATTTACACAAAGTTGTAAAATTCTGACAGGTCTCTAATCCTCTGTCAACATATCAAAGAATTGAAATATCATCTGAACCACTTTGATTGGCAAAGATTTCTTAAGTTCACAGGAAAGAGTAACCTCAAAGAAAAATTTGATAAATTAGAATTCAATAACATGGAGTTTCCTTTTTATCAAGATGCCATTAAAAAATTGAAAAGGCAAATCATAGATTAACAAAAGATACTCTCAACTTTATCTAGAAGGAAGCAAATCCATTAGAAAAAAAATTGCTTAATAGAATGACCAATGGGCAAAAAATTTAATGGGAGAAAGAGGTGGAAAGCACAGGAAATCCATTTTTTTTAATACAACATAATAGCTGAAGCGATGGGTAGGCAGCTCAGTCCTCAAACTTAGTACTATATGTGAAGGCTTGAGTTTGATCCCCAGAATCACGTGTTTAAAAAAGACAGGTATGATGGCATGCCCCTGAAGTCAGTCCCGGTGCTGATACGGCAAAAACAGGCAGATCCAGTGAGCTAGTCAGTCAGCTAGCCTGGACTACTTGATGTGTTCCATTCCAGTAAGAAACTGTCTCAAAAAGACAAAACAAGGCAAACCAGCAAACAAACAACAACCAAAAATATATATATATTGGACAATGCATTATATTGGACTACCATTTCAGGTTATCCTCTAGCTTTCACAGGCACCACACACACGGGTTGACACACACGCATGCGTAGACACCTTGTAGAAACCACAGCTTTCCCAGTTGACGAAGACTCTATGTGAAATAGATGGAGTTCTCACACACTGATTACAGAAAACTGCCGCAGAAAAAGTGGGAAACACAAGTCCAAATTCAATAGACAACATAGGAAACAGTCCCATTTATATGACATTAAGACGAATTAGTAGACAGTACCATACTTAATTACAGAGGAGAGCAGATGTAGGAAAAAAATTTAATTATCTAATTTGTGGCTATCCTCCATATTTCTGTGAATGGTGGTTCCATAAATGCACGGGTCTGAAAGTTCCATTGAGCCACAAACTTAAGTGATGGAGGAAGGTCATTGGTTAATTAATAAAAAAAAAAACTGCTCAGCCCTGATAGGTTAAAACATAGGTGGGTGGAGTAAACAGAACAGAATGCTGGGAGGAAGAGGAAGTGAGCTCAGACGCCATGCTCCCCTCTCCCGGGCAGACGCGATGAAGCTCCGACCCAGGATGAACATTGGCTAGAATCTTCCCTGTAAGCACACCTCGTGGGCTACACAGATTATTAGAAATGGGCTAGTCCAGGTGCTAGAGTTAGCCGAGAAGAGGCTAGATATAATGGGCCATGCAGTGTTTAAAAGAATACAATTTGTGTGTTGTTATTTTGGGTAAAGCTAGCCGGTGGCTGGGAGCCGGGTGGAACACAGCCCGCAGCTCCCACAACACTTAAGGTTTCTAGAATTTTCTAGATATGTAATACACCTCAATAAACTACACACAGACACACACACAGGAACCCCTGTGACATTCCTGAAAGCCACCTCTATCAATGGCTTTACCATCATCTGTGAGTCATTAGTTATCAATAGAAGAGATATGTTATTACTGTCTTGTATTTAATTTGCTTGCTATATATCTTTTGTCTATGGGTTGGTAAGCAACTTAAATGCAAGAATGATGTGGTATCTGGAACACCTCCTACAGGCTATGTATATGTTGATGATTAAAGCCCCATCTTTTCCCTTTTCATTGTCTACCATTCAGGAAAGAAGTGCCACATACCCGTTTTCACAGATAAACCCAAAGCCAATGAGCTGGTCAGTAGAAGAGGGAGATTATTTGTAAAGTAGCTATTTTCAGTAATTCTTTTTTTTTATTTTTATTGAGAAAAGGAAAAAAAAAAACAAGTTTCCACCTCCTCCCAGCCTCCCATTTCCCTCCCAAAATATTTATTTATTTACTTATTATGTATACAATATTCTGTTTGTGTGTATGCCTGCAGGCCAGAAGAGGGCACCAGACCTCATTACAGATGGTTGTGAGCCACCAT
>NC_022014.1:58834653-58927595 GCF_000317375.1 Microtus ochrogaster
CTACAAAAAGCCAGGATCTCCAATTCTAATTTATAGCCTGACCATCTTTGGTTAGTGAATCCTATGTCCTGGATTCTCTATCAGTGGTGGAACATTCAGTAATTCTTTATGAAAGCACATGAGTTCAAAATGATAGTAGCATGCTGTCGAGTTTGTCACTCACCTTTATTATGTGATCATTATTTTCTTCTCTAAATCTAAGCTACAAAAAGCCAGGATCTCCAATTCTAATTTATAGCCTGACCATCTTTGGTTAGTGAATCCTATGTCCTGGATTCTCTATCAGTGGTGGAACATCCCAAGGCAGGGGAATGGCCAACTTCTAGAGTAGCATTTCAAAAACATTGTTTGCTACTAAAATCAAAGCCAGACATTTACAGCTATAAATTAAAACAAATATATTAAAAATATGAATTAAAATCAAAAGCACATTACATTATCACCTCCATGAGCAGCATAATCTGGAAGGGTCAAAAATGTGCTCAGAGGTTTCATGAACGAAATCCTTCTCTTCCAAAAATGCTTCATTGTCACAAAGTACAAACTATGTGGGTCTTCAAGAAATCATTCCAAAAGAAATGGAGGAAATAAAATGAAGTACTGTGTTCCTATGTGGGTGGCTTTAAAACTCTGGTTTGTGTTTCTTATGTTGAGTGAAAACTTCTTTGTGATTTCTTAATTTCCTGACTTTTCCCTGCAAGCAGACTTATTTAAAAACATTCACCATATCTGTCCAGTCCTTCATTCCTGCTCAGAAATTCACTGCTCATCTTCTTCTAGTTTTCGGCACTATGACCAACTTTTGCTAAAAGAATGGGGTAGACAAGCCTTGCCTCTGGCTCCTGCCCACCTCTTCCTTTATCTTGCCTCTTGCAGATGTTCACGCAGCACCCACCCTCCTGGTCCCCTCTTTGGTGACAACTGGTGATAACAGGGCTGTTAGGGGCTATCACTCCAGGGGGATTTGCATTTTAATAGGTTTCTTTCCCACCTAGAGGCCTCAGCCCTGGATCACCAGTGATCAGACAGATAGTATTTTGTCTGCCCAGTGCTTGAAAGGCAAGCAATAACTGCAAAACAAACAAACAAAGCAGGACACCAAAAATAATGAAGGCTGCTTTTCAAAAAGAAACTGAACTTCAAAAGTTTCCAAGTTATTCTGAAAAAAAAAAATCAGAAGTGAAAGTACTAAACTTCCAAATGCATCAATGATTTGAGAAAATAATATTTTTCAATGCAACAATAGACCTGTGCAGAGGGTGCCTATCCTGGGCTATGAATATAGGTCTGTTGTCATTCCCATAATCCTCTGCAGTACCCTAGGCATAGAGAACTCGTCATCCATGCTTTATCAGGAATGAGCTGTGGTTTCACCGAATACAGATTTATTTCCATGTTCAGATCTTTGTCCAAAGTAAGAACACAACAAAGTAGACTAGGAAGACTTACTTTGGGGATGCTGAATGTCCTTTGTTTATCTTTATACTTGGCCTAAGGTGCTGGTCTGGTTTCGTTAACTTGGCACAATCAAGGGTCATTTCAGAAGAAAGAATTTCTATGGAGAAAAGTGCTCTGTGAGATGTGTCTGTTGGCACGTCTGTTAGATAATTGTCTTGATTAATGATTGAAGTGGGAAGAATTAGGCTATTGTAGGTGGTACTGTCCCTGTGTAGTGATCCTGGGTTGTATAAGAAAGCAGGCTGAGCAAGCAAGGAACCAGCATTCCTGCATAGGCTCTGCTTCGGTTCCAGCCTCTTGGTTCCTGCATTGAGTTCTTTTCTTCCCTTCCCTTCCCTTCCTTTCATGATGAACTGCAAGTGAGGTAAAATACACCCTTTCCTCTTGGTCATGTTGTTTTTGATAGCAACAGAAAGCAAACTATGGCACCTGTCATAACTCCAAGGGCACAGCCTGGTATTAGCCGCTCATGGTGAGCTTTAAGGGGAAAAGGCTCATTTTACCTAGCATTCATTCACCGAGCCACTGGGTCCTTATAGATTGAATATCAGCCATTCACCAGTCACTGTAATAAACATCAGAATTGTTGACATTGATGATGCGACAGTAGTCATGGTCATGATGAGGATGAGTTAATAACGAATATTGAGAAAGAGTAAAATTTTATTCCATGAGTACTTTCAGTTAATCTCTCCAATAACGTTAGACAATAGATTCCAATGTTATCTCTCATTTCACAGATGAGGAAATAGGAGTTAGGAGACGTTAAATAGATCAGAGAAGTGAAATCACCTGGAAAAATCTCTTAAGTATAAAACGAGTGGGCGATGAAACCAGCACTTCCCTTCCCCCAGAACTTCACCACATTGTGCCACGATGTCCAAGGTCACAACACACTGTGCGATAACCTGGGCTGCCGGTTTTATAAGGCCTCCTTTTTAGGATCCTGTGAAGATTCCAAAATCCCTACCTTCTCATGTTTTAAAATTCTGTTTGAACTCTGAATTTCTCCTCTGTTTGTTGAAAGTTTTAATCTGAATCATTTACAAAATCCCTCGTTTTCCTATGTTTTAATTAATTTCTCTTCAGATCAGTCACTGCTGCCTCACTCCTAACTCAGCCTGACTGTAGAAACCCCAGTAAGCAAACGTAAGCAAACAAACAGGAAGAACCCCGCTAATCCTCTCTGACAGCTCCTGTGTTTTACCTAATGAGCCCTAATGTGTTAGGATAAACATCCATTCCAAACTATTTGGTCCGAATGTAGAGAATCAATGTTTTTAAGCATGTGGATGATTCTCTGTACCTCAGTCAGCTCAGGTCTAAATAAGCTTCAAATAGAAACCACAGGAGCTTGTCATTTTGTTTTATTCAAAAAAAAAAATGACCAGAAAGATGACAAATTCTTCTGGAAAGTTCTGTGAATAGGGCATTTGTAAGATTAGCCAAAGCACCTCCTTCACTGGAAGAGAAGGTGCACCCCCTGTTCTGTTTCTGGCTAACTTGTCACAGAAACATACAAGAACCTACAGAATCTGACAAACACACCTTTGATTTAACTCAAGTTCAAGTTCCTATCATGAAAAACAAGAAAGCATGCCAAGCAAGCCACAGAGAGCAAGCCAGTGAACAGTACTCCTCCATTGTCTTTGCTTCAGTTTCTGCCTCCTGGCTCCTGCCTTGATCTCCTGACCTGGCTTCCCTTCAGGATAGACTGAAAAAAAAAAAGTAAGATTAAGGAAACCCATTCCATGAGCATGAAAAACAAAATCGAGGTTCCTATCTTCTCTTTCTAGTGCCCATTTCCTGTTGGCAGACTCTGACTTCCCATGTCAGATTTTGTCACTGGGAGGCAACTATGAACTACAGCTCCCATTTTCCTTTTGTCCTTCCTCTCTCATTTGAAGTCCATTGGCTCATGAAAATATTGTCTGAGGACTCTCTCTCCAATGGCAGTTTATCTCTGACTGAAGGAATAACATTGGCACTCTACCTAGAAAACAGAATGTTACTTCCAGTCCCTTACTAGCTACTTGTGATTTAAAGATAATAAGAGAGATAGGAGCAAGAGTTATTCCACATGACCGCACCTTCCTCCTCAGCCACCACAGTCGGTTAATCACATGTGAAAGAAACCAAAGTTCATGAAAGTTCCAAGATTTTCTACTTATGAGTAGGCTTCCAAGAGAAAATACTGTGCCTGTTATTTTCCCTTTCTGAACCTGATTCTGAGACTCCCAGCTTTTCTTAAGTCTCTACCTCCACCACCCTAATGAAGGCTCAATGTCTCTGCTTATATATTTTTATATTCCCCTAAACACATTCTGCCTATAGTTCAGGACCACTGCTCTGACATTTGATCAGTGCCTTCCCTGCTTCTACATGCTATAGCTTGCACAGATTCCCAGACTTTCCTTCACATTTAACTCACGTATTCACCGGAAACAAATTTAGTGAGTATTCAGTTCCACACGATGGGTCTGTACCAGTTAACAGAGATATTGTTGTCATAGACTCGTGTGCTAGAAATAGGAAAATTATTAAAGCTACATGATAGCTATCTTCTCCTCCATAGAATCTAGACTAAATAACAAAGTAGACCTGCATATGGTGGGAGGCTACTCATTTGCAGAAGTACAGCAAGAGGGATGGAGGGAGGAGAGAGGGTAACAGGTGAATATGAATACAGTATGCGCCCATGCATGCGCACACACATATGCATAAAGACATAATGAAGTCCATTATTTTATATACTCAATAAAAGTTAAGGTATTAAAGACAAGTATGAGTAGTTTAAAGTAATAAGAAATACTACTATGAAGAAAATTCAAGAGGCCGACATAACACTGGCTGAACACGGCTTTCCTTTGAACATGCTAGCAGGAAAAGGCTGCTTTGGGGACATGGAAACCTGGGAGTATCTTCCCATCCTTTCCATTCAGGAAAAGCCCAAATGCTCCTCTGTTTCCTTTAGATGTGATTCATGTTCTCACACTAAGGAGTTAGAAATTAGGAATGAGAAGTCAGTTACTTCTATGACAGTATCGCCATCATTGGTCATTCTTTACCTTCAGCCAATTGCACGACTTTGTAAAGCCCACTTATTTAAAGTGTTTTTTTTTTATGTTTATGTACTTTCATGGCATTTCCTCTAAGTTCTTTGAAAATAACTTCATCCCTTAAATCCCATTTCCTAGCATCTATCCAATCTTTCTTATCGCCTTCATTGGACACAAAATTAAGTAGATCACATGTCATTCTAATCATACTCTTCGGTTCTTTTCTATCCCTGTGGCCTCCGCTCTGTTCCACCTGGGCATCGCATGGTCCAGCCACGCTTGCATGTCTTAGGAACTTAGTGTTGGTTTCTCTGATCTTCAGGTCTTGCTTGACAGGATCCCACCATCCAACCTCATGACTACTTCAACTTTTTTCTTGCATTCGCAGCTCTACTTGTTCATTTTCCCACCCACTTCATCCTTCTTTTTCATCAAATGCTTACTCTATGGGCACACCTTCATTCAATTCCCCATCGTTTACACTACAGTGAGTTTTGGGAAAGGCAGGGCACCTAAATATCCCCTTTATTTTTTAAAAAAACAAGACAATGTTTGAAGACACATGAATAAAAATTGTAGCTCCCTCTACCCAGAGAAATTTTGTCAGATGCTAAAGGTACCGTTCCTATTCCCGTTCTATCTACAGTGTTCCTGTAGTTATTGGCCTATTATTAAAAAAACAATAATTGAAAATATTGTTGATGATCACTGTGGGGTGGACTTTTCTGCCTTTTCTTTGTCTTCTATTTATCATACTACTGAATTTGACAACACTATTCCCATAACTATTTATGCCTTCTTCATAGTGATATTATCGAGACTCACAAATGCTTTTCCTAAAATCTCTTCCTCTTGCTAATCGACTACCTGTTCCACTTACCAGAGTCCTGTTTTCTCTTTTATTAACCACAAAAATCCCTAAATGCTCTCAATCAGTCTCAATAAATGATCTAATGCCCCACCTTACTAATGGACCAGGATGCTAAATTGAACTCTTCCTGTTGTCTTGTAATTTCTGTATAGGTCTTTGGCTGAGAACAACACAATTGTTGCCAAATGTCCCCCATTCTAAAGAGATGCTAAAATAACTATAGAGAAATCTCAAAAGAGATTACTCAAAACCAGTCATACAGCATGGACCCACCCTGTATGTGTTGAATATATGAGCTAGAGAATTGAGATGTACAAGAAAGAAACATTGGGAAAAATATTCAAAGTCTGTGATATCATAACTCAGTTTTTTTACAATATATCAAGTGAAATACTTCTCAAAAGGACCTCAGAACACACATCTCAGTAGAGTATTTATCTATTATTTATGTACAAGGCTTGGATCCAACCCCCCAAACTATAAGAAAACAAAAACAGACTTAACAAAAGAGTAGAGTATATGAGTAAACCTTGGGTTACGAATATGTGAGTCCTGGTAAATATTTTTGTAGGGAAATTTCTGAAGGCAATGGTCTACTCTAGAACATGGCAGGAGAGAGGCTAACTTGGGAGAAATTGCTCTCCATCAAGGATTGAAAAACATGAATACTTCCTACAGTATCACATGACTTTATGACTCCTGAAGCACAGTGGAATCTTATGACCCTCTTTAGAATTGCGTGATATCATGAAGTGACCCAGAACAGCATGGGCATAGACGATCCAAGGATGGAGGGGAACTGAGAGCAGGCCTATATCACAGACACTTCAAGTCTCAAAAATCCTATGAATCTGAAATTTAGATCTCTCATAGGTAAGGAAAAAGGATGACAATTGGTTTGGTCGTATCAACTTGTATCGGTTGGGGAAGTTAACTCCATACTGTATTCCCTAACGAATGAGCTTCTGGAGGGGTAAAAGGAAAAGGGGAAACAGTGAAAAGGGGAGAAAGCAAAATGACCTGCCATCCATCTCCCACTGCCAGCTTCTGAACCTGAAGCAGGCCCACGCTGAAGAGAGCAGAGAGGGTCCTCAAATCAAATACTTTTGAAGGAGCATTTTGGCTGGCACTATTTAATTAGTAAAATAATAATACCGGTTTCAGAAATTAAAGAGTCAATAGACACCATGATCACACCAACTCTTACAAAGGAAAACATTTCATTGCGGCTGGTTTACAGTTTGACAAGTTTAGTCCATATCATCATGGCAGGACATGGTGGTAAACAGGCAGACATGGTGCTGGAGAAGGATTTGTGAGTTCTACATCTTGTTCCTCGGGTGGCAAAAGTGAAGACTGTCACACTGGGTGTGGCTTGAGCATATAACACCTCAAAGGCCATCTTCACAGTGATACACTTCCTCCAACAAGGCCATACCTACTCCAACAGGGCCAAACTTCCTGACAGTGCCACTCCCAATGGGCCAATCATTGAAACACGTGAGTCTACGGGAGCCTTACCTATTCAATCCACAACAGGAACCTTGCTGAAGTTCCTGCTAGATTAAAGCACAGTTGTTCTACGTAAGTAGTTCAAGGAGTGAAAGGACCAGGTTAGCATGTGCCATTAATCTGTCAGTACCCTTCAGTAAAACAGCAACATCAAGAACTTGGTGTGGATTTCACCTAAACTCTTGCCTCAATTGTCTTAAAAATTTCCATCTATTCCCTCACTCTTTCCTTATTATTTTCTCATTCACAATAAAATTTTCTTCTCTAGCAAATGAATTAACTTTCTCCAGTGTTTTCTTTTTGGGTCTTACACATCTTCTGATTGATGTCTTCCTTTTGAACTTGATACTCTCATGTTTGGTGACACTGCACCTTTATTGATAATTGTGTTAATTTCTTACTTTCCTTTGCTGTTTCGATTCTTATTTTCTACTTTTTTGTTTTGTTTTTTCTACTCTTAGTTTCTCAGGATTTCTTGCTTTCTCCATAGTTTTGTAGGTTATTAATATTCTTAAAATTTTCATAGCTAAATTGCCAAATTTAATTTTTTGTTTAAATAGAAAATCAAAGAGTTATAAAGATCTGTAAGACATCTGCCTATTGTCTTTGTAAATTTTTTAAACTTATTTATTTTATTTTATATATATGTGTTTTTACCACAGAGTTCAGAAAGGAGTGTGGCATTGCCCTGCAATTGAAGTTAAAGTAGCTGTGAGTCATTATGTGATCCAAACCCTTGTCCTCTGGTAGAGCAGCAGAAAGTGCTCTTTACTACTAAGCCAACTCTTCAGCCTTGATATGTCCTTGTTTTTATTTCCACAGTATGTTGTCCTGACTTTGTATTTTTTAATAAAATCCTATCCATCTTTTTTATGAGTTGCTCAAATGTCACCTAATTTTAAAATTCTGTTTCTCTTAGAGTGAGAATTTTCACATTCTTCCTTACAACATCCAAAACAATACCAATGTTTGCCTGACTCACCTTCCCCGTGTCCTTGGAGTTCCCTGTATGACCAAGAATCTTAACTATTTATCTATGTTTCAGAGATTGCAGCCCAGTCTTTCAACAGACAGACTTGGTCACTGTTGAACTACACAGAAAGGAAGCTTCTGTACACAAAAAACACAAGATGACACCGTAAAAATAGATTGTTCAAAAGAAGAAGCTTCAGCTAAAAAAACAAAGAAAGCATTTACAGTCTCTGATGTGTATGTGCATTTGTGTAAACGCACACAGGATTCTACCTCCCATATCTAATGTCACCTGTTTCTTGAACACTTTTGAACATATTTGTACAAATGACTGAAATCCCTTCAAGGGTAGGGTTTATACCCACTGCATGTTGATTAAAACAAAAATCTAGATATCTTGAGTGTAGGGCAATTCTAAACTCAACCAAGCAATGATGAAATGAGAATGAGCCGTGGCTAAAATATACAAAAGCACATAGCCATCACTAATATACGCATACTTATGCCCATATTTGGTCCCTGGTAATACCATCCCCCTTAATAGATTTGAATTGATATCATCAAATGGAAATGTTGATGGGCATCAGCCTTAACGAATGACTCGCTGTAAGAACTATCTTTTGTGTTGCAAAAATGAGCATCATGGTCAGCTGCGTATCCTATCCTCTCCTGAGTTCTGATGCCTGATTCTTGATTGCTTCCATGACAACCATGTCATTTCACTGCCAGAATATCTTATAAACAGTTAAGATGAATGGAAATATATGCATGTTCTTCTGAAATTAATTGTTAAGAAATGAAAGAGAGAAAACTGAAGTTTTTCATTTGCTGAGCACCGTTTCACACAGACAGAAAGCCTTTCCTGACTAGGATCCTCTCTACTGGGGTTAGTATTTTAAGTATTGTTTATCCTAGCTTACAGGTTGACCAATAATCATGTTGTAGTTGTTTCATAAATAGGTTTCCAGCCTCCTCCAGTATGATATTAATTTCCTAGAAGGCATTCAGATCTTTGCTTTGGCTGAGTTATTGCTATGTGTACGATACTAGTTTACATTTTTACATATGTGGTCACTTTAAGTATTTACAAATATTGTTTTTAAGATGAGGAGCTAAACAAGTACTTTCCATTTAGCTAGGAAGGAGATTGATTATAACAGGTCCCCTAATTATTTACTCTTTGTTTTTTGATGCCTCAAAAGAAATTTGATATATTCTATGACTATTATTGCTCTGTATTCATTACTCTTTTCTGTCGTCATGTCTTTTCTTTATAACTCTTTAGTCTCTCCATTGATGGCTGAGTGTATTTTCCTGCCACAATAGTTCCAAGATGGCCATGTGTAGGTTGTATTGCTGGAAGGCAGGGAGTGTGGATGCCTACTTAGAGTTTAGTCTTACGAGGCATCAGAGGCTTAATTAAGCCCCTCTTACACATCCGCACCTCCTTAAAAATGGTATTCTTTGGCTACCTCCCTGGATCAGTGAAAATCAGTAAATAGGAGTTACATTTAGGGAAGATCCTGAAGGAAATGCCTGCTTTCCTTCACCGAGGCCAACAGAAAGCAGACAAAGCAGAACAAAACTTGCTTTGTCAGCATGGAGAAGCAAGGGGAAATCATAGTGTAGGCCACTGACTTCCAGAGGGGTTTGCTATGTAGTATCTACTGTGGCAAATGTTAAATGATTGACTTATGATAGCTCTTAGTGCTCATCCCTAATTTTCCTTAACAGATCATAGATTCTACACTCAGACTTTCTAAGTCTCTGTTTAGGCTCCAGTTAATGCACACATCATGGGAATGTATGCTCAAACAATGTTTTACATACACACACATATATATTATCTTTCTTGTAAGTAGCTTGGTGTTTTGTAATAAAAATACATGAACCTCACATAATCAAAGATTCCATATCATAAAATAATTCACACCATGTTTTATATTCCCAATGTCTGCTTCTGAAGGATCCCTCTGTGTTCCCACTTAAAAGAGCTATTTTCTAAAAAGAGAACTCTTGAATCCACCTTGGTTCTCGTATTTGTTAGGGCTCTTATTGTTGCAACAAATAATGATGACCAAAATGAAGTTCGGAAGAAAATGGCTTATTCAGCTTATATCTTCACATCACAAAAGGAAGTCAGGACAGGAACTCAAACAGGGCAGGAACCTGGAGGTTGGAGCTGATTCAGATGTCATGGAGGAATGCTGCTTACTGTCTTGCTCCTCATGCCTTGCTCAACCTTACTTATAGAACCCAGGACTACCAGCATCACCCGCCATGGGCTCCCCTACTGATCACTAATTGAGAAAATACCTTACAGCTGGATCTTAAGGGAGCAATTCCTTAACTGAGGCTCCTTCCTGTCTGATGTATCTAGCTTGTCCCAAGTTGACACATGAACTCCATCAGTACAGTGCAATAGGATGAGACTAATTCTAGTCTTGTTACTTCCTAGAAATGCTAAGATGGAACACAACTGTGCACTTTCTGGTCCCATGCTTCCTATATGTATAGTTAGGATGGTAGTGTCATTCTTTGCAAGATTTTTAGGAAGAATAAGATAATATATAGCAAAATGCTATCTTTAGCTTAAGAACAATTATGATTGGTCTACTCCGTGTAATCAGTGTTTTTTTTTTTTAAATTCCAAGTCAGTACAACATAAGATTGAGAGCAATGTTATTTGTCATTTCATTATAATACTTATATGGATTTTACAAGCAGTATTTTATAGAGTATAAGTGAATGATTTTGAAATATATTTTAAGTTCTTCTATAATCATTCCATCAAGAAGTTGTACATAATGCCCTGTTCCCAAGTATAGGCTGAACTGGATGATGTCCTTACAGTGAACAGAACATGGCAGACATACTAGGGGGCTGCTTTAGCTTCAGATTAAAGAAGACTGTAGCATGCTTGAGTTTGTATGCTATTCCTCACTCTTACCCATTAGCTCTCCCTCTCTACTTCATTTGCTGTAATGGAAGTCACGTGGAAAGGACAGACCTATAATCAGGAGCCTGTAACAAGTTTCCAATCTGAGTATCAGCATGAACTTCCCGCTGAATCTTCCTATTGTTCTCAAATGGCAGGATCAGTGGGTAGCAGACTTCAGCCTTAGATTTCCTTAGAAAGATTTCCAAATACTGCCTGAATTTTTCTTGCTTCTCATAGTAAAAGGTGCAGAAAAATGGAGACTCAAACTTCAAGAACGGTTGTGAGAATTCTCAGAATTTTCAGATGATATATAGTGTCATCAAGTAAACCCTGTTTACAGGGTGCAGCCATGATATTTGGTCTAAAGATAAGGGAACAGCAACTTCAAAGCTGTTTCACCAGAGCTCCAAAGAGCTTTAGGGTGGGGAGCTTGGGATTTTCAATTTAGACAAAAGATGTATTGCAGGTACCATTATGAATTGTAGAGAGCCTTGAAATCAAACAGCAGGCTTGTCAGGAATGCTCAGGGCATTGGCCCTTGGTAGCCACAGGGGATTTCTGAAGTAGAGGATGGCTTATTTTAAGCAAATCAAGGATAAAGTTTTTGTCTAATAAAATACAGCCTAACAATTCACAGAAGGCCACATTTTTTAATTTATTTATTTTTTAAAGCAATTATATATGCAGTGACTTTGCCAACATGAAATCAAAAGAAAAGAAATAATGTAAAACAAAAAGAGGCCTTTGGACCTCAGGAATTCTACTGGTAGAAAACGGACTGGAAAAAAAAAAAACCACTCTGCTCAGTTATAAGTGTGTTCTTCATGACATGTTCTTTTAAAAAGGGAAGAAGAAGGCCAGGAACAGAGGTTAAAATCAGGGAGAATTATTCTCAGGAGGAGACCTTCTCAGTGAGCAGCCACCATTGCCTAGCTTTGGCAATGTGGTTACACAGTAATGAAACGATGTACCCATCTTTCCACGTTAAGAAATTTCTAGTTACTATATACATGAACAGTTGTGTGGGGGGGGGGTTGTCTGTGTGTCTGTGTGTGTATGTGTGTATCTGTTTCCATGTACTGTGCATTGGAGACAGATAACACATTATTTTCATAGGAACTCAACAGGCTACATTTAAGTGATGGCGTGTAAATAGAAGTCCTACCCATACGGGCCTCCTCTGAGATGATGGAATTCTTAACTTTGAGATGGCTACAGGATGTGGCTTTGGCTGACGTGGGATGAGACATGATAAGAATTGTGGGTCTCAGGGCTATTCTGGTTGCACAAATGTGTCCTTATATTCCACAAAGCTTGTCTCTTCAACTGGAAGAGCTTACCTCTCTTTCTTTTGGGTGTGGTGGTTTTATTTGGCTCTTTGAGTGTTAGCTATGTGCTTCTAAATAAAACAGGCAAGGTTAATCATTGAACTTCCAAAATTAGGACATAAAAAATTCTGATGCTTCTTTAGGGTAACTTTTCTTTTTCTGTCACTCCTTCTCCAGTTTTAACTCACTCTCCAGAGAGCCAGCTGCATGAAGAAACCACATGATGAGGACTACTGACTTCTGCAAGCAAGAATGGGTGGCCTTCTAGTAGTTGCATGGGTGAGCTTGGAAGCACGTGCCTTTCCTTGCTGGAACTCCTAGGTGAAGAGCTGTGATTAATATCTAAGTGGAACCTTATGAATCTTGAGACTCACCTAGTTACACTGCTCCATGCTCCTACCTTTTAGAACGATGCAAAACAATCAACACTCAACAGCAGCAATGCGTTGTTACAGTTAGAGTTGCCTTAGTTCCTTGTATAAGGAAGCCTTTAACTGAGGGTTGCTTACAGTTTCCATTAGTCCATTATCATCATAGCAGGAAGTATGGAACTAGAGCAGTAGCTAAGAGCTTTCCATCCTAATCAGTAGGCAGTAGGCAGAGAGAAATACACAGTCATGGTGTGGGCTTTTGAAGCCATGAAGCCCAACCTAGTGATAACCTTCTCCAACAAAGCCACACCTTCTAATCCTGTACAAACAGATCTACTAACTGGGGACCAAGAATTCAAACAAATGATCCCATGGAGGGCCACTCTCATTCAGAACACCACAGAGTAGCACTAAACATTTTGTAGACAGATATCATCTGATGACAAATATAAGAAAACATCCTGAAATTACACAGTAGACAAATAGTATCTGAATTTTATAGGTAAAAGTTGTGATGAATCTAATATATTAAAGGATTTTTAAAAACCATATGTCTAATAAAGGCAGAAAAAAAAGAGTGGCATTCACATCTACATGATTTGGGGGGACATTATATGCATCAAAATCAAAATATGTTATAGCAACCATGTTTTATATAGATAATGTTGGTCTGACACAGGAAGCCCAATAATGAATGACGTAGAATACTCCCATCTGCTCCAGGAGTAGCAGAGGTGTTGGGCAGAAGAGTAATGTGCAAAGATTTAAATCTCTACCCCGCAGGGGCCAGGACATCTGGTAAAGAAGAGGTGAGCCACTGCCTTGCCGTTCCAGCTCTCCCAATTATGTTAATTGTAACAGAACTTGGCTTCCTGAGAATGCAGAGTTGGTGAGGCGTTTGACATGCTGTAGAATTTAAGTTCAAAAGTAAAATTGTTTAATGAATGCACACCCTACTCCTTATTCATTATGCAAAGTTGGCTTGTAGAGTTTTTCAATATGTACTCTAATTCCCTTTAAGAAACGTGACTCCACATTCTTCATATTAGTGCAAGGAGAAAAAAAGATATTTTGCTGGAAGAGGCTCTGGGGTCACTTAGAAAGTCTCTGCTCTATTTTTTTTTACAGGAAGATATAATCCCTTTTCTCTGCCATTGTGCTATATTATGTTGAAGGTGGATGGCTATAAAATGTAGCACCTCCCCTTCAACTTTTCCATATAACTTGATTAGACAGGAATAATCTCTTATGCTTTCATGCACAAATTTAGGAGTGACCCAGAACAAACGAGTTTCCTTCATCACCATAGCAACCAGGACTATGGAAAAATGCCACTCACTAGGCTATGCAAGTCAGAATTCATTCCTTTGATGTTAATTAACAAATTGCTTTCAGAAAATCAATTGAGCTCCCCTTCTCCCCTCTAAATGTTTGTGATATGTTTTTTAGTGCTTCCTAAAGTGAAGGGATGGAGGAGCAGATAGTAGAAACTGAACACTGTGGGGTTTTACCCTTTCTAGGTAAAACACAGAAGAGATGTGGAGTATGCATTTGTAGATGAAGAGTGGTAAACCTGATGCACGTTTTCATACTATACAAGCTAACTCCCCTCTCAGAAATGTTGTCTGCCTCCTTCCTAAGGGAAGGGATGAAAAAAAAAAAGAACAGATAAGAAAAAGGCTACCCCAAAGTTGTGGGAGCATGTATTTCAATACACCTACTGTTCTAGTCTGTTCCTGGCCTGTCAAACTGCTCAAGGGCAATTTGTTGAGCTATATCTACATATTTACAACCCCGTTTATGCCTCTACCTACCTATCTAAAATGTGCCCACCTTTTTGGTCACATCAGATGGATATTCTTAGAGAAGTAAAATAAATGAACGCACGTAGGCTGCTTCCACACTGATGTTAATAAGCCATGCTTGAAGATGTTAATACTCATTAATTGAAGATGGCAATATCCTGACCAACAGTGACGGGTTCAGCTGAAGTAAAGATGCCTTTGGAAGAGGCAGAGGAGTTTTTACAATTGAAAATAAGTAAACTAAGGCCAGTTGAGAAACAGACTCTGAAAGATGATATTAAAAAGCAACTCAAATCTCCAAGCAAGTTTCAGAAAATTGGCCAAAGAGAAAACAGACCTCCCAGGAAGGGCTTTCTCTCCTTTCTATGTGTTTTCCTGAACTGTGCTCCGGTTCTAGTGTGTGGTTGTGGCAGGAGATGACTTGAATGGAAATACATGAAAGATCCAATCTTATGTACTGGCCCTTCAAACCAACTTTGGATCCATCATCTTCACTGGATGACAATTTTTTCAAAGGTGTATATTGCTGTTCCCCAAATCCCCTCCTCTCTATCAACCACAATGGATGTGAGAGAAGATTTCAATAAAGTGATATTTTGGATGGGTTTAATTAAGTTATTGATAAAATGATTAAAACAGACATTTTCAAACACTGAGACAGAAAAACTCATTATTAAAACTCTTATCTATTTATAAGTAACACAAATAATTTTTAGGTAAAATGATAGAAGGTCAAAAAAATGCATAACTGTAGCCAGGATATTTTTCAGTTCAAGATTAAACCTGAAGAACTTTATCAAATAAAATTTATTAAAGGCATTCATTTTCACATTATTTCTGGCCAGCAGAGCCATTTCATTCAAAGACATCCAGCAAGGAAGCTAATACACAAAACTAATGGAAATAGAGTTGATCTAAATGAAGGGCCACATGTCCTGTCTGTCCATTCTTGCCTTTCTCTTTCCAGAAAGTTCAGTGAGAATATTTAAGCTCTTGCAATACTCTGTCAGGCTATGGTACATTCGACAAGGTAATTAGCCACTTTGCAACTCAGTTTCCTTGGCTATATAATGAGAAAATAAGATTACACTATCTCTATATAAAGAGATGACCCATAAATGTACCCAGTGGTCCTACCTATGAAGAAAATTACAAGTGACTGTGAGGGTTTTCCGGTAAGCTAAAATATATGCATAACACATTTAATATAGCATAAGCTATACATACTGTCTCTGTAACTCTCGCTCTTGTTCCTTCTCTCAAATGGTGAGGAGTCTAGGCAATCACCACTACCATGGAATTGATAACCATAGACACTATCTCTCCATGTCAAGGGTCCTATAATGGCAACAAATACTAGGAAATGATGTGTCCCTGTTCAAGTCAGGAGATGCTGGAAGTTCTGGCCAACTCTGTAGCCTTCCGATTTCGCAAACTGTAGGCAGTGTCTCTGGCACCCTGGGTATATAATCCATAGAAAGCTACGGAACTTTCAGTTATCAGTTGTAATGTTTGGGAGGTAACACGTTATGAAACAAAGGAGAACTACACATACTAAAAAAAAAAAAAGTTTAATTCACCTTTTCAAATTTTTCCCTAGGTGTCTTTCATCATATTTATAGCAGACAACAAACTGCAGCTATCAAACCTGTCTCGCTTTAATAGACATCCCCAATTCCTTTTAGTGACATTTGCAGCATCTGTGAAATGCAAAGTTGATAGTTGATATTGGGGTCTCAGTGCTCTGTCTTGTGATGGGCATTTGAATTATCTTTGAGCAAAAATGCATCCACTGCTATCTAACGGATTAAGTCCAGAGGTCATTTGAGAATCAAAATAAAACTACTTGGACAATGTTTGCCAACACCACTTATAATCTGAAGGAGAAGCTGTCTTCAGTGTCACACTTAAGCCCATAATTGGAGTGTACTTGCCCTGCTAGATTTGGATCGTTGTGAATTATCAGCCAAAAGAAATTCCAAGGCTGTATTTTATTTTGTGTAAGAGATCATATTATATTTTTAAACCGGGTAATTTCAGATTTGCCAGACCTCATGATGCCCATCATCACTATAAAATAATACAATAAACATCAATGAGATACAAGCAATGCCAAACCTCTAGAAATAATGGGGTTGTTGTGCTTTATATTTCTTGGCACCAATTATCATGGTGTTATCCTAAGAGTTGTTCAATTATTAATTCTGGATTGAATTAACATTCTCATATAGAATGTAATCTTAGTCTCATCCTCATGTGCAAACAAAAATCTAATTTCACATTCTTTTTCTTTACGTGAATATCTCACTATGTTCTAAACATCCTGGGATCAAATATTGTGCTAATGCCAGTGTTCACATTTGGGGTAGGATGAACAGCCCCACATGGTTCAATGTGCAGGTGAAAACGCCTGCTCAAGGATATATTGAAGTCAACACATCTGTCTGATCGGTGTCCATGGAGAATGTGGAGATGATGGCGTGGCCTCTGACTGATGGAACAGAGCTCCTTCAGAAAGAGCTGAATGGTGGGAGAGAGTTAGGAAGAGTCTTGACATTGTATGATGGTGTCAGGAAAAACTGAAATTTAAAATTAGCATGTGCTTATGCAGACAATCAACCAGGCTCACCTAGCACCTATTTTTGATTAAAGACTCGATGGTGGAATTCACAGATTCGAGAATTGTGCGTGTGAGTGTTCGCACAAATGAGCGAATTTTCACATGAAATTTCCTCCTGCTGCATATTTCAAAGACCTAATATTTCTAAAGCTGAGAAATAACCCCGAATACAGTGCTGAGTAAAACTTTGTTTTTACTGTGATATTTGCTTGTAAGGGGAAACATTTAGTGTTTCCAAGAGTAGATACTTAATGAAACAACCCTTCTTAATTCCACATAGGAGAAAGGATTTAGAAGATTACTATTTAATTCTCTGTACTTTGTTTGGGATGGGGCTTTTTAAAACAGAATTCTTAACTAGTAAGCTTATATAATAGTTATTTACAAATCGTTTATCTCACTGGCTTGTAAAACCAAACATTAAAATGTTCCCTGAACAGCAGCCCCCAGTACCTGTGATATTGTATTAATCACCTGGGAAGGATTTTCCAAACAGGTTCTCCTCTACCATGTAGAAAGAGGAACTCTCTGTTAAGAATTAGACCCATTTCTAAACTCTAAGCAGTTCAGCACAATCACACACACACACACACACACACACACACACACACACACACACACACACACACTGCATATAAAAAGGCTCAAATCTTCTATTCAGCCCTGGAAGTGTAACATTCCTAGTCACCTACTCTAAAACCAGTGATTGGTTCTTCTCTCTACCATGTCTGCATCTTGTAGTACCTACTTCTTAATCCTTACCTTCTACAAGTTACACTGGAGAAACTCTAAGTAATGGTGCAATCTGAGAAACCCATCATTCCCAGTTCTCTGCTTTCCCATTGTCAGGGAACAGAAACCTTGTTTGATTTTTCTGCCACCGAAATGTTTGTTTGTTACTGATTATACTACAGAAAAATCTGTGAACATATTCTATGGCGAAGGGTCTTGCTTACTGAGCTTATCAATGATCCCCTTGCTGTGTGCATCCATTTGTTTTCTCTGAGGGTTATTATTGGAAGAAAAAACTAAGTTGTGAGTGTCTTTCTAGCAGCATGCTTGTTGAGAGGCAGTTGTGCTTTTCTGCATGTTTATGTGCTTTTATTTGAGACTTCTATTTCCAAGGGTGCCTATAATAGACACAACCTCAGCAGGCAGAGGTCCTGCCTCACCCTCGAATGGCAAGCAGCTCTGCTTCCTGACCAGCATGATAAACATATTATCTCACTTCAGACCAAAGGTGGGAAGGGTCAACTCTTTGTAAAATTGGGGCTTCTCTTAGCTTCTGATTCCCCCACTGTGAGATGATCCACTGTGCATAGCACATCCACATGGGCCATGCCAGATCACCCTTCTGAGACTCTGGGGCCAAGAGAAACAAATGGGAATATGGATCACATGCATCCTGCTGAGCTATGGGTCATGAAGCTATGTTTGATCTCATTGAAGGGCCCTAGTTGCCAGTGCCTGCCAGACAATGACCAGCTAACATGTTTGCATTATAGGACAACTTTTTCAGTTCATGAAAGTGCTCATTGAAGTTCTGGGCTCTCTAGATACTGTATCACCAAGTCTTAGTTCTGCCATTTAAAGGTGATAGGACTTACTTCACCACATACTAGCTTGGTCCTTCTTACTAATTGTAGGTGGAGGCTACTTATTCGTTCTCAGCTGCCCAGACCCAAAATAATCATATAGAAACTATATTAATTAAAACACTGGTCTATTAGCTCAGGCTTCTTATTACTAACTCTTACATCTTAAATTAACTCATTCTTGTTATTTTGTATTTTATCACAAAACTCATGATATTCTGCTAAGGTTCTGGGGCATCTGTCTCCTTCAGCAGCTATGTGGCATCTCTTTGACTCTGCACCTCCCCTCTATCTCTGGATTTTCTGGAAACACTGGTACAGGATACTACTTTCTAAATATAACTCCAGTAGCACAGACACTGAGAGAAACAATTAAAAAATGGAACCTCCTGAAACTGAAAAGCTTCTGTAAAGCAAAGCAGCTCTGCTTCCTGACCAGCATGATAAACATATTATCTCCCTTCAAGACCCAGCAATACCACTTTTGGGTATATACCCAAAGGATGCTCAATTGTGTCACAAGGTCATGTGCTCAGCTATGTTCACAGCAGCATTGTTTGTCATAACCAGAACCTGGAAACAGACTAAATGCACCTTGACTGAAGAATGGATAAGAAAAATGTGGTACATTTACACAAAGGAGTACTACACAGCAGAAAAAAAAATAATGACATCTTGAAATTTGCAGGCAAATGGATGGAGCTAAAAATATATCATATTGAGTAAGGTAACCCAGACCCAGAAAGACAAATATTATATGAACTCACTCATAAGTGGATTTTAAATATCCACTTTAGGCAAAGAAACCAGCCTAAAAATCACAATCCCAGAGAACCTAGACAACAATGAGAACCCTAAGAGAAGTATACATAGATCTAATCTCCATAGGAAGTAGAAAGACAAGATCTCCTGAGTAAATTGGGAACATGGGGACCTTGGGAAAGGGTTGAAGGGGAGGGGAGGGGAGAGAAGAGGAAAGGAGGGGGACATAGAAAAATGTATAGCTCAATAAAAATCAATTAAAAAGAGTATAGTTGATATTGTTACAATGAATCAACATTACTAACTTCCTTGGTTGTATTAAATTGTTGTAATTTTATCAACTCAGCAGTGACGTTTGAGTGCTCAGTCTATTACAGGGCACACTTCTTGATAGTTCTGCACTGAACTTGGAGCTCCATGTTTTACTATGTTCCTCTGAAGCAAACAGTAAATGATTAACATCAAATTAGTGAATGTCCATCACAGGCTTTCAAGAAGGCTGGATATCTAAGAACTGAAATCCAGTCACTCACCAATCGTTTCACTTTATGATTCCAAAGGATTTCTCAGTCATCAAATGTTCTAGAAGCAAAGTGGCAACAACTATTATCTCCATAAGTGCATTGCCACCTACAAAACAGTGGGCAAACATCAAATGTTCCTCACGTTTTGTCTTGGTAAATATTGATTGTCTGGTTACTCCTTTCTATGATTGGTGCTATGCTCTTGTATATGGCACTGAAAATATGCAGATTGCTGTGGTATGAGCTGTGCTGCATGTGTTGTGGCACATAGGCAGTGGTGCAATTGTTGTGTTGCATGAGTTTTGTTGTGTGTGCTGTGGTGCATTGCTGTAGTGTTTGAGCTGTGCTGCATGAGCTGTGCTGCATGGATTGTGTTGCATGTGCTATGGTGCATGAGCTGTGCTGCATGAGTTGTGTTGCATGTGCTTTGATGCATTGGTGTGGTGCATGAGTTGTGCTGCATGAGTTTTGGTGCATGAGCTGTGGTGCTCAGAGGTCACAACCAAGTGGTGTGCACTAAACCTGGATGAGGCAGACTAAACTCTTAGGTTCAAAAGTGCTCCACACTGCACTCTGATAATGAAAGTCTTAATTCTTAGCCGGGGGTTTTTGTAGATAAAATAACGAATTTCTTAATTCTTACTCAGGTGTTTGGTCGATGATCCTCATAACAACCATCTGAAGTGGGAATTTCATGTTTTGGTACCCTACCTAGGTGAAGGTGATCAGAAGAGTGTCCAGGATTAGAATTTCTTTTTGTCTCTACTCCAGTGTCTTTATGGATGATGTCTTAAGAGTCATTATTCCTTGGTGTTCCTTTTCAGGCTTCCTTACTTGGAGAAGTCTCCATTAACTAGTCTAGAGACTGTTTCCAAAATTCAAGTTTATATTGCTAGGTTATATTATAGTTCAAAACTTAACTATCCCCCAAAGGTCTGTGTGCTAAATCCCTGGTCTCCAAACTGTTACCAGTACAAAACGGTAGAATATTTAAGAGGTAGATTTTATAACTGGGACAAAATATCTGAAATAGTTTGGAGAGGGTATTTTAACTCATGATTTCAGAGGGTCTCAGTCTTTCATACTGTAGAAAGTATGGTAGCACTCGTGATGTCAGGGACTATATTAGAGGCTGATTTACATGACACCAGATAGAAAGTAGAGGAAAAGGTCAGGTCCAAGGACAAGATCAAGGCATCAATGACCCCTTCCTAGTGACCTGTTTCCAACAACATCAGGACCTTCCAAACTTGCTTCGCGAGCTGGGAACCATGTGTTCAGACATGAGCCTGTGAGGCACAGGTCAAACTCCAACCATAACAAGATGACCCATGAGAAGTGGTAGAACACCAGGAGAATGTGCCCTCCAAGGAGATTATTGGAAGTAGGTCCCATCTCTCCTTATTTTCCTTTAAGCATGAGGTCTCCAGGCTTCCTGTGCCACTTTGCCTTATCATCATGCACGGCTTCCCCATAGGCCCAAAGGCAACATGACCAATTGACCATGGGTTGAAATCTCTGAAGCCAAATAAATTTGTCCTTCTTATAACTAATTGCCCTCAGGCACTTTTGTCGGAATGATGGAAAGCTGAATAGCATAGTCTGTGTAAGAGAGATGCCATAAAACAGTAGTTTGGTGTACAGGTTCTGTGATTCAGAGACTCTTAGATTGCTTGGTTTAAAACTAATAACTTCAGGATCATGGAATCAGTTCATCTACAAAGCAGTAATAGTAATAATATTTCTTAGGTATCATTTTTAATATTAATGAAAAAATTGGAAAAATTATTTGTCCCTTCCATAGTATCAACATGAAATTAAATTGGATTTTAATAAATAACGTAATTCTAACAGGTTCTACACGAATTTCTCTATGAATGCTTATGTTTTTACGCTACCTCTGTTTCCTATTCAAAAATGCAGTCAATGAAAGCTGCAAAAAGAAATTCCAGGCTCTATGGAAACATGTCAACTCTTGGTCCCTTCAAAACAAGCACTTAGGAACTAGAGAGATGGATTAGTCATTAAAGAAATCTTTGCTGCTGGTGGACTGGACCCAGGATCAGTTCTCAGCACCCGCATGGAATGGCTCATAACTACCTCTACCTTCAGTTTCAGGGATTCCAATGACTCTCTGCATACCTACATGTGGGTGGTGCATATACACACACCCACGCTTCTACATGGACTCATAAAATAAACAATTAAAGATAAATATTTTTCTAAAATAGTCCATTTCCCCAAGCCCTCCATGGAAGTCTAGAGAAACTGCAGCATTGCAATTCATGACTTCTGTCTTAGTTAGGCTTTCCATTGCTGTAAGAAGACAGCATGACCACAGCAACTCTTATAAGGAAAACATATAACTGGGGGAGGGGGCTCCCTTACAGTTTCAGTGGTTTAGTTCATTATCATCACAGCAGGGAAGATGGCAGTCTGCAGGCAAAGGAGGTGCTGGTGGCTGAGAGTCCTACATAGTTCAGGCAACAGGAAGTTGGCTAAAATACTGTGCATTATCTTGCACATAGGAAACCTCAAAGCCCACCCCCACAGTGACATACATCCTCCATCAAGGCTATATCTACTCCAACAAAACCATCCATCCTAATCATGCCACTCCCTATGAGACTATAGAAGCCAATTACAATCAAACTGCCATATTCCAATTCCTGGCCCTCATAAAGTTGTAAAATCATAATGCAAAATTCACTTAGTTCAATTTCAGAAGTCCCCATAATCTATCACAATCTCAAAAATGTTTTAAAGTTCAAATTTCAAAGTCTCTACTGATTCATGAAGTCTCTTAACTGTAACTACCTTTAAAAATCAAAATCAAAATCAAATCACATATTTCCAACATATAATGTCACAGGATATATAATACCATTCATTCCACAATACAGAGAAGGGAGCATATCAAGGAAATACTGGAACAAAGCAAGACCAGCTAGGTAACCTCCAAACTCTGCATCTCCGTGCCCGATATCAAAACACTCTTCAGATCTCCAACTCCATTCAGCTTTGTTGACGGCAATACACGTCTTTCTCTTGGTCTGATTCCACTCCCAATTAGCAGCTCTCCTCTTCAGGTATCTTACAACCCTGACATCTCTAACATCTTAGGTTCACCAAGACAATCCAGGCTTCAACTTCACAGCTTCTTGCAATGGCCCCTCTTTTAGGCCTCCATTGAGTGATAACCCTGACATACGCCTGGCCTCATTGACTTCCTTTAACTCCTTTCTGGTCTCCTTAACTTTAAAGTTAGAAACACATGGCCGAAGCTGCCAAGTTATGCTGCTTGCTGGGGCTGGAACATGACTCCCCCCCATCTTGTTTAATTACATCTTCCCCTTCTCTCCTTCCCTGCCCAGGTTTGATTGTTTGGAAACTTGCTCTGTAGACCTGGCTAGCCTTGAACTCAGAGATTACCACCCCCTGCCTTCCCAGTTTTGGTATTAGAGGTGTGCCCCAGCACACTTTTATTAGTTCCTTTTCACAAGTCAGAAACTTAGATGGGTGGGATCTTGCCCTGAGGTCATCACTCCCTGTTTTCTATTTTTTAATCCATTCATTTTCTTGAACACAGGACTTAGTAACATTCTACTTTTTGGCATTTCTAGTCTCCATAAATTTTACACTTTTTTTTTGTCATTCACCCTGCCTAGCTTACTCCTTTTCATTATAAATCTTCATTAGAAATACCACTAATAACCACATGTCAACATCTATACTAGATTATTTTGAGGTTTCTTTTTTCCTTTCCTTTTTTAAATTGATCATTATTGAGCTCTACATGTTTCTATTCTTTCTTCCCTTTCTCTCCCCTCTGCTTCAACCCTCTCCCACCTCCCCACAATCACAATTTACTCAGGAGATCTTGTCTTTTTCTACTTCCCATGTAGATTAGATCCATGTATGTCTCTCAATATAGAGACAATATAAAGAAGGAAGCATAGCATCCTCATCTTCTGTCAATGGAATTAACCCAAAACTCTTCACTTTAGCCTCAGACAGACTCCTTAGACAAGGGCACAAAGTAGTCACTTTCTTCACCGAATATCACAAGGACAACATACTCTCTAGGCAACATACTTAAACTTTCTGAAACGTCTTGAGTAAGCCTCTAACAGTTCAAATAACCCTTACCACCTCTGTCTCCCATGCTCCTACTAGTATTTCTCATCAAGCAGTGCTCAAAGCCTTCTACTGCTTTCATAACCCAAAGTACCAAAGTCCAAATTCCTCTAGTCAAAAGCCTGGTCAGGCTTATCACAGCAATACCCCAGCCCTGATAACAACTTAGTTTGGGTTTCTATTGCTGTAAAGAGACAACATAATCATGCCAATTTTTATAAGGAAAACATTTAATTGAGGGGGCTCCTTTACAGTTTTACAGGTTCAGTCTATTAGTATCATGGTGGCATCTAGGCAGATACAGTGTTGGAGGAGTAGTTGAGAGTCCTATATTTTGCAGCAACAGGAAGTCAACTGAGACACTGGACAGTTTACTAAGCATAGTAATCCTCAAGCCCACCCCCTACAGTGACTTGCTCCCTCCAAGAAGGCCACACCCACTATAACAAATCCACACCTTCTAATAGTACCAATGCATGTGAGATGATCAGGGCCCATTACATTCAAACTACCACAACTTCCCAAACAGGAATGCTAAGTTATTAGTCTGAATTCTCGAAACTGTAACAGTCCTAACATTCAAATTCCAGTAGCAGCCAGCTGCTGACCTTGTTATCAATTGATGTGGGTGGGTGCAAGAAGTCCACAGAGCGAAAGAAAAATCTTTTTTCTTCTTTTTCATACTCTCTGGCGGAAAAGAATGACACATGAAGACCAGCACACTTGCGACTCCCCCAGATTTCTTCACACCTGCGTGCATATAACACATCCTTTTAAAAATTCACTCACAACATTTGAAATGGAATTCACTTTAAGTTGAGAAAAAAAAATACCAAGAAAACTGCTAGCTACCAGGGGCCAAAAAGGAAGAGTCTTACATCCAGGGAACGCTTTCTGGAGTTCTGTGCTAAGCTAATTTTGCTCTTCTTTTATTTATATTGCATACATTTCACAAGTTCTGTAAGCCTCCATCCCACACAAGACAGTGAATCAAAGTGTCGAGAAGACGGAGTTTCCCCAGCATTTCACAGTTACCGGAACACCTGTGCTAAATAGCTTTCTGTGTATCAGCTGTGAAAGCTCACACTGTTCAATAGCCCCCCAAATTTCCCATTTAGTCCCCACGCTAGAAGGTTCCAGGGGTCTTACAATGGCTTATTGTTAAATGCTTGGAAGATAATAGTTCAAGAAAGACATAATGGATTTTAAAAAAAATACCAGATGATTTCACCTACATTGCTTATAGACACTGGCTTCCACCTCTGCTGAGACCTGCCTTATTTGGAAATTAATTAACCAGAAACTGGATGGGCACAAATACCATAACATTCTGAAGCTTAATTAGTAAATGCTTTTTAACTTCACAACAGGTCTTAGCCTTGTTGGTTACTTTGTCTCTAAAAGGAGGAGAAAGCCAACTGGCTTCATTCTTTGCTTCTTTTCAGAAAGGAAATAAGCATGGAAATTTAAAAATAGATCAAGGGATGTTCACAGGGCAGCTTCCTAGCAACCCAGCTGCATTGTTGCTGTGTGGATAAGAGTGGCCTGCAGCCTGACAGGTGTGCCTGCAAGCCACACCCACACACCCAGCAGTCAGGGATGTGGGGAGGGGCACCACACAGATGCCAGGACTACAGAGGCTGCCCATGCCCTTCATTGTAATCTCCCGGAGGCCAATAGCTGTGCTTAGCAGCTTTCTCCCTGACAATTCCTACTGTGCTGTCAGCTCATCCAAGGGCAGAGCAGAGAGGCACGGGTGGGAGGGGATCTCTGGGCATCAACGAAAGGTGAGGAGAGAAATTACTTCGAAAGCATGTGCTGTCTAATAGTCAAAAATCGTGGCCCCATCTTTTCTTTATTAAATCACAAAGGAGAAAATGAAAAGATGGAATGTTTATCAAAACATTGGGAGTATTTGCATCTGGAGTCACGGAGCTAGTTTTTTGAGGCTCTGATGTGCAGAAAGGAAAAAAAAAATGCTGTATGTCATATAGCTGCAGAGTACAGACACCCTGGTGCGCACTGTGAAAATATCACAGAAAATATGACATCAAATTGTCTGCCTACAATGATACCATTTCTTATTAAAATAAAAAGAGAAAGGTATAGAGACTAACAATGTGTTTCCTTTTCTCACCCAGTCTTCAAACAAGAGCAGCTACCTGGATGTTCAAGATGTTACAGCATGGCCTTGTGTCAAAGTGAATAATTAAGAATTAGATGCCAGCCCAAACACATCCTTGACTCTGGGTTACCTGTTCGTATTGTGGGGGATCACTTTTTCAACGTGTCTTTTGAAAGAAGATGCTAAAAGAGCTACCTTTACTGAATGTCTTTTTTTCTCCTTTAGTCCCTGCTTTCTCCCTTCATTCCTCCCTCTTTCCCCTCCCCTATCCTTCCATCTCTCCTTCCCTCCTTGCCTCCCTCCTTCCTTTTTTCCTCTCTCCCTCCCTCTGTCCCTGGCCATCCTTCTGCTTCCTTCCCTTCCACCCTACTCCATGTCCTATCCCTCCCTCTCTTCCTTCTTATCTTCTGAGACAGCAGTCTCAAATGGCCAGCCATTCTTACAGGACATCTTTTCTGTTTGACCTTTTTTAACTTCTAGGAAAAAAATGCAGTAATATAAACATAAAAGAGGACATTGAGGGACCATTCAAATTTCTATTGTGAGGTTTTAAGGAAAAAAAATCACTACTACTCCTGCTGAAATTTGTGTTTGTATCCATAACCACCATTCTCTATGCACTCAGAGGTAACCATTATTCCAGTTACCTTCCTATAATTCTCAAAGTTCTCATTATATCTTCATTGCACACACACATATACATATATATACATACACATATATTTTATATGATGCATACAAGTATATTCTATACCATACATGTATACTCTATATTACACACACATACATTCTGTTTAATGTATATTCTATATAATACATACACGTGTCTTAGGCTTCCAGACCTTTTTTTTAATAAGGGTTGTGTTATAATAACTCACTTTTATTAATCCCATCATTTTAAACTAAATTTTCATCATTCATGCATTGTTAGTTGTATACATTTGCTTTTATTGGCTATAGTCTTTCCTTGAATTAAAAAAAATGCCAATTTACTGTGTTCTCTAAATTTAGTTCAGGTTTCCATTTTTAATACAAGCAACGACTGTGCTAGCATTCTTGTTTATATTTATCTCTCTGTGTTTTTATTTATAATAATATAATATATAATCATTTATATAATATGTAAATATACATGATATATATGCATGTGTGTATATGTACACACACATATACACAAACATGCACACACACACACACACTATTTCTTACCTGCTAGGAAAGTGCCATACCCATTGATCCATACCTCTAGCCCTGAAAGTAGATGTTCTAATTACAAACTTGAAATTTAAAGGGATGAGACACAGGAGAAAGATAAAGTACCATTCTTGGAATTCATCTCTTTAATGATGTATGACATTTTTTTTTTATCTAAAATGCAGTAATAGCTACTACTACCGGCATGTCATATGTTTGCAGAAAGTATCTTATGTGGCAAAGAGGCATATTTTTGCTTCGCATATTGATTAGACATTCAGGAATGGAGCCAGACCTGGTAATACTGGCTCCATGAAACCAAAGTTTCTTGGTGGGCTACAGTAAGAAAGGTCAAGTCTAAAGTCCACCTAACCTACACACTGAGTTCAACGCAGGCCTAGAATAGTAAATGTGACCCAGTCTCAGAAATAGAATGGAAAATTGAACAGTGTTGGGTTGGAGCTCAGAGGTAAAGTACTTTTTAGTATGTCCTAGGCCCTAATGGTTATACAAAATCAAATAATTAACTACACATAAATGAATAAATTTTAAGTTTAGAAATAGTTATGATTGTATGTAAGTCAATCGTGTGGCATATATATTCAATTCTTATTCTAGCTGTGACCTCCTGCCATGTTTCCGGCTAGGAAGGCATGAGAATATCATCATGTTTGTCATCATCTTAGATATATTTTTAGATAAGGAATGTAGTTGGGTGTTTACCTGATGCTACAGTGATTCACAGTGCCTTTCCAAGATTAATTTTATAATTTTTTTCTTAAACAGGTGTTTTTAATCATTGTCATTGATAAAAAAGGAAACCTCACAAATCATTGGCTGTGCATACTAAATCATGGTATTTATGTTTCAGTCTCATCCACTAATTACGCAGAGATACTTTCTGCTTAGGTGCAGCTCATAAATTTCTGTCTTCTTTAATGTCATTCAGCTATTCTTGTAAACTATTCATAAAGTATCACAGTTATTATGATTATAAAAGGTTAATTCAAAGCCTGGTTTCAAGCAGTCATTAGGAATACTCTACAAATGGGTAGGAGCAAATCATCTCAAAACTTAAACTCGCCTCCTTTTCTTTGCCCATGAGACACACACTATTTTCAGCTACAAAATTATGCATCAACAGGGATGTTTTCCATGCATCCTATTTCAAACTGAGTTCCCAAAGAAAGAGTCTTTTACAAATATGGGCTTCCTTCACACTTAGTGTGAAAATACCACATTGACTTCTCAGAGACACTTAAAGTACACTTGAAGATGTACCTTAAACACAACATACTCCAACATGCCTTTGAAAACAAGAAGAATCTGAAAAATTCTGCCAGTAGGAAAATGTGATCATCTGTATGAGGAACAAAAAGTCTTCCTAATGAATCTTCATTATGTTTGTTTGCTTGGCATTATTTTGTTTTGCTGGTATTTTGAGACAGGGTTTCTCTGTGTAACCCCACTTATCTGGAACTTTTTCTGTAGACCAGGCTGGCCTTGAACTCAGAGATCTGCCTACATCTATCTCCTGCATGCTGGGATTAAAGCTGTGGAACACCACTGCCCTGAAACCACTATATTTTTATAGTCTTACTTTATTTCAATTAAAATGTTTGCTATGTGTATCTCTAGCTTGCTCAATGCTGAGACCTCAAGTGTGCTGCACATCTTGTACCTTTTCCATGACATAAGAAGAGCAAAGTGTTAATAAAGAGGTGTTAAATCTCGAAAAAAAAAACAAGAAGAGCCTTAGAGAGGAAACTTTTCTTGTATTCTATTAATACAGCTGTGAGCTGTGTCACCACTAACTCCACTTGGTGATGGAACTATTCCTATGTCTTTAAAACACATTTTTAGATGAGAGCCAATGTGTCAAATGTGCATAAAGGAACCTCTTTGGAATAGATTTCTTTTAGTTGCTAAAAGTAAAAAACAAAGCAAAACATAAATGAGCTGAGCAATCCAAACCGCTGTTGGAATGTTAGTGAACCAAACTATCCCTAGCACACTAGGTTGGAAACAGTTAATGACAGCTGTATATTTCCTAAAGTAAATATGTGAATTCCATATACCATAATTTATTGTGGCAGGTCTTCTTTTCACATTTTTGTCCGTATTCTCAAAATATCACATTATTGTGTTTATTGATGAGGACGCGCATTTGAGAGACATTCCTAAAATTAGGTTTTTTTTTTTATTCATTTTAATTGAGCTCTCCATTTTTCTCTGCTCCACTCCCTGTCTCTCCTCTCCCCTTTAACTCCTTCCCAAGGTCTCCATGCTCCCAATTTACTTAGGAGATCTTGTCTTTTTCTACTTCCCATGTAGGTTGGATCTATGTATGTCTCTCTTAGGGTCCTCTGTGTTGTCTAGGTTCTCTGGGATTATGGTTTGTGGACTGGGTTTCTTTGCTTTATGTTTAAAAATCACTTATGAATGAGTACATGTGATAATTGTCTTTCTGGGTCTGGGTTATCTCAATCAAAATGATGTTTTCTAGCTCTATCTATTTGCCTGCAAAATTCAAGGTGTCATCTTTTTCTGCTGTGTAATACTCCATTGTGTAAATGTACCACATTTTTCTTATTCATTCTTTGGTCAAAGGGCATTTAGGTTGTTTTCAGGTTCTGGTTATGACAAATAATGCTGCTATGAACATAGTTGAACACATGCCCTTGTGGCATGATTGAGCATCTTTTGGATATATACTCAAAAGTGGTATTACTAGGTCTTGAAGAAGGCTGTTTTCTAATTTTTCTGAGAAATCACCACACTGACATCCAAAGGGACTGTACCAGCTTGCATTCCCACCAGCAATTCAAGAGTGTTCCCTTTACAGTAGCAGGGAAAACAAGTACATGGCTTTTATTTCTTGCTTGTAATAAAAAAACACAAAATAGCCTTCTAAAATTTAATCATTAAAATCAATAAAATTTTGTAACATATTGAAAGAAATACTACATATTTTATTTTGTCCCAGAAATTACTGCAGAGTTTGCCTTCAGGTTCCAAGAGTTTAGATTTTAAATGTCTAACTAATTGCAATGGCCTCACTCGACTAAGTGAGTGATCTTAATTCGCTAAGATCTCAAGACACAACACACATTTAGGACAAAGATGGTCCTCGGCAATAGTAAATATACACTCTGACATCAGATGTTTTTTTGATTTAGACATGTGGTACCAGCTTTTTAATGAGGCAAATCAGATGAATTAATGTTTATTAGTTCTTTTAACCTGGTTTATGTGGTCTTTAAAAATCCTCTAAAAGTTTTTTTTTTTCAGTTTTCAACCATTCTTTGTACTTTCTTCAGTTATGTGTATGTTATTATGGGCAATCTAAAATTTTATATGGAAGTTCATGCTTATTTTTTCATTTTAGCTTGTTCTGTTATATAATTGGACAATTCATTAAATAGACTCTTGCAAGTTGCAATGTACCTCAATACATTCAAAACTGTTTTCAGAGTAAGGAACCTTGGTTGCCATGCCTTCCTGTGGATTTCCCATTCTTCCCCCAGGATGATTTTGGCCTATTCAAATATAAAGTCGTATTAGAGTCACTGAATAATAAACTTAAAGGTAACTTTCAATTTCTATCTCTTATTTGTTGGGGTATTGAGGGTTATCTTTATATTTTGATTATATTGGTTTCCATAATCAGATTAAATCATTCTGCCTCAGGTTTGCACACCCATCAAAGGGCCTAAGCAAAGTTTCTTTCATCTCACTTGGAACCACCCACTAGGAAAATTAAAACCAAAACTGTCACCAAACAGAAGAAGATCCTTTTTTTCTTGAATTCCCCTTTTATTGGATGAAAAGCAAACTGACTGAAGCATTAACTATAAACATGTTTTGCGTGTGCCCATACAACCAGGCTAATGCCTTGCAGAATTTTTTCTGTTGTTGTCAAGTGTTTTCTTAGTTTTACACTGACTAGGAAAAGACTGTATGGGTGTATACATGTATTATGTGTGCACCAAAGTATTGATAACACTAGAAAGAAGTGACAAATTGAAATGCTTCTGCACAGCAAATGAAACACTAAAACTAATTGAGAACTGAAAGTCTAGAACTAAATATTTTCAAGTTATGGATTTAATAAAGGTTGAATATCCAGAATTGATAAGAAACTTAAACAACCTAACAGCAAAATACCACACACAATTTGATATAAAATATGAGCTGATGACTATTTAGTCATTTCTCAAAAGAAGACAAACAAAAATTGTATAAAAAATGCTCACAATTAACTAAATGCCAGGGAAATGCAAATAAAGCTATGATGGGACAGCACCATGAATAATTGTCATCAAAAGACAAGACAAAAACCACAAAACATATTAACAAGGACACAGAGAAAGGGGGGCTACAAACTTCTGTGTTGTTTCACTTGTGGGAAACAGTATGGATGCTCCTCAGCAGACTAAGATTCGAAATTTCCCAGAACCTAGGATTCTACTGCTAGGTATATGCCCAAAGTAGATGAAATCATCGAAGCAAAGACTTGCCTGAATTTAGCGTGCTTAATGACACACAGGTCAAAAAGGCAGGCATTAAAATCAAATCAAATGTCCATCAACAGATGAATAGATAGAAGAAGTGTGGCATTTGTATAAATCCAAATATAAATAAATTCAGGGGATGATGAAGGCTTGTCATTTGTCACGAAGCAGAGGGACATGACAGATATTCTATTAAACAAGGAAGGCAAAAAAAGAGAAGCATTGTGCCATTGCCTTTCACCCACGGACTATACAAAGATTAGCAGTTGACAGAGTAGCAGCTACCAGACACAAGCAGGTTGGAGATAGTTATTGAGTGAAATATTGCAAGTAGATAAAAAAAATAACTTTTGGTGTTCTGAGCTATAGTCCATTGAATATGGTTAACAGTGATTCACTGTGAATCTTAGAACAGCTACAAAAGAATATTACTAGGACTTGTCAAGAAATGAGGAATGCCCAAAGTGATAGGTTCATTATGTAATGTAAATCAAACCATCACACCTTACCTCATAAGTATGTTTACTTACTATGTGTTAATCTCTCCCAAATTATCACAGACACACTTACTAATTATGATCTGTACCTTCTATGGTTTGAATGTGTCCCAAATCTCATGTGTTGAAACTTGATCAACATGATCTATGGGTATTTATTAGGCCACAAATCTCCTTCCTTGGAAAGTAAATGACATGTCCTTATAAGAGAGCTGGAGGAAAGGAATCCATTTTTTGTTGGTCATCTGATTTCTTCCAGAAGAAAATCTAGTATTCTCTTTATCAGGAGAAATCTTTCAATGACCATCTTAGAAACAGAGACTTGCTCTTGTCAGATGTGGTGCCTTAATGGAGAACTATGTGAATTGAAGCCCCTTTCATTCTGTAAGCTCTCTGGCTCGTGGGATTTTGTTATAGCAGCACAAATCAGATAAAAACAGAACTATGATGAAAAAATAAAGTCAGGTAGGAGATAAATGTATAATTTAGATGGAATGATGAAAAAAGGCTTATTAGATGACTGTCACAGGAGAGACAATGTTTGAAAATGAAGACGAGCCTAAGTCTGATGGTGAACAATAAAGCTAGATCATGGTGAGTGAGCGCGTTAGCATCATCTTCTGTGAGGATACAACTTTAGATAAGCTCATCCCACAAGCAGTGACACTTAGGAGGCAGAGTAGTAGGCAATGAGACTGTGAGAGATGTCACAGCAAGGTAACAGGAGATGCTCCCCTGTAGCTCCATAGAAGTCAGAAAGAAAATAAGACCTCCATGACATAAGTTGTCATGTCTATACTACTGTTAGGATCCCTGAAAGACGTGACTTGGAGATTCTAAGATCTTTTTAGTAGCTATGGTATAGAGTAAGAGCATGTAACAGACTGCAAAAGAAAGTAAAATGTAAAATAAAAATTATTTCCTATTTGTTTATAGCATAGTCAATAGGGCTCTAGCCATGATGTGAGACCTAGTTGGATTTAAAATTCAATTAAAATGTTTGTTCCCTGAACTGTTCTGAGAAAGAGACGTCACCTCTCCAACCAGCAGTTTTTACATCTATAAAATATAAATATGAACAGATGTTGGGTGGTAAATGTATGAATGACACAAAGCTTGGTGCATAGAAGGATCTGATCAATTTCAACTCAGTATTATGACTTCATGAGTAAAGCAGAACATTTTTTTTTTTTTTTTTTGCAGCATGGGAACCTGGGTGATTGCAAACTTCTAAATGAAGGATCCACTCTCTCAACATTTGCAATCTTAATTTACAAGTAAGATAGTGTTTAATACTGAGTCATCCTCTTTAGAAGTAGAGTATTTTTATCTCAGAACAAAAAGTACTAAATCAGAAGACACCCACAGTTACCAATTGTTGTTTGTTAAAGGAATTGTTCTCACCTAGTAATATATTAATAAGCAGTTAACTGAATTACTCTTTCATGTAGTGCTTGCATACATCATTGACCTTTTCCTGTTCTATGAATGATGATGCTTTAGGGACAATACAGTGGCACCTGATAGACATCATTAGAAAAGAAAGGAAAATTTACCCATATTGTGAAGTCTTGGTAGATTAGGATGGTTACCGGCCCACAATTGCTATTGTCTCCCAGCCACCTAACCTATGATTCTTCTCTTTGTTTCCTTTTAAAATACAGTTGATGATATTTTCAAGATTTGTTTGGGGGTACTCTTTTTAATGACATCGAAATAAAAGAAAAGGTAAGCTTATACCCTACCATGATTTTCTGCTGGAGTACTTACTACAGTAACAAGTAAATTTCCTCAAAATGGTTTGGTGCTTAAAGAAAGACAAACTGATGGTTCCTATACTCAACAGGCAACACTCAGATCAATAATCCCAGAAATTCACTAAATAATAAATGTAGTGTTTCCTTTTGGTGAGATAAGGAGAAAAGTAAAGGGAAATGAATACCAGCTACATTGCTAGTTTGAAGAGTTATGTTATGTATTTTGAAAGCTCTCTATATAAGGCTGCCCATTTAACTGCTAATGCTCAAAAAATATACAAACTGGATCCATTTGCCAAATATATTTGTATTGTATGTTACACCCTATATCTCCCACTGAATACAGTTTTAAAACCCAGGCCTCTAAATAATTAGTAATAACCAGTAGATTGAGAAATGAGAAGAAAACTGATAGAATTAAATAATTAAAAATGAAGAGTAATTTCCTTCTTCTGGTTTCCTCCAACCTGATGCCAACTTAATGTAAATTTCAAAGGTAGACATTTTATACACAGGAACTGAGTCTTGTCAACTTAACTTCAAGAAAGAGAACTCTTGTCACTGAGAAACAGGAGTAGCGTTACTAGTTTTCTACTTCCATTATCATTCCTCCTTCTTATAAATACTTAGACTGTGAGATCTTATGTCTTTAGTGGTATTGGCAAAAAGGAGAAAAGATGGGAGCCAATGTTATGAGAGAGGAACATCGTTCTCCCCCTTATGAAGCCAGGATTCTGATACTATAATGATATAATAATATACCATTGCTCCCTTCGTTCCTCTCTTTTTGCAGCATGAATCTGGATACAGTCATAGTCACAGAAGAATACAGTCTATGTAGTTTTCAACTCCATCCTTCTCAACAGAGGAGTGAATAGGAGTTCTCCAGAAACAGCTGGGAAGGTACCAGAGACATTATGGAGAAAGCTCAGAGAGAAACCTTGAATTTCTGGATCTATTTCCTAGCTCTGAATACATGGGTTAGATACTATAATTAAATAGTTTATTAGCTCTTTTTTTCATTATTTTTAAAACAATTTTATTTTACATATAAACCCCACTTTTCTCTCCCTCCTGTCCTTCTTCTCCCCACTCAACTTCTCAGTCCTCATCCACTCCTCAGGAGGCAAAACTGTCTTTGAAATTTCCTGCTTCTCAGAAAAGTCTTCTGAACACTATGGGCCTGTAGGCTAAAGATGGTTGCCCCAACAATACAAAAGATCTTTGTGTGACTGTCCAGGCAGCAAGATGTCTCTGTCAATTCTAGAGTTTTGAAAGTTGTTTATAATGCACTTCCTGTCTACTTAGGTAATATTATATCCTTCTGTAGTCTTTGATGGAGTTAAAAAATTTATAGTTATAGGTTTCCTCAGTTATAATAAAAGATAAAATAGATATAAATATTGTAACTGTAGTTTTTGCTTCATACCTGTTTCATTATATGTGATTTTTACTATGTTGAAGTTAAAGCCTTCCTTTTTTTTTTTTTTTTTTGGTTTAAACAGAAAAGGAAAAATGGTGCAGGAGTTCTTTCTGTTTGTGTGTTGCTTTCACTGGTTAATGAATAAAGAAATTGTCTTGGCCTAGTTGATAGGGCAGAATTTAGGTAGGCGGAGAAAACAGAACTGAATGCTGGGAGGAAGAAGGGCAGAGAGGGAAGCTATAGATCCTTTCAAGGAAGCCTGAGATGGACGCCAGTAAGAATCTCTGGTAAGCCACTGCCACGTGGTGACACAGATTAATGAAGATGGGTTAAACTAATATGTAAGAGTTAGCCAATAAGAAGTTAGAGCTAATGGCCAAGCAGTGTTTTAATGAATACAGTTTCTGTGTGTTTATTTTGGGTGTAAGCTAGCCAGGCAGCCTAGACAAACAAGAGGCTCTCTTTTTACAACATGCACTCTCGCCCATCATACCTCCAGCTCCAAGTGATCTCATGTTTTCTGCTATTCTTTGCACACCCTGTGCTCAAATGCACTATGTGCCCACATATACACAGTTCCAAAATTTTTAAAGCTTTGAAACAAAGAAATCCAAGACTAGAAACTATGAAACCTAGAAGGAAGCTTAAGTCATCTTAATTTGCTGGAAGTGGGAGATGGTATATCACACACATATATGCATATATGTTTATATGTATATATCCTTAGATATACTGATATATATATACACATATATATGTATATATATATATGCTCAGAGAAGATAAGCTATGATAATTTATTGCCAAAAATAACCTGCTGTGACATTAAGCAAACACCTTCAGAAAGCGTATTTCTTACTTGATTGTCCAATTCTCTTTCTCAGATATTGTTCAATCTCTCTATAAAATACATGAAACCCCATGGCTCAAGTAAAGTAATCTATCTATCCCTCTGTCTGTCTGTCTGCCTGCCTGCCTCTCTATGTATTTATCTGCATTTATTTTAATAAGTGAATAATGAATTATTTTTTCACACGTGGGATTTTTAGCTGACTTCATGACCATACCCTTTAATGAGGGATTAGGCATGCAAAGTAAATGCTTACTTTCAAGTGGCATTCGGTTGTCCCTATCTTATTAAATTGCTCGTTTAAATTAAAGGTGAGTGAACAAATGACACAGAAAAGAAGATGAATACATTTTAGGAAATATAAGGCCCACAAAGATTTGGTAGAATGATTTTTTCCCCATCAATCAGAAGCCAGGCAGTGCTATCATCATAGTCAAAATAGTTCATTTCCCCCTCCATCCCAACAGTTCCCTAATCCATACATCTTGCAAAGATAAGACAATCTAGAAAATATTTTTTTTAGCAAAACTAAAATGTATCTTTTACAAAGATAGTACTGCTTTAAGGTCTGCATATCTTCTTGACTGTCTTCAGCCATGAGTTGGACATAGATAAAACTTATTGAGAAAGATATATAGAGATTTATCTTCATAGTATGTTGAAGTTTTCTCATACCTTCTGAAAATTTAACGTGCACATATTGGTACTCTGTTAAAGCAACATTTCTAAGACATTGAAAGTTGCCAACTAGAAGCTGAACTTCAGCAGTGAGTCTTCTTGATGAATTCCCTTATCTCTTTGTGTGATTATTCTTTCTTATAGCACAGTGTCTGAAAATGTGAGTTTTTTTCTTGATTCACTTATGGTCTGCTTTTAATCCTTGTTTCAGTTAGAGAGGAAGAGGTACTTCTTGTAGGAGATCAATAGATAGCAGGGTGCACCAATGCATTTATATGACATGATGTTCTTGTTTCCTGGAAATGAGGCCGCCCTGTGCTTTCCACTGAGATCATTTTCTTCTGCAAGCTCTTCATTGTTGAAAATATTCCATGATGAAGGTGTAAGAAAATATCCATTTTCTACAGATCCTTTAGAGCTGAGACTTTTGGTCTCGCTCATAACACAGACACAGGAATAGTCAAAGGCTGCTTATTCACAGCTCAACGGACAATGAGAAACTAACAATCCCAGTAGACACTGGGATCTCATTGCCCTCTACCCGGGAGATGGCTGCTTTATTTTACAGAGGCTTGTAATAATCAAGACTTCTCATGGTGATTTAGAACAATTTATTATATTCTTGCTCTTTTCTTCTTTCATCCTCAAATGGCTTGACAGAATTCGTGGTCTTCTCAGTGATTTGTCAGGGAATGAAACCTACAAAGGCAGTCTGAGTTCAGCCCAGACTATTCTGTGCAGGAAGCTGGGCTGTAGACTCCTGGTGCAGATCTTCTCTATGACACTCAGCGGTGAGCATGTCTGTTTTAAAGCCCATTTTCAGGTCAAGTGGGAAATTACAAACACATTAATGCCCTCTAGTCAAATGCTTGCCAAACTAACAGATGGTTCATACCACTAAGCAACCTTGACCTTCTGATCATTTGCTCCTGTCAGTCACTCACAGGGTCTCTTCTTTGGGAATCACATTATCTTCATATTCTGTGCAAACAGCAGTTTCAACTACCATTACTGATTGGCTAAAACATAAATGTCCATGCGGTGAATACAGATGCAGTATTTTCACTCATGTGAACCAAAATTCGAAGATGCTAGGTAAAAATTTCAAAAAGACTTCAACTGCTTCCATATAAACACTGTTTTGAAAATGAAGAACTGCTGAGCCAGAATCAACGGTTCTATTTGACATCTAAAATCACAAAAGCTCTGTTTGGGACTGAGAGAACCCTTGAGTGTCATAGCACACACTGGTTAGTGCCCATCCGAATCACAGGAAATAGCTCTGTCCATAGATTAAATGTCTGCTATTAACCAATGCACTTGCATGGATCCATTAGGTGTGAAACTCCTATAGATATATTTCAGAGAGAGCATTTACCACAGGGAGAGTGCTCTTACCGATGCTAGAACTCCGTAAGTGCAAACACTCATGTGAAGTAGGCCTCTAAATATCTAAATGTATGATGTATGAATGGCCAAAGGTAGAGACTTGCTGGAAAGTTCCAGTAAGATGTACCTGGGTGACTGTGTCTGCAGTAAGGAGACATTACTTCTAAGATGGGTTCTATATCATGAGGTATACAACAGGTTCCTAAAGAACAATACTACCTGAGCTGAACATATCCCTCCTAAAGTGTTACTGACCTGGAAAATGGCCAGGGTTCTAAGGTTGCAGTGTATGTCCCAAAATATTGAGTTCATCTATCTGGAGAATAATTTAACATAAGGAGCAAGAACCTGGGCTTTTATTCTAAGGTGAGCCTAGGGTTAGGTATTCACATAGGCACATATGTTCCATGGCTTAGTTTCCCCCATCAGTTAAATGCAAAGGATATTACTGTGAAAGATACAGCAGTAATCAAATACACTGAAGTCCTGTAAGTGCTGAGCATGATGTCTAGTACTGACTCATTAAATATCAGTTATTATTAATAAATGTTCATTATCACCACTAATAGTTTTGTAAGCTAGGAAAAATGACTTACGTATTTTAAGCCTATTTCATTTGCAAGAGAAAGACTGGGTCAGATTATGATGATAAAACGCTTCCAGATCTAGCATTCAATAGTTGTGTAATTCCAGTTTCCTGTTGGTAGGTATAGGTGTTTCCTCCAGACACAGAATGCGATAGTCATACATTGTAAACTTATGAGGGCTATGCTTCCGACTGATTTTCTAAAAGGGCCAATGCATGCCACCATCCATTTACTGCCATGATTTCATTATCATTCAACAGATGTACAAACCTAGGTCTACTAATAAGGTAAGAGTATTTTCATAGCCATTCAGTTCTGGCTGGGCTATACAAGCCCAGCAATGTATCCCACCTTTATGGTACTGCCAATTCTGTACCATCATGCCCAGGCTGGCTGTGAGACTCCTGGAACTCAGACTCCACAGCCAAGGGGAAGGAGAGAAGAAGTGATGGCGGGTTAATTTATTTAGCATAAATAATGTATTCCTTAATTATCTGCCACATGATTAAGTAATTCTGATGTAAATAATTGAAATCAAGGGAAGGGGGAGGACATAAAGTGTTGGAAGCGTTGTTTTTAAAAATGTACTTGCAGAGAAGGTCAATTGAGATTTCAAACAAATGCTTCATGGGATCATTTATCCAGGGACGCTTACCAGAGAAGTGTCACCAAGTGCCAGGTAAGGTGTTGGTCTCTGGGGGTACAGTGATGAACAATCCAAGTTCCTAATTTAGAGTAATTCACAGTCTAATGAGTAATACAGCTGTACAATCCCCGATTCAAATTTAATTACCATGTGTCCTATAAGAGAACAGAAGAAGAAGTGACTAACTTGTAGGAAAGTTAAGGCTTCATTGGATTGCAATACAAACAGTAGAAAAGTTACTTATCCAGGGGACTCAGAGAGGAGGAGGTTTGCAATAGTTGTTCTGAGTTAGGTACTGTTATCCAGAAGAAGAAAAAAATGGTACCTGATGCTCAAGAATTAAACTCATCTTCCTTTTTACTCCTGAGAAGAAAATTGAGGATGCTGCTCATGGCATTTTTTGTTATCACTCTGTGATAATTAACCCAATTACAGAGCTCACTCAATCAAAGCCAAGCTCAAGTTTATAAGGTGAGGATGCAGTTTTAGAAATTTGAGACTTTGGAGCAATACTACCTCAGCTGAACCTATCCCTAATAAAGTTAAAAGTCTGACTCAGGGCACCTCAACTTCTGCCTTTCTAAGTTAGAGTTTCCTCATCTATGAGAAAGATACTGCTAATTACAATCAGGTCTATTTTGCAAAATTACTGAGAGTATTAAAGGAAGCAATATATTCATTGGGTTAATACAGAATTGGGAAGGACCAAGGGATCCCAAAATGTAAAACCTTAGAATTATGTAAAAACCCTTTAGAATTATGATTATTGATCTCAATTTCTAGAATCTAGAAAGTTCTAAATATTTGGGATTCTAGACTGAAATAAGCAACATTTGGACAATGGAAGGAATCCTTATGTATGCTATATGTGCACACAGTTAACATACAAAGTGGCTATGGTGTAATTTATAAAGTTCATAGAATTAATGTTGTGCTAATTATAAAATGCACTTCTCTAAGGTTTTCTACTTGTTATCTTTGTAACCAGAAAAATATTTATCATAATATTTTTTAAGTAAGTTTTCACTATGTAGTCATAGCTGTCCTGGAACACATTTTGTAGACCAGGCTGGTCTTGAACACATAGAGATCTGCCCTCCTCTGCCTCTGTAGTACTGGGTTTAAAGCATGCGCCATCGGTCCTGGGTCTAATATTAATTTTCAGTCACCTGGAGAAATGAGCTTGTTTCTAGAATTGCCAGAGATGGATTCTGGAAAAATAAAAATAAAAAAAGTTGAGTCTCTCGGTATCACATGGCACATAGAAACCACATCAAATCACAGCACTACCTTTTGTCTTCCTGTTCCTCTCAAACTGAGGATAATCTCTCTTCCACCAAGTTCCTTTTTAGTCACGCCTTTCTTATTGTGGCAAAATTGATCGCTTTATGTGTGCATGTATTGAATGTCCTCATAATGCATGTATGTCTAGTTTCCAGCCACCAATGATTTCTATCTTCAAAACTGAAAACAGTCATTAAGCTTCAGCCACTATCTCTACAATGATTGAGATGACTATATACGCCTCATATAAGTGGACTTACATTATATGAGTTTGTCTGTCAGTGACTTAATTTAATATCCTCAAGCGTCACTCATGCTGGGGTATGTAGAAAGATTTCCTTTCTTTTTAATGTATTTTTTTCATCTACCCAAGGGCATAAATGGCTTCCATGTCTAGTTTCTGTGAATAATGCTGTTAGGTCCACTAAACTCTTTTAAGACCTGTTACAAAAGAGCCTATTTATGTAAAATACTACGATGATTGACTAATGTTTCTCTTCTGCTCTGGGCCCCCTCGTCTCACTGAATCTCATACTGTGGCGAAAATCCCTTGTTGTCTTTGGCACATGAAGTTCTATCTGTGGGTGTATTAGCATCCGGAAGGCTGGCATTTGCTGCCTTTTTCTTCTGAGCTGAATCAATCAGGCTCAGCTACTTGTTTATAAAATTCACCAGCCTTTCTTTTCCTCTCCGTATCTGAATCTCACATTGGCTGAGTTAAATAGGATACTGGCAGGTGTTCTGCGGATGAAGACCACAGCGAAAAGCATAGAATTCAATCTCTAGAAAATGTTGCTATCTGGATCATGCTTTCCAAATGATGCTTGATTAAAAAAATCACAAACTGTAAAAGGTACACTCTAGTGATTTGAAAGTGTCTTATGCTCAATTTGGCATGAATATCAATTAGGGTTTGGTTATAAGTAATCGAAATTAATTCCAGCTTACTTGAATTAATTTAAATAAATAGAAAAACTATAGAATTCTGAACTGAAGAAAAGTCAGAGTAATCAGGCCATGTAGAAGATGGTATATTCTGACTATCAAAATTGCAGGTATAAGATACAATCTCTATATAGTAATTATTGAGATGGAATTCTGCCAAACAAAGCCTGCCCTTATACCATTCATAAAATGTTCAGTTACCCACGGGACAGGCTAGATGACTTGTTATGGCTCATGGGCCTACCCATCACCCATAAGAAAGCAGGAGATCTTGACTGAATAACATACACAGATCATACACAGTGTGTAAAGTGTAAATTTTCAAAGGAAATTTAAAATTCTGTCACCAAAAGAAGAGGGAATGGATGCTGGGCAGGCAAAAACAACAGATGTCCACTGCAGTGGGTCTGTTTGGGAAATCTCTGATGAGCCAAATGCCCAGCAATCAGGCAAAGACACATATCCAGGCACACACACTATCTTGTCTCTGTTCCTAGGGTGAAGACACCTCAGGGTCGTCTGGTTTGTCCCCTTTATTCTTTTCTTTCCTTTTTTCTATAAAAGAAAAATCTTCCTTTGCCCAGATTTCTCCATATTTCTGTCACAAATATGGTTATTTTAAATAAATAGAGTTAGCTTAAAATGCAATCCTCTTCAACTCCTCTCATTGAATAAATATCAAATAGAAATGTTATGCACATTTGTGATAAAACTTGTCCAAATTACTCTGGCATTATTTTTAGGTGGGGGAAAATGAGAGCATTTTTTTTTTTGCTAAGTGAGGACCTACTTTCATTGTCAAGTTCTGCCCTGAAGTCATATCATATAGCTTTTCTCTAATGAAGTGTTTTTAGAAAGTAAAATATAGTCCTCCGCTTCTAATCTTTTGATGCCACATATTGCTATGGTAACCTTGGGTTTCTTGATTTATAACTCTTCCTTTGTGAGCAAAGTAATTTCAGATTAATTTACTAATGGATCTTTACCCAGTCTACAATAACAAATAAGTCTGACCACACCCCTTTTTATTAAAAATCTGTAATTGCAATTTTGCAAATAAAAAGATTATTTCTCAAAGATCCTGAAAGGTAATATGTACTAGGAAAATAAGAACCAACCAGGAAATCTGAATAAAGTAACATATCAAAGTCATAAGACAGTAGCAGCTTCACCAGCATTTTCTTAGGAAAAAAAAGAGCATTTATCTGAGAAGATCAAAAGGTAAGGTTGGAATAGTAATCAGGACACACAATCACAAAAATCTAACTTCCAAGTTCACGAAGCACTCTGCTCAAGAATGCTTGTATTTATTTATTCTTTGTTGCGAAAAATCCTGGAATGTAGATTTAAATAGACAGATCCAAATGGTATTTTGACACATAACATCAGGGCTAAATGTGCCCTAGTTTACTTCGGTTCCTGCCTCATTTATAATGGATTCAATGTTGGATCCAAACAACTGCGGAGGATTTTAACATGAGACAAAGTGAAATGTCCTAACAAATCTAGCTGTCTGTCAACTGGCTCTGTATTTATGCCCTCTACAAAATCAACAGGGAGGTCAATTGCAAAGAGAATTGGGCCAAAAAAGGACTCAACTTCTACCGTACACACAACCGTTTGTGAACTGGGTACCTAGGCAGGCGACAGGGCTACTTTCCTCCAAGTTGTCTCTTAGGAGACACTGCCTATCTCCTCCACAAGATGATGAGGGGAGGATTAAGTCAAGAAGATACTATCACAAATAGAACCAAATCCTTCCCTAGGTTGAAGGGTGGTACTGAGCCTCCTCACAGGCTCGGGTACCTTATCATTCTTCCATGTGGTCCCATGGAGGACAAGCATAGCCATGGTACAGAAGCCTTCTAAATGAGCACAGATTCATCTTATAAAAATTGTCTCTTTAATGCATGTCACTAGGATGTTCCTCCAATTGAACAAAAGTAGGCACCTCCCATTCTCCCTGGAAGGCAGTTAGGGCCCTGTTTTGTGTGATCACCAGGTCTTAGCTGAAAAATTTGGCTTCCTCCTAAACTTAGACTTGACTGGAAAATTTTCTGACATTGACAGTAATATGACTACCCAGTCCTGCCAACGCCAAAGGCCTGTGCACATCTGTGCATTGACTAGGCCATGTCTCATAGAAAGCAATGGGGGGAGGTAATATTGGCATACTCTAGATTCTTATTTATTTCCTTAGCTTGCCTAAATCTATTATCTTTTCCTCTGGTGTGAGAATAATACCCATTTATAGTGAAAAACACTGAATATATGAAAAAAATAAAAAGGTTAAAAATACAAACATTCTGCTCTACAAATACAAGCCTCAGAAAGCATCACATGGGGTTCATTTCCTTTAAGGTATATCTGTGAGTCTTTAAGGTATGTGCTCTGTCTATTCCAACATTTTTTTACCCACTGTCTTGAGTATATTTTCAAGGCTGGCAAATATTTCTAAAATACTTTTCAGTTTAGTAGCTTCTTAATATCTTACCTACTATTCTGCTTAATTTGGTATAATTTAGTGTAAATTTTTAAAAATTATTCTATTAGTAATATTTATCTAAAATAAATCAAGCAAAACAGAACTTTAAAGAGAAAATAGTGACATTCATTTTGTCCCAGGGCAAAGGCCGAGCTCTATGGTAATTCGTTTTGTGTACTGGAAGAACTGTCTTCACGTGTCCATGTTAACAATTTCCACATTCTCTTTCTTTCTTTACTTATTTTTTTCTTATTTCATTTTTTATATTTTTGAGAGTGTATTTAATTACAACAGTCCTCCCTTCCCTTTCCTACCTTCAAACCTTTCTATATGCCCTTCCCTTCTCTCCTTCAAATTCATGGCCTCTTTTTTTATACTAGTGTTATTATATACAGATATGAAAATGCATATACACATATCTTCCTAGAGTTTTCAGTCTGTTAAGCGACCTGTATGCATGCTGTCAGGTTTCTTACTAGTCCAGGTCTATCAACCCAGAGCTTAGAACCTTGGGCTCTATCTCACACCAGCTACATCCTTTCTACAAGTCAGAAAGAAGTTTGACCAATTGTAAAGATTGAGAAACTGCTGTCACTGAGGCTTTAGCCTAAAGGCAGCCTGTCTTCTATTGCCGATGGCAGGTCAGCTAGGAATGATTTTATATTTTTAAATGGTTGAAAATAAATATTATTATTTTGTGACATTTGAAAATTCAATGAAAGTCAAGGATTGGTGCACACAATGAAGTTTTGATGGAATGCAGCCAGGTCTGCCTGCTCATGAATTATCTGTGGTTGCTTTTGTCCTCCAGGTTCAGAGCTGAGAAGCATAGCAGAGGCCGCATGGCTTGCATGACCTAACACATTTTTTATGTGGCTCCTTTTAGAGGAAGACTGCCAGCCCGGTTCAATGTAGCAGAAGACTAAGACAGTGAACATGGAATTTCTGCCACATATATGTAAATGATAGGAGGGATAAAACAACAAACAGCCAACTTCCTCTGTGCGCATGATATATTTCATCATAAAAATGTTTCTAAAGTATCATTTACTTATCGATATTTGACCTATGTGAATTTTGTCTACTCATTTTTTATCTTCATCACCACCCTGCAGTATAACTTCTCACAATCTCAAAACCATCTTGTTTGTCAATGTTACACATTGCAGACAATAAAGCGTATACGGCATTGAGCTAATGAAATGAAATGACTTAAAATATTTTCATCTAGAAATTGAGTCCTTCAAATATCTTTCTTAGAAGAACTATCGTAAAAAAAAAAGTTTAAGAAAAATCAACATCCCTTCGTTCATTGTTAAGAAGCAAACATCCTATTGATTAGTACCTGGGAAGATGCAGTTTAGAATGGTAAGAACTTACCATCTATGTGAAGCTCTGGTTAATCAGAGCTCGAATCGTAAAACAATCAGCACAATAACTTGTTCCTTTGCTGAAGTCACTAAATTCTGAGAGGCTGAGATAATAACCGACACAGCAGTTATTATAAAACTATGAAACTGACTCAAAGATCCTGCTTTTTCTTCTGATGTGCTTAAAAGTCTCCAGTAATAAATTCTAGAGTGTAAGTCAAAAAACAAAGACACAAACTCTTGAGTTCTAGAAATGGACCTTATAAGCTCTCATAGTTAGAATTCAGCTGTTGGTTTGGCACAGACTAGAGCCAACTGAGGGTGTCTTGATTGAGAGATTTCCAAAATCAGACTGGCTTATAGCCATGTCTATGTGAGACTGTCTCGATTGATGGTTGAAGTGGGAGGGTCCAGAGCATTGGAAACATTCCCATCTCCAGGGATCTGGTCTTGCATTACATAAGAAACCTATATAAGATTTCTAAATTATATAAGAAATCTATAAATCAACATAATCCCGAATAAGCCAGAGAATAAGCCTCCATCTGCATCTCTCCATGGTTTCTTTGTAACCTGGACATAAAAGTGAACATAAATCCTTTTCAACCTAGGTTGCTCTTGTGCATGGTATTTACTACAGCAACAGAAATGTACACTTGAACATAAATTGTTTCCAGAAGTGGGAGGTTACTGAGATAAACCTGACCACTTTGTATTTGGGGAGGTCTGTGGAAGCATTTGAAACTTAAGCTGAAAACCTTGTTAAGTACTCAAAGCTTAATATTAGGGAACCAAGCTTGGAAAACAAGAATGCTGAGAAAAATGGAAGCCTGGCTTGTGGGGTTTCAGGGGGAAGTCAAAACACTTAGGGACATTCGTCTGAGAATTTGTGTGAAGAGTCTATGACTCTTGGTCAGTTAGTGGGTAAAGAAGCTGTAAAGGGAGAGGCAGGCAGGGATGGGAGAAGAGAAAAATATAGAGCTCAATAAAAATCAATTTAAAAATAACGAAGAAGCTGTAATTGAGCCAGGCAATGGTGGTCCACACCTTTAATCCCAGTACTCAGGAGATAGAGGCTGGCTGATCTCTGGGAGTTCTAGGTCAGCCTGGTCTACAAGAGTTAGTCCCAGGACAGGCTCCAAAGCTACAGTGAAACCCTTTCTCAAAAAGACCCCCCCCCTCCCCGTGTAATTATATACACAAGATCAGTACCACTGAAGTTAAGACAATTGATACTGGTCATCTGCAGCTGAAGAATCAACTCTTATTATTAAGAGATCAACGTCATTAATGTAAACTATTTCAGATCATCTTTCCTCAAGGTCAATCAACAGAAGCGGTGGTCTAGCAGTGGCTAAGGCTGCATGCATCTCAAACTTGTTGCCTAACTTAGCAATGTGTATCGATCACCTGGTATTGCTCTTGGAGGCATGAATTATTTCACATTGAGGAGGTCCTGGTGATCAACTGAAGTCTGGCACTCTGTGTAAGGGTCAAAGTTCTTGAAGAGAAGCCGAGGGAGGTCCCTGGTGGATGTGCAGTCTCAGCTGCAGTGGAGTCATCAGGATATTGAAGATGCCAAGGCATAGGACATGCACCAAGGACAGTGACTGGTGGGCCCAGTCTATGAGGCAAGCTGTGTAGGCTGCAGATGGTAGACCTTTACAATAGGCCTGCCTTTGGAACATAGAATATCATGAGGAAGTTCCAGATAGTAGACATTGAGCTACAGTATTCGGTTTATACTGTTGGAAATGGACACGTGCTAACCCGATGGTTCCTATGCCTTGATTCTTCTCTTTTGGAATAAAAATACATGCAATTTTTTCTTTTACTATTTTTCAGGAGCCCACAGAAAAGAGACTTTGGAGGTTTTTATATCAGACATTGAACTTTTCAAGCATTGGGATTTTCGAAGTTGTACTGTGTTTTATATTTTGATATCAACATGAGATCTCGGAGACAAGAAATGAAAGGTTATAGCTTAAAGTGATGTGTTGTGTGTCAAGTTGACAAGGAGTGGAGTGTTCTAGTTAACTTCGCCTGTCAACTTGACATCTCTGAGGGTGTCTCAATAGAGGGATTGATTGTCCAGACTAGATTGACCTGTGGCTATGTCTACGAGAGACTGTGGGGATTTGATGTGGTAAGCTTGAGCCCATCGTGGGCAGTACTATCTCTAGGTAGATAGCTCTGGAGTGTATAAAGAAGTGAATTAGTTGAGCATAAGATGGAGAGGGATCCATTGAGCGAGTCACTAAGCAGAACTCCCCCATGGTTTCTGCTTCAATTCATGCTTGGTTTCATTTAATCATGGTCTCTGACTTGAAGGTATAAGCCAAATAAACCTTTTCCTCCTTTAAGTTGTGGTTGGTCATGGTCTTTATCTTAGCAACAGAAAGCAATGTGAGACACAAGCAGTAGGAACAGAGATAGGAATAGAAGTGGGGTAAAGCAGAACTGTGAATTCTGCTCATCTGTTTTGGAGGTATTCAGAACAAGCTTAGGAACAATTGGCAAGATAACTAAAGAGCAAAGGAAAAAAAATCAGTAAGAGAAAAGCAACAGGTCTTCCATAAGCATGATGTGAATGATTTAAAGAACTGTGATTTTAGTATTGGCTTTTTCTCTCATTTCTTACTAAGACCAACATTTCAGTTCATAACAAATGAACAGAGATGCTTCATAGTTAGGCCAGTTCTGTTGTGTTCTCCTCTTGTGCTGCTGAACACTGAATCTTGGGGCTTTTGTAGGCTAGGCAAGCACTCTATTACCAGACTACATCCCTGGTACCCAGGCACTATTTTAATTAAGCAAAAGAGGAAAACATCTCACCAGGATTTCGGCAGTTTGTTCACTTGACTTTCTCTGTGAACTAACTAATGCCATTGAATTCATTTGCTTCCAAGAGCCTATGAAGCCAACACTAGGAACTTACCAATAATTTATCATGTTGGTCCTAAACAAACTGCTTGTGATCAAATAAGTTGAGAAGGCTGCCAGTGATCCTATGACAGGGATTTGTGATGAGCTCAAGACTTCATCACTTCAAGTGTCTTGCTTACTTAGGCTGGGGGAATTTTCTCTAAATGGTAACTGCAGGACACTGAGGATTCATCTCTCTTTACTACTCATGTTTTTCTAAGACCATCTTACTTTATATGTTAAAACACAGTGTGGTTTTCAATTGGATAATACATCTGAACTGTTTGTTAAGTATTTTTCATTTATTAACAATGGACATTTTAGAATAAAAATGATTTATTTCCTTATCTGAAAACAATTAGCTATTCTGCATTGTGAAAATGCCATTTTTAATTTACTAAGAATCTCATGGCCAGTAATGTTTCACATCACAATATCCACAAAGCTCCTATTTATGGGTGGCAGAATCTTTTGTGCACAAGGATTGCCCTACACTTTCGCCTTGTTATTCTCAAAAGTAGCTATCAGTTGTTTTTACTACAAAGCTTTTATCATCACTGGTCATGTGTGGCCCTATTTTGCTTTGATTTCTTAGTTTGCCTGCTTAGTCTCATCCATTCTGTTTGTGATCATGGGCCTTTCTTCTTCTCTCAAAAGGCAAACCATTCACAGATGGTTGTCTTTTGTTGGGTGTCAGGTTGGGACATAAAATACAGAGTTATAATACAACCAACAGTTATCACACACTTGAATGGTTCTTCAGTATGCCGCAAACATTGTATGCAATGTTCTTGTACTAAACAAATACATATATTTGTGCCAAAAGTTATTTGTTGCTGAAATTTAAATCCAACTCACCAAGTAGGATTGTTATTTGCTATGTCTGGGAACCATAAAATCATAGTTTGGTATAATCAGTCTCTTACATATTCAGGTTATTATCCTGATGCAGTTTCATAGTTAACAGATAATATGCTTGTGTTTTCTCTCTCTTCCTCCTTCTTTCCCTCCCTCCTTCTCTCTCTTTCTCCCTTTTGTCCCCTAGTCTTTGTTACCTTCCATCTTACATCACTCCTGCCCAATCTTCTCTAATTTTCCGTCAGTATGTCTCTTTATCTGTCTGTTTCATGTTACTTTTTTTTTGGGGAAACATGAATAAGCAAACAACTATTAGCACAAAATAGGACACCTACAACAGACTAAAGAAATAATCCCACCCAACTCTGGCTTGGTGAAGCTGTAACTTTATCAGGTTATGTTACAGGAGCATGGATAACATAAATATAACTGAGTCACCAAAAGGCTCAAAACCAGCATAGATGACTCAGGAAACTCTATCCCTGTAGCTTTTTTTTAATTGATTTTTATTGAGCTCTGCATTTTTCTCTGCTCCCCTCCCTGTGGCTTCTTTATTTCAGACAGCTGCAACAGGTCTGAGAACCTCTTACCCCAAATTATTACTATTTGTATGATTATGGGAATGTACTTGTGAGTTGAATAATTTTTAGAGGTTCGTTTATTTTGTAAGTCCCATTACTTTCTGAGTCTTGGGGAATCTCATTTCTTCGGTTTGTAGGAAATATCTCACAACACCGCCTGTGAGCAGCCTGTGCCTGTGGATAGTCCACTCACCTTACCGTAAATTCCTAAACTTAGAACTACTGGGGTCTCAGTTACAAATACTTAGATTGGGATAGATATTTAATATCCACAATTCATGAACAGTACTGTGATTAGCACCATCATGAATGTCCCTTGTTACCAATGTGAGAAAAATCCGAAGAATGTAAACTTAGGAAATAAAATTATTGTAAGGATAGATAGATAGATAGATAGATAGATAGATAGATAGATAGATAGATAGATAGACAGATAGATAGACAGACAGCTGGATAGATATGGATAGGGAGATTTATAGTCTATATATTTATATATATTTATATTATATATTTATAATCTATATGCATTTATACAAAGTGTATATCCAGATGCTATCATTTGAATAGCCACTGCTGATTGTTCTTTGAGGATGATCATCATTCTAAACAGATTTATTGTTTCCAGCATTAAAAAATTCTATTAATATAGTAAGTAAAAGATAGCAGTTAACCATCATGTAGCCCTAACAACATAATTCAGAAGCTCTTTTCTGTATGTGCAGAGGTATGTGTATGTGTGTGTATGTGTGTGTGCATGTGTGTGTGTTTGCTTGCTTGTGCATTTGTAGACACCAAAGCAAATCTTTAGTTATTGTCAGGTGCCCTCACAGGTCTGGAACTCACCAAATAAGTCTGATTAACTTATTGGTAAGTAATCCTCAGAAATTCACTTTTCTCCACCTCCCTACCGCTAGAATTGCAGAAACAAGCCACTGTGTTTTTTTTCCCATGGGTTTTAGGGATGGAACTCAGATCTTCATGCCTTCAAGCTGAGCACTGGTTGAGTCATCTGCTCATGTTCCATACCCAGGAACTTTGTACGTGCTTGCTAACTTGTGGAAGCTCGATTATTCTTATCCTTTCCCATTTTTCTTAAGAATTATGATGTTTTGTTGACTTCTTGGAGCTCCTCGTGAATTCTAGGAATAAATCCCTTGCCATGGTTATATACTGCAATTATCTTCTCTCAGTTTTTCATCTACTAAATGCGTTTATCATGTTCTTAGAATAGGTTTGTGTTTTAATTTATTTAAATTCATCACTTAAATTCTCAATCCACCCAAATTCCATATATATATATGCTTCTATTCTGGCAGTTTCTTGACCCAAGCCATTATATCATCTCTTCATTCCCACCTATTCTATTCTCCATATATATATTTCAAGCAAGTGTATGATTAATCAGTCAACCCCATAATTTTATGACATTATTAGCTAATCTCTGTATATGTTTTAAGGCCATTAACAATGTCTTTGCAAATGCAACTTTGAAGCATTTTTGTACACTTGAAATGGCAGGTTCCTTTTTCCCTAACCTTCCATTTCACTATTAATTTAGATATATGTGGCCTTTTAGTGTTTCCACATAAATTTGTTAAGTTTATCAAGTTTCTCAATCAAATACTCCACTTACAACTTTATGGGGATTGCCCTGACAGAGATAATTTGAGCATTATTGACTCTGTATTTTTTAAATCAACTAAGGGCATGCTATATTTATTTCCTCCTGACTTCTTTGTGCTTTCATCAGTATTTAAGATGCCATCCATGGCTAGCATGGACAGTTTTGGTTGTGTTCACGCCTAGCACCTTTCTGATTCTCAGATTTATTATAAATGGGGGCTAATTTATTTGGTTTTCTACTACATTGGTGATGGTGATAAAATATTCTAAGGAACTCATCAAATGTCATTTTTAGTTTAAGTATTTTGTCTGTTGACTGATAATTAGAAGAGTGAATTATTATTCTTCTTTTCTGATAGCATTAGCTAAGACTTCCACATTCTTGTTGGAAGAGAAAATGGATAGGCTTCCTATTTACAACTTTAAAGGGAAAGTACTCAAGGCTAAGTAAACTAGTTACTGCAGTCAGGCACAATGTGCAGCATGAATAGGATGTTCTCCAGCAGAGTAAGAGTCACATGTTGTCATCCCCAATGTCCTAGGAGCTGCACACTGGTCTGTGACTACCTAAGCAGGAATGCCCTTGAAGCCAGTCCTAGGAATGCTATAGTCAGTACAACATTTGGATGGACTATTTGGGGAAGAGGAATTACGGTGGAATTTTCTCCTTCATCTCTACAGTCTATTAGTAGTCAGGATAAAAGTGATTTCTCCTGAAATTCATCGAAGAACAATGATACACTATAATAGTCAGTAGTACAGGCTTTTGAAGTGGGAAGGCCCCACATTGGAATCTCATTCTCATCATCCAGAGTTGGGCCTCAACAATCACTTATTATTTGTCCAGGTTTAAATGCTTTAAATGGAGTAAAGTGTATAATGATATTTTGTTTGTGTTTTAAGAAATGATGCCTGCCTGAAGATCAGAGTGCAGAGCTAAACCACTAGAGTTCAGGCAGTGGTGGCACAAACCTTTAATCCCAGGACTCAAGACAGAGCAATTCATTGATATTATGGATATTATGTCAGCTTCAGTTGGCTATGCTGTTTTAGATTATATATATATATATATATATATATATATATAAAAGTTGGATAATTTTTACCCTCTATCTCTTTGGAATAGAAAGTATTATAAAGTATCTAAAGCCATGATAGGATGATATTTGATTAAAAGAGAGAACTTTCGTTATCATTTAAAATTCAAATAAAATATTCATTCATCCAACTTGTCATGAATTTTAATACATTGAATATTTCTGACAATTTAACCATTCTATATACATATTAAAATATATTCAGTTTTAGTTCTTTATAATAATTCAATTTAAAAATATTTTCTATTTTTATCATAGCTATTTCTTCTGTTTTTAAAATGTAGAGTTTGTCTACAAAATCTATCCTTACCTCATCTCCTGTTTTTATGTTGCCAAAAGTAAAACAACAAAACACTATTACTAATAAAAAATAGCAATCAGAAACCATTTATAGGAGCCAACTTACTTATTCATCTTCAAGATATCAGAACCACATATTCGTAATGTCATCTTGCACTGGTAGTGTATTTCCTTTAAATATACAACATCCTTTTGGTTCCCTTTCCTCTTTCAGACAAACTAGATTCATGAGTTTTCCCCCCTCCCTCATAAATCTAACCCGCATGCTACAGCAGTAATGCTTTGAGCATGTTCTGTAAGGCCATCTGGTTCATGATAAGCACCAAGACACATCTGAAGGCAGAAGCCACGAAGAGACAATGAGAAGACCACCTTTTTGGGAAAGGGATGCAAGGGCCCTCACCTGAGAAGAAGTCTCTCCTCTGAAAGATGAGTTGAATCCCTCACTGAATTCTTCCACAGAGAATTGTGCGTGTAGATTTATGAATGAGAGGAGATGCAGATCATGTGGTTCTTAGGCATTTTGGAATGATGCTATCACTCTTTATAGCAGCTCTCTACTATCAGATGTCCTTTGATTGTAGGGGAGGGGCTATGGTCCCACAGGAAGCTGAGCTGCCATGCAGTTTCTCCTCCTGGCAGAAAAGAGGTTCTTGGAGCTGACTTCAGTTGGCTCCTTTTCTAGGTAACCCAAAGTGAAATCTTGAACAAATCTGCTCATCACTACACCATATTTTTCTCCACATTATATTTTGACAGACTCTTAGAATACTATCACATCTTAGTTTTGGCTCATATTTACCTCATCTATATTTTCTGCTTTTTATTTTTAATATTTCTGAATAATTTTGTTGTAATTTATTTGGACAACATTTTTGGTTGAAACATTTTCATACTGTTAAATATAGTCTGTGATGCTTTGGTATTAGTCTTAATTATTTTAATAGTAATACAGTCAGGTATTGCTGCTGTTTTATTTTTCTTTTTAAATTTTTTTCTTTACTTTTCGCCATCTTCTCCTGCCTCATTTGAAACTTTATAAACAAGTCTTTTTCTTTTGATATAAAAACTACATGACAGATCCTATTCACATTGTCTGTTTTTATGGTTAAACCTAAGATCTACTCATGTTTAATAACCTCCCAACTTTGTCTATCTCTTCATTTACTTGCCTATATTTTTAATTCTAGAATGTTCTGAGTGTCATTTGAATATACTTTTTTTTGTGTTCTCAAGATATTCCTTAATTTTTAAAGTTCTTGGTCAATTATTGATTTTCCTATTCTTTATATCACAGAGTCTTCCTGAAATTGCTTCTTATCTCTATTCATTTTATGTGTATTCTTTGTATTCTTTTCATGTGTGTTCTTAGTGTAAGCTTTCATGTGACCATATGTCTAACCTTACAGTGTTTATATCCTCAACTTTGATTGATGATTTGACTGGATATACATGTTGTATCATTTGTGTGTTTGTGTGTGTGTGTGTGTCTTGAGAAACTATTTCTTCAATCTCTTCCAGTGTTGTTCGAAAAACAGTGTCAATCTTGCTCTAGTCTTTGTATTTAATTTGTTCCTTTTTCTCTGTTAATTTTACTTTTCACTATATCTAGTGACATTTTGTCCTTATTTATTGTTGTCCCCAATTTATTGGCTTCAGTTCAACCATTTCCAACATTATATTCATAATTCAGAAAGGAGTCTTTGCTGTGTGTTTGAATTTTCCTGGTTTGGGGTATTCTTCTTTCTTGCTTATATTTCCCCTATATACTGGTGTAGCGCTCTCTCTCTCTCTCTCTCTCTCTCTCTCTCTCTCTCTCTCTCTCTTCTTCATGTGCCTTATGGTTTGATTCAAAATTAGTTCTTTCTCTTATCAGTTTTTATTGCGGGGTTTCCACTGGTTCTTTTTTATGATTTCCCTTTCCTTGTTAATATGTCTCAGATCCTCTTTCATAAAAGAGAATTAAATATTGTCTTTTGTCTTCTAACATATTAGCATAGATTTTTGAATTTTTCTCTCTTCTGCATTCAGTAGAAGGTGCATTTTCTTTGTAGGAACTTCTCTCCTAGCATTGGCTGTTTTCAGTACTTATCCCTCTGCCCAGAACAGTAGTAGAAGAACCCCAGGCCCCAGCTGCTGTTACTTCAAGTTGTCAAACAGAGTTTAATGAGAATGATCCTAAGCACAAAGTACAAAAAATTTTGCTAAACTCTTCTGTATATTTACAACCCACCAGATAACTTTTTTTTTTTTTTTAAATCCAGGACCTCATGAAGACATGGTACTCACACAGGGTCTTTACATCACTATTAGCCCTGGCATCTTTACATCACTATTAGCCTCTTGTAACGCAGAAGAACTAACAGGAGGCGTGGTTCTAGGGTCCTAATTCTTCCTGGCTCCCAGCTGAATGGAAGAATGAGTAGGTAAGCATGCCAACCCGACTGTTAACGTTTATTAACTAACAGCAATACATGGCTTTCTTTTAACCCACTCCTGCCTTTTGTCTTTATTATTTTCTGAAAATAAAGGCCTAGGTCAGGGAGGAAGAGGGGAGCAGAGAGGAGAATTAAAACAAAAAAAGTGTGCCCTTTGCTTTTCTGGCATCTAAATATTGAACAGTCAAAGCCACTAAGCAGGTAAAGCTGACCACACATTCCTTAGAGTTCCAGGAAACCTTCAAGTTCAGTCTTCATGCTTTTCTCTAAATTTTTAAGAGTTATTGGGTTTCCAGTTGCTGGTAGAAACACTCTACTTGTCTAGTCTGTACACTAAGCAAGTTCCTATAGTATAATATTGTATCTAATCATCGATTAACTTCTTCACACCATATCAAATTGATGGAGTAGATAGTCTCTGTGTCTTGTCTAAAATGCTCTTAATTAATTTTCTTATTTATTTGTCCAACACCCACTTTGGAGGACTGAAACAGGATAGCCCTCCTAGGTGCCAGGGACACAATGCTGAATTAGAATGTGATGTGGACTTTGTAACATTTAGCTGGACAGTGTGACAGGACTTCTGGGGAGCACACAGCAAAACTTCCTTGAAACAACTACACCACTCATTTGAATCATAGTGGTGATTAGAACATATTCTCTCCCATCCCACATAACTCAAAAAGATTATTTTTAATGAGCTATTATTTCATTTCCCAGGCTTTATTTCTCATTGTTTAATTCCTCTAAAATAGCATTTCACATTACTGAGGGGAGGGTTAGTTCATCTGCTGATTGCTGTACCTTCTGGGATCCCTTCTGTTCCCTAAGGCTGAGGCAAAGCCCAAATTTACTAATGAACTGCCAAAAATTTCATCTTACAAATTCCAACTCGTATGCCATTACTGTAAAGGCTTTGTAGTTATTACAGGAGCGAGTTTATCGCCTAGAAACTAGGACAGGGCTGTTCCAACTAATTCATTACACACACTTCACACTTCTTAAAGTGTAAGAGGACTGTATTTATGAGTTCAGCGTGGGCTTACCTGTGGGTGTACCTATTTAAGAGAGGCTCAGAGAGAGGGAGACAGAGAAGGCACACAGTTGTATGTTTTCTAATTTGGCTTAGCATGTTATCTTCTGAGACAAAAGTGATTAATCTAACCATTAGATCATCCTTTCTTTTTACATTTATTTTAGCCTCTGGTAAGGCTTCACCCTTCCATGCTCATCATATACTCATTCATTCAATAAATGTCAATGAAGTACCTTCTGTGTAAGGAATTGTTACTAGGGCTGAACTACATTTCCCACAATCTCCTTTCCTAGATATTTCTGGCTACATTGGGCTATATCTTGTGGGAGATTTAGAACCCTTAATCAAAGTAGCAGTGCATCTTCAAGACAGTGTTTAACGTTAAGCTATCTTTTCTGATAGCTTCCTCTTTATCTGGCATTTAAGTTTATCTTCCTTGATTGACAGGCAATCCTGAAAAAGCAGCCTATTGACTCTAGAATAGTCACACCACCATCTTGGGAATCATCAACTTCTATGGAGTCAAACCCAATCTTGTGGAGTTCTAACTTATATCAATGGGTCCCAATGCTCTCTCTTTCTGCTAGTCATTTTCCTTCCCACTATTTTAACTGGAGACCATAAGCTTTAGCAACAGATATAAGAACATGTGCTTATCCAATATCCTTAACAGTTAACCCTTAATAATTCTTATTCTCTCTGTGTGTCTCCCTCTGTGTGTCTCTCTCTGTCTCTATCTTTCTCTTTCTCTTTCTCTTTCTCTCTGTCTCTCTGTCTCTCTGTCTCTCTCTCTCTCTCTCTCTCTCACACACACACACACACACTTACACACACACACACACACACACACACACACACACCTACACCTACTTTTCTGGCAAAGCAAGAACTCTATGTTATAACTAAGACCACCCTAACTTCTGCCTTCATGAATTATATAATTTGGACGAAGGTAGGTATGTTTCAAAATATGAAAACAAATTCAATATAAATAAGAAGGGTGATATGGACCAAAGTTCAGAGTAAAAAGATCAAGAATATCCTATAGATAGGCTTATGAAACAGTACATCATTCCACTCCCTTCAGATCCTTTGGGTCATACTTCACTGCCTTTGTAATCCCCTCTTGCACTGGAGTTACTTTGGAAAAGAAGTTTTATTCAAAACAAAAAACTACCCTTGATAACTCAGCTGTGCTTTGTCCTGGCAAAGGGAGCCTGGAATGTGGTAAACTAGGTGGGTTTATCTCAACTCTCAAAAGATATGCTTGGATGATCTAAAAGATACTCATAACTGTCCCTTACCTTGTATCTTTCCTTAACAATAACCTTGTGGAGACAATTTCTGCAAATAAAGATAAAAAAGATTTAAACCTTAAAATTTAATGTTCAGGATTTGTCAGATAAATCTGTTTACTGCTTGGACTGTAGGTCTGGTTAAGCTCACGAGTATTTACTCAATTTAACATACTTCAAAGAAATTACATGATCTTACTTTCCTCAAAAGCTACACTGTCAATTTTAATTACAAATTTAATTACTTTTAGGTAATTCCATATTGTCTTAACTTCCCTGACACTTTGACACACTTTCTCATTTGGTGGTTATCATGGCTGTCTTCTCTCTTGCTTCATCTTGCACATCAGTACTTCAGTCAATAGAAGTATATTTCTTTCCATCGTTCCTCTCTCCATTCTCTTTCTGTTCTTTCTATAATTTATTTCATTATCAGCTACCATTTTTCTGTCTTGTGTCTTAAACCTTTCTCCTAGAGTATTTCTACTTTCACTTCATCTTCCACATAGCTTCAAAAGGAACTTCCATGTCAAAACAACCACAACGGTATCTAGTTAGAAACACCTTAATGCTTTCTAAGCTTTGAGCACCAGATTATTTTAGTAATATTTACCTGAAAAACTTGCTAAAACTGAGGTTTTTATTTTTCTTTGTAGACTTAGACAATCAAATTTCGGTGCTTAGGAGGTTAGAACTTCCTTAGGTATTATTCAGCTTCTCCGCATGTCCCTCACTTTCTCAGCAAACATTTCCATACCTTGAACATTCTTCTTGTCTTCCACATTGACTTTGCAAATGTTGCTCCCACTTCTAAGAATGCCATGTCTTCTCATGTCAAACTTCTATGATCCCATCTGCTCATTTGTTACAACCTGAAGCCTTCTGAGATGTACCACACTACAACCCAGATTCCCACAGGCTTCCGCTGCTCTTGGTATGCTTAAAACAACGCATCTGCCATTGTATGTGCCTGTTTTCCAATTAGACTTTGAACACTGAAGAACAAGAAGCTTTTGTGAGGGGCTGGAAAGATGGTTCAGACATTAAGAGTACTAGCTGTTCTTTCAGGGGACCCAGTTGGAGTGCAAGCACACACACGTTACAGTTCACAACCATCTGTAACTCCAGTTCCAGAGCATCTATCACCCTCTTCTGCCCTCATCAGGCCCTGCATACATGTGGTACACTGATATACATGCAGTCAAAACACCCGTACACATAAAATAGAATATTTTATAATTTTTATAAGAAACTATTTAAACACCTACATTCTATAACATGAGAGATGATTGAAACTAAAACTCTTTTCATATGTGTTATCCTCCCAAGGGCTTAGTTCTGCTGTAGACCCAATGAATTAAACCTCAGCCAAGCAGGTCTACTTTTCTGGGTTTCTATTGATGTTCCTACTACAATGAACCATATTGGAAGATCGTGTTTGTCCTTGGTGCCAGTCATCTCCTCAAGCAGTTATTGCATTATGTGTCTCAGAGGGAGGCCCTGCAAATTACATCCACTCCACCCACTTGGTTTCTACTAGTACCTTACTGAACCTTAAAAACAACAGAGCTGAGCAACTTCCATGTAGCCTCCATCTTCATTGAATTTCTCTGATACCCTCAAATTTCAATGATAAACCCATACCCAAAATACCCTAGAAAACGTCTATGATTTCAATAGATCAAGCAAATAATACCAAGACACATTGAGAATCTCGTCTTCTGAGTCATTATAATGTCTACTGGGTGATGTTTAATTATGATGTGGGTGGATGTCTATTTTCTTTAAGCTACAGTTTAATAAGCTTTGGGCTTTCATATGAATCAGTCAAGATATTTGTTAAAAATACATTTACCTCAGCTCCCATCATGAACATCTTCTAGAGGGATCTCCCTCAATCTGTTTTTCATATCCAAGTGCACCATGGGAGTTCATGGGGAGATGCTAATTGAGTCAACATTTTATTTGGTCTCTTTTCACATGTCACTGGGCAGCTGTGATCAGTTGTAGGCAAACTCAAGTCATTCATTGTTGACTGCTATCTGATACCATCACTTCAGTGTCCCGTGTGGACCATAAAGGAGTGTACACGGCCAGTTCCTCCTACTTATGCTTTGGTATTACAGTCTTTTACTTTTCAACTACTCTAAGAACACATGCATATTAAATAACTCTTTCAGCAACGCACCACACACGGGTAGTGATAAAATGTTTCACTGTATGGCTTACTTCTAAATCTTGGCTGCATAAGAGTAGATGGGTTTGAGGCCAAGTAAGAGAAAAGGTAGAAAACAATAGATCTGTCATATGAAAAATACATGCGGTGAGTGTGTAGGCATGCTGGTTCTCTTTGATTCTTTTGTTCACTGCCATCAACACATCATATTGGAGATGCAGAGATGACTCAGTGCTTATGTGTTCTCAAGAGAAACAGAGTTTTGTCCTTAAAACCACACATCACCAGGTAGCTCACAACCCCCCATAACTCTAATTCCAAAAGATGAAATGCAATCTTCCGGTTTCGGAGAGCATTGCACCCAAGCATGCATACATACACACATACACATACATACATATACACACACACACACACACACACATGATGTGGGATGTCCTGTATACATGTTTCTTTTATTGGTTGATGACTAAAGCTGTTTAAGCCAGTAGCTTAGCAGAGAAAAGAGATAAAGACAGAGAGAGGGAGTAGACGGAGTCAAGTGTTATATGTAGCTGCCGAGGGAAGCAGATACCATGTAGCTGCCCAAGAAGCAAGAGGTAACAAACAACGAGCCTTGTGGTAAAATATAAAATAATAGAAATGGGCTAATTTAAGTTGTAAGAGTTAGGTAATGAGAAGCCTGAGCTAATAGGCCTAACGATGTTGTAATTAATATAGTTTCTGTGTGATTATTTGGGTCTGGATAGCCAGGAATGAATGAGCAGTCTCCATTTACACACATAATGTATAAATAAAAAAAATCTTAAAATCCCTCTTAAAATCCCAATAATTTCTTTTAAATAATCCTGAAAATCATTAGATACTTAAATTGTGAATTAATAATAGTCTATTGAAAGACATGTGGTATTGTCATTTACCAGTATATTTCCTTAGAATATATTTTAGAGAAGTTACATATTCCAGATTATTAAGAGGAAAAATGAATTCATTGTTTCCATTACAATCTTTGTGTTATCTTGCAGGTGATGTTGGCTTCTAAGAAATGCTTATTACAGCCTGAAATTGCTTCAAGAAGACTTTTTCCAATAAGAATTTCAGATATGAGCTGGAAAAAAAAACCTTTCAACTCTTTTGAGTCTAACAAGAAACCCATTATTATTAAAAATAGCCATCTAAACTTATTAGATGCATAAAATGACATCAAGTGCCAGAAATCTCCCTGGTTTAAAGATAAAAATCACTATATAAAAAGCATAAGAAGTAGGGATACTTAAATATCTGTAGTTTGTTCACTTATTTTATAAGATGTGTCTGTGGGGCAACTGCAGTGGAGTATTCTCCAGTCCGAGAATTACGATTCTGTAGATGGGCAGAGCTGGGTAATTAGAATATCATCATTTTTCTATTTCCACAAAAATGAGTTGCTCCAAATGATCTTCCATTATCCCTGTACTCTTGGTTCTTCACACCAGCAATACCTTGATGATGAGACCCCTTTTCATATTTCTCTTAAATTACTTTTGTGCTTCCTAGTTTGAAATTTGGATCTTTAGAGGATAGCCGAAAAGGTGCCAGATTGCATAGGATTAGGATTTCACAGCCAATACATGAGAAATCCACATGTCTGTAAATGTCTACTCATGCTAATTTCCAAATTAATACCTCTAAATGTTATTTAATTATGTACCAATTATTAGTCAACTTGTGAATTAGAATCTTAGTTAAAATGAATCACTCACTTATGAACTTAAGTGTCCATTTTTATAGCATTTGTTGGTATGTGAAAATTTTGTATAAAACTGGTCCTGCATTTTATTAGATTCATTTCTTTATATATTCATGTGTATGTGTGTGTGTGTGTGTGTGTGTGTGTGTGTGTGAGAGAGAGAGACAGAGAGAGAGAGAGAGAGAGAGAGACAGAGAGAGAGAGAGACAGAGAGAATTTGTGTGAAGTAAAAGGATGCTGGTGGGAGTTGGCTTGGCCCACTTGCCTTGTGGTTTCTAGAGATCAAATCTATGTCCCAAGTCCTGGTAGCAGACGTCTTTGTCCACTGAGCCATGTCACTGGCTCCACAACTATCCTTTGTAATCCATTATTTAATAACAAGAACTTGGTTGTATAGGTCTATTCATGTGCATATCTCCTCCAAAGTCAGAAACTAAAATGGATTGAGTCTTTAGAATAAAGAAACAAGACATAATGCAAGTGAAAAGAAAGAGACCAGGGCTTCGTTCTGTTAAATGACTTAGGGATTTATTCTCTTCTCTACAGAGGCGTTAGGCAAGCTCTGTGTTTAGCTGGGAATTTGCCACTCAAGATCATATATATATAGCCCAAATGAAGAGCTTCGGCTGGCCAATTATTTATTACAAATAAATTATCAAGTCCTTTTGAAACAGTCCAACAGATATGTACATTGATATTTACTGGTATGCTACATTGGGCAGATTGGAGTTTATGCAGAATAAATGTCTGTATGGGTATTCTGAGTTCTTAAAATTGTAAAATTCTCAGAGGAGGTGGAGATTTTGATATACTGCAGAAATGCTCATAGTCCTATCAAAACAGTGAAAAAACAGGAGCCTATTTCCTGTGTCCCAAATGAAGGATTTCATGAAACCGCCTGGCTGGGTAGGAGAGCCATGCTAAAATATTGTGATTAACATAAAGGAAGCTTAACAGACGATGCTATTATAGGTGAAAGACTGCTAATTGTCGTCTTCCCAATAACTTATTGATTTTAATCAAATCTTCCTGCAGCAGCATGCCAACGGCAAATGGATAACGAGATAGAAGGGAAACGCAACAATGAAAGGAGTAATATGGAAGAAATTATTCATGTTTGATTTGTATAAAATTGAACAAATATTCTTGATCAGCATTTATACAAATATAGATTTGTCGGGAAGGTGCTATCTAAATTGCTTCTCTCACAGTGTATTGAAAATTACCATAACTGTTAGCATTTTTAATTATTTTGATCTGCTGAAAATAAATTAAACTGAATGGGAAATTGGCTTATTAAGGCTTATATATTTGAGTTAATATGAAATGTTCTCAGCCAGTGTGTCTCAAGTATCTTTGAGTTTAAAAGGCACTTGCTGTCTCTGCCTAGCCATGGGAAGGGGAGAAGTGGTGGGTTAAATCCTCCCCAAGCAAAGTTCTTAGTGTGGCAGGTCTAGGTGAAAAACCTTTCCAATCCCATCACTTCAGCAAAAGCTAACCAATCTAATAACAGAAATATTTCATAAATGAGCAGCCTGTCTGCTGGGTAGACAGAACCACCCTTTTTTTTAAGGGGGAAAAAAAAACCTTGCGAGACTAAACTTAACACTTAAGGAATGGAGAACCCTTGAAATCCATCTTGTATTACAAGTGCAGTTTCTCAGCTTGAGATTCGATATAGTGTGAAACTCTAAGGATCTCATTCTCTGGTCATTCACTGAGGCCAGGAAAGGATGGCATGAGGCTTCAGTTGTGGTCTCCAAGGTGTCCTGGCGTCCCCAAGAGGCATCTTATCAATCAAAATGTGACACTGGCAGCCAAGATAAATCTCTAACATAAATGTGATTATACTTTAAAAAATACTAGTGTCCATTATGAATCAAATTAATATCACACACAATTCAATTTCCACATTATCTACCAAAAAAATCCTTCTTTCAGTAGCTTAGATCAGAACCAACTTTGACAGCCCTGTGATTGTCCCTAGGCCCTGTCTTGGACACTTTAGTGATAATACTCTGCTCTACTGAGTAGCACCTTCTCCCCAACATTTTTGACAAGCGAAAATGTCTGCAGACATTGTTCAGTTTCCCCGTGTGGATAAAATCTCCTCACTAGAGATCTTCTACCCTCTCAATAATGAGAAATCTCAAATAATTATCCAATAAAATTTCTGTTTCACTCTAAAGCACAGAAACAGAATAATGAAATTTGTATTATAAATCTGACATCTGAGAAGTCACCTTGACATATATTTTAGCCACAAAAAAAGTCGTTTTTATCTAGGCCAGCATTTGAAAAATTCATGAGCTTAATTGACTCTACAAAATACTGAGGGAAAATAATGCGCACAGTAGTGTTTTGACAAAAACAGTTAATGGTGAGGACAGTAAGCTGCTACCTTCTGTTGAAGGTTCTAGAGAGACACAGTCTTGTCCAACAAAGGCAAGTGGTGTATAAAAAGCTGCCAACTCCAGCTGAGTGGTAGTGGCTGATGGAAATCCTGTATGGAGAAGGACTCAGATGTTGCATCCAAGCACAGCAGGAAAGGGAACTGTGATGGATTAGCGATGTCTACCTGGACAGGACAAAAGTGTGTGTGTGTCGGGGGGGAATGGGACGGATTTCACATTTTGGTCCATTCTTTTCTAGTCATTTCAAATGATTTGGGGTTCAGAGCATTTTAAACACATATTTACATGGTGTCATGATTTATTTGGATCACACACGTAAATACACACAGGAATAAAATGAAATAAATGTCACTCCTAAACATTGACTTAGATTCAAGTCCTCTATAGACATCACTTTGGGCTCTTTGAACATACTACACTGAATCAAATATAGTCTTTTTTAACCAAACTGTGTTCTAGTGGTCTGTCTTCTAATGCAACAGAAATGAGTCATTTATTGAAAAATAAGCAACAACAAAAACAGGAACGAACAGAAGTACATATTCTTGTATAAAATGTATAGGCCTGGTTGTTCTGCATTCTCCACATTTCCTCAAATATTTGAGGAAGCAAGATCAAATACTAGGCCAACTTCTCCTTGCATCTAATCAACAATATAAACTCAATTTCTAATACCACTTTGTAAAGAACTGTTGACAAGACAGCCTCCACTTTTCAAAGACTGAAAACAGTCGTATGGAAGGCAGCCGAAAGATTAGATTGGAGAAACCAGTCTTGTGCAAGAGAAATCATAGATCTTTTTGGAGGTCCCGCAAAATAATCCTGTAGTGTGATCTCCTTCACAAAAGATGCTACTAATAGCTTAAAAGAACCCCATTGGAGTAATCCTACCCACATAATAATAGCCATAATCACTTACAGAATGCTTTCCCATTTCCGAACTATCCAGCTTTAAATCCCCTTTCAGTCGAACTGGGCTAGGACTAATAGCAACCTTGTTTTACAACTAGCTGGTGTTTACATCAAAACTAAGTTTTTTTAACTGATGTGGTAATACATGCTATAATTCGTGAGTATACGGCAAAGCTCTTTTTCAAAAATCAAAATGGGAACTTGGATGGAGGGTGGGGGACAGGGCCTCTGCTAATATTTGTTTAATTGCAGCAAACAGCACATAGTGACAGCCAACATAAGTCTTCTGAAGTAAGAGTCCTAGGCTCCTTTGCCTTTAGGATAACAACAGGACAGCCCCAAATTTGAGAGATGCATATGAATAACCCAAAAGTCACTTATTAATTACTTGACTGCGGAAGTTATTCTGTAGATTAGGTTGACATAAAACTTGGTTAATTCCCTTTCTTTGTTTCAGGATTTATTTATTTATTTATTTTTGGTAAATGCAGAACGAAGACAGAGACAAAGCAGACGATGTACAGCTAGGTCTCTGTTCCCTTTCGAGACAAGGCAAACCCATGCCGGTGCGAGGATTAGGATTTGTGGATTGTGGCTTTGAGATTGTCAAAGGGCTATTAACTTAGAAAAGATTAAAGCTTGGGAATTGACTAGCATGCGGATATAAAAACATAAGAGCCCCTTGTGAAGAAGGCGATGGTTTCCAGAGGCGATGGCTAGAAGAGCTCTCAGAGAACTCGCTGACCAGTTTAAACGAATCATTCATTGGTTGATCACTTCAAGATTGATCGGCTGCTGGATATTTCCACACAGGCCAGCGAACCTTAATCTAACATCTGAACAGGCTACCATTCACACTCCTCTTTACCTCCTCTGACCAGTTTTCTAAGAAAAAAAAGGTATTTTTTCTTGTGTGTGTGTGTTTTCCCCACCGTTGGTAGAGTTGTAGTCATTTGTACTTTTATATTTTTAAGGTCCAAGTTGACCTACTCAAGGTCAAAGTGCTTTGGACAGATTTTCCATCTCTACCTTAATTAGACATCTGTGAAGGTTTCAAAGGAAAGAATGAAAGTACATTTGCGTGTGTGTGCACGTGCACATATGTATGTGTGTGTGTATGTATGTGCATGTATGTAATGAGAAAGAAAATATATTGCATTTAGTGGAGAAATGAAGAAAAACAATGAATGAAGAAGTTGTAGCATCTTGTGTGTATAGTTGCCAAACAAACCTAACATTTCCATCCAATAGAAAAGACAGAGTGCTGAGACATCACATCTGGGTACCCTGGCCAAGCATCTTGGTAGAGTCTGGGGCTTCCTATAAGGCAGAGCTGAAAGGGAAGCTGCTGTAAAGTCAAGGACAGAACCACAGTGGGGGAGGTGTTAGAGCATATTTAGAGGCTCGCTGCAATTTGAACAACTAATGTTGGGTAAATGTGAGAGTAAAATAAATCCCAGGATTCTTATCAGCTCGAGAGAGATTTGGAGAGGCAAGACTCCCATTTGAGAGAACACTTTGGGGCTTTTCCTTCCACGAGAAACATGTTTCATGTCATCCAGACACTAAGTAGATTTCTTTCACAAAAACTGTTACATTATCTGGGTAAACATGTCAATCAAAGACTAGAACTAGCAATTTACAGCAACTATGCCGGGTTTAACATCCAGAGAGCAAGATTCCAGTGGGAAATAGTGTTTTTATTTACCTCTTTGTTACTAGAATGTTTCTTTGAAAAAGATTTCTGTAGAAGAGCTTTGAAAAGAGAGTATTTATGCAAAAACCAAAACAAATCTTTAAAACTTTGAGGTCTCTTTATTGAATTGCTTTCTTCTTAAATTTAAGAGGTATTTTCTCGAAAACAGTATTTACGAAATTTTCAAATATGTCCCATGACAAATACGTTTTTCTTATCACGAAGCTTTGAGAGATTTGACGACATGATATGATATTCTATTTGGATGTTAAGGTTCAATCATTACTTATTAATTTTCTTATTTTCATGGGATTTTCACAAACTTAATATTCTATTAAGGTAGCATCTGTTAGAGGAATTATCGTAGTTTTTTAAAACAAATTTTAGCTGATTACCATGAATCTACATAATTAGAATTAGGTCTAATTATGTAGTGTAAATACATGTAATATATTTATAACATATAATGACATAATTATGATTCACAATAATGTTGAAAAACTCCTCCTTAAAATTAGCAAGAAAAATATGCTTCACAGCACCTCTGCAATTTATTAGCAATTTTACAATGTATGTATCGCTGCAGCTTCTAAAATAGAACTTCATAAGAAATTATAATAAAAGTAACCAAATAGATTTTGAAGTTATTATCCAAAACTAATACTAGCAAAATTTCATTAGATTTCAAAGCAATGAATATTTTATAACCTGTTTAAGAATATATCTTAAAATTGTAATCCTATAAAACTACCTTTCTAATATACCCTGAGCGCAGTATATATCTACAATATACAGCAAGAGCAACCACAGACATTTATCACACAGCCATGCACTCACAAAAGGAGAGAAAATCAGAGTTTATAATGAAACTTTACCCTTATATGACCTAGGAATGTAATTTTAAAAGCTGGGCCACCCAACTACCCTCAAACAACATACACCTCAAAATTAGTACGTACTTCTAGTTGATTGTTTATCTCATTCCCCAAATGAAATCATCTATTTGACACACATCTCACAGGGACTAAAGTGTTCTTTTTTTTTTTCTTTCTAGAAAGGATCAAAGAGTAAATATGTGAAGTTTAGAATGTTGTATAACCTCTGCCACAATGCTTTGTGCAAGTATACTTCACAGAGGTAGTAACTAGTAACTAGAAGATAACTCAATAAGTATTACCCTCTCCTCAATAAAGCCTTAATAACACACGGTCACTGACGGAGTTGACAGGATAAGGTTTCTTTTGCATATCCCTGTACTAGAGCTCTGAAAACTAGGTTGTGTTTATGTGGCTATACAGTCATAATGAATTCATCAAGCCTTTATTGAGGTCATACAAACAGTAATTCAAGTGAACTTATGAGGAAAAATAAAAAAAAAGAATTATAATAAAAAACACGAATCTAAATCTGTACCAATATTTTCAACTCATTGTGAGAAACATCTGTATCATGTTGAAAACTCAACCTAACCATCTAAGTCAGGTCCTAGACCATGCATGGAGCTTCTGACAACCTTGCACCACCTCAGTGATACAAGGACATCAGCTTGGAAGTAGCGACTACAATTTGAAGCGTAGTAAAGTTAGATGAGCTAACAGTCCTAGTGTTTGAATACTTAATGTATAAAGTAAGGGAACTTTGTGGCGTCTAAGCCGGGGCTTTCTGAGGTGTCACAATTCCCAACTTCGTTCTTACCTTGCAATGTGTCTGCTTCAGGTTTGATTCATGGAGAAAGTTGAGGTGTGATTAGTGACTTCAGGTTCAGAGTGACACTTTTGACGAAACATTACGTACACTGGTCTAACCTCCTCAGGAGTAGGAGCCAGAAAGTTGAGAAACAGAGAACTCTGTGGCTCTTCAGATGCCTTTGCCTGTGACCTAGCTAGAATTCTGATAACTTCCTTAGCCACCTTTCTTCTAGACATTTTTATCTGTATACCTTCTTCACCTGTCTTCCCCTTCTTGACGTTCTAGACTCCCTTGTATCTAAAACATTCTCAGATCATTCATTTGTTTTTGAGACTATATTTTAATGACGACATTTCTCCCTTTCCTTTCTTTCTCCCCATGCACCTGTCCTACCAGTCTCTATTCACAATTTTAATCTATCCTCATATCACCATGGGCAGCTTCTGATTACAACTTAAATGTTTATGATCCTTTATCCCTTCGCTAAAATTCCTCCCACTTCAACTCATTTTCTCACAGCCCTGATACAAAATTTTACATTCATCTGCAACATGGTGTTAACTCAGGTAACCTAGCTGTATTTTTATAACAAGCTCACATTTTAAAAAGGAATGATAAGTATCCAAGGTAGACAGATGAATAGCAGGATGGATAAATTATAGAGAGCAGATAGATAGATAGATAGATAGATAGATAGATAGATAGATAGATAGAAGATAGATCGATAGATAGATAGATAGATAGATCAGATAGATTAGATAGATGGGAAGATGGACAGAAGGATGTGGGAGGGAAGGTGGAAAGACATTTAAGTACTTAGGCAAACAGGCTTTCACCATTTACCCCTTGAAGTTCATCTTGTAGGAAGCATCTGCTCTTTAGGATGCTAACTTCCTCTTCTAATGCAGATGACATTTATATAGTCACCAAGCATCCTCAACCTCATTGTTCCCAGTATGAACCATAGCACAGCAACAGCAATGACAACTGTCAATGCAGAACCTGTCTTTTGTCTTACTGAACCCAATTCTACCTTTTTATAGAATCCTTAGTAATCATTGACTTTGCATGAAAGAAGGTGAAGTAAGTAGAGAGTCTCAGCCAAGGCATTCTATTTCAGAAATGAATGGAGAAGCTCTCTAGTCCCTATAGAAATTTTATTGATCCATAAACACCTTGAGGCCAAGCTATTTCTATCATGGACCTGGACGCTTCTTTATACTGAACTTCATGCCTCTTCTTGGCTATTCACTTGATTTGTGCACCTAAACTAAGGAAACACAAGCCACACCAGAGAACAAACTTGATGCTACACATTCTTCCTTCTGTCTTTTTCCAAGCTATTTTCCCATCTCCTCACCACTAGTGCAGTATAGTCTACATGTTTAGGAATAAAAGAACACTACTAATCAGTAATAATCAGAAGAGACCAGACTATTCAAAAGGGCAATTTGTTAACAGGTAAAGTAACTCAATGACATGCCAGCTTCATTGCCAACCATCAGGGACCCACAACTTCTCACATCTCTTTTGCAATGTAGATTATTGTTTAGACATACTCGTTTGTTTATTACAGTTTGTGGCTGTGTTTGCACCATACCAGGTGAGCGAAGTAGCTGTGAAAGGGACCAAGATGCTCCTTACACCTTACACCTATATAACTTAGGTCATATATAGAAATGACAATGCCCAGTCTCTGTTGCAGAAGTTGGCCTACATCCCTGAAGACATTATTCCATTGTCTATGATACCACTTCTGGCCTTTCTCATCTGGATAATGCAACAGGAATGGCCTAAATTACATAGTGCCACTCTAACTAAGAAATGAGAAACCCTGTTGGAAGAAACACAGGAAGCAGCCATGTCTCCCCTTCCTCTTCTGAGCCCAGACTCCTTCACACTAACCATCGATTACATTTGAGTGGCATCCAAGTTTAACTTAACCCTCTTTGGTGATAATTTTTATTCTATTTTATTTATTTATTTTTATTTTCTGAGTATGAGTGTTGGCCTGAATATGCGCACATGAACGACAAGGTGTTCCTGGTTCTCTCAAAAGCTCATCAGATTCTTTGGAACTGGAGTGACAGACAGTTGTGAATCATTGCATGCTTGCAGAAAAGCGAACATTGGTCCTCTGCAAGAGCAGTGTGTGCTTTTAACTGCTGACCTATTGCTCCAGCCCCTGGCTAACACTTTGATGACCATCACACATTCACCTCCCTCATTCCCCTAAATTCTATGAAGCTGAGTAAGCTTGGGGACGCCACCCATTCAGTTGTGCTATGACCTCAGCATTCCTGCTCTGGCCTTCTCTGTGCTCCACTTACACATCTGAATCTCCAGAAAGGGAGAGAAACGTCCCATAAGACCTACCTTTCAAGCACTAGGTTAGACTAGATTTCTAGACCAGGAGCATTTGCTCAGAGTACCAGGCTACCTATTCCCCATTCGAAACCCTGCATAGCTTATAGACATATAGGATCCTTGCTTTTATTTTTTTCAAACAGAATTAAAAGCCATTGTGAAAATTCTTACCTTGGGATACGGGGTTCCAGAAATCACTTCACTTGTCATCTGGAGTTGAATCAGAAAGATGCATCTGTAATGCAAGGTATTTAATAGAGCATGTTAATAGCACCTCATCTTGTATTTCACTACCTAAGCTTTTGTATATTATAGGTAGGCACCCCACCCCACACAGGAAATCGTATATAGTCTAGGTACTATAACATCATTATGGTGATCATTTCCTTAGAATCTACTGCTGCAGAAGACTGACAGGATGCCAATATTTGCCTTTTCAGATGCAAGCTTTCATTACAGAACATGTCTGCTAAATCCCAATTGGCTGGAAAGAGTGGGCCAAGGCAGAGCCCAGATCACTACCTCAATCTCTTGTCTCTTTCACTTTTATGGTTGCTAGCTCCATAATAAATCTCCAGTCCTAGGAAGACACATAAGTGCTATAATTTGGCCACAGACAGCTCTTATTCCTTTTTGCTTACGCCTGAGCAAATTTGAAATGCCCCGGGAAAATGGTCTAAATGCAAATTTTAAGTATTTTGCAAATCATTTACCTTTCTGTGAAGTGGATTGACTACCCAAAGAAAGGGGACTGCGCGGGTGTACATTTCAATTAACACTAGCCATGTTTGTCGTATATCTTTGCAGGAGCCACTCTATTCTAAATGCACACAGACAGATCAAATATAAAGCAGGAAGTAGATCTGAACCCAAATACTTCCTACTGCCTGCTAATGTAAGTCTGCTTGGCTTTCTACCTTTGTAATGTTTGTATGTGAGCCGTTAACTGCCTTTATATATTTATTGACCTGTTTGCGGGGGGGGAGCGGAATGTATCAGAGAAAATACAATCCTATATAAGGGCACGCAGTCACATATGAGCACAGAACAGATGCCGATGCTTCAGTGGGCCCTCCACCCTCACCAGTACTCCAACTGCACCTTGCAAACACCATTAGATTAAAGTGAGTGCTTTCAGTAGGATGTGGCTGACCACAGAGTTAGGAGATTTATTTGGATGGTAGCCTGCAGCCTCTCATTGCAGGCTATCCCATGTCCCTGTGTAATACTTCATCAATGGATTGGTCTTGAACACCATAGATTTCTCCCAATGATGTTTGGATTTTGCACTAGCCCAGGTTCATCATTGGTCCATTTGTTCAGTACCTGCCCTGGACTCAAGGCCCATATGATACTCTAAGATGGCCCAGGTTTTTGCAACAGCTGTGCCCCCCAAATGTCAACAGTAAGGCTTCATTGCTTAGCGTGTGGACAAAAAACGAGTGAACTCAGGTCCCGGCCCCAATATTCTAAATTAGAAATAAAACTTCTAACTTGCATGAATATACTTTGGACTTGTAACTATTTCAGATACATGGTGGAGGAGGTTGGAGATCTTCAAAAATCTTCAAGTACATTCAAATTATCTAGGGCATACTTAAGAAAACCTGCTGTTCCTAAGCCTACATTTTTCTCAGATGAGGTAGACTGAGATTCTCACTGAACCATGCTGGTTGATTGTTGGAAGACCATAGTGCACCCTGCAGGGTCTTTGAGAGACATTAGCAACGTGGAAGGTAATAGCAGCAGAGGGGTCTCAGGGCTGGGGGGATGTCATAGGAATCAATACTGAAAGGAAAGTATCTTGGATCTGAAAGTCCGGTGCTTTGTGTTGCTCACATTGAACCGTTCCCTTTTTGGTTTAGAATGGATGAGATAGCTCGCCTAATTGCTGCTCCAGCTTGCAAGGGTCACGGGCTGTAATATCTAGTGCTGTATGAGGTCTTTGGCAGAGATAATGCATATCAAATAATTTAGACCATTTCCGTGTCTGATAAAATGGATTTTTGACAGAAACAGGACTGTCTAGCCCTCGTCCCTACTGGGGCTAATCAGAGGGTATTAAGATACTTGTTCATTATGAGTAAGTATCCGAGTCACGGAATACTTTGCGAAAGTACACGGCAGCACATTTGTGTAAAGGGAGAGCAATGAAATGTGCTCCTCCTAACAAGGCCTGTGAGCTGTCCTCAGAAATCTTACAAACGTGCTGCCTCGCAATTTTTGAACAGTAAACCCAAGAGTGAGCATTAACAATATGCCCAAGCGCAGCTTTATAGAACCACGATTGAACGTCTGCTGTCCAATTCCGTTCCGACTCGTACTTTTCTGAGGCAAGTTAACAAGGAAAAGGTTTTCAGGTAACCTAGATTTGCTGTTCTTATAAGTGCTTGTTATAGCTGTAGAGAAATAAAAGGAAGTGCCGGGTGGGAGGTGCACATTATCACCCATAAAAATGAGCAGGAAAGGAGTCATTTTAGGCCTGCCTGTTGGATAAGAAGCAAAGAGACCCATCAGAAGTGCAGTTCTGGAAATTCCCTAATTTTCTGGCCATCACAGACAGAAGAAATTCTCACTCCGAGACAAGATCTGGTTTGAGGTTGTTGCCTAGGTGACCCTGCATCTTAAGTAGTTGTTAAAAAAAAAATCCCGGGCCTTTGGCTTAGAAATTCCTTTTTCAAAAAATTTATCTGGTAGAAATATGTAGATATGACTATAAAGATGTGAGTAGAAGGGCATCTATCATAGCTCCTTTTCTAAAAGCTAATAGTTGTAAACAATACAAATAAATACTGATAAACAGTATATGAATAAATAATAACATAACAGTCCAATGGAATACTATACAGTCCTTAAAAAGAAAGACCAATATTAAGGTTATTGATATGGAAATTAATAATTTCTAGGTTAAAAAGATTTCATAACAGCACATATGAGTTATAAGACAAGCAAAACAGAATATAAACAAGAAGTTCATTTTTAATTATTGTCAAACAAAATATTGATATGTAACTTCTGAATGAAATAGAGCTATAGGGATCTTTTGTAGTCAAATAGATGTCTTAATGTAAAATTTATTTACTAATTAGTTTTAACACAAAAGACTATGTTATAAAGATTCTGGTATGTTAGCTGTCCTAATCATAATAATGTTTTTTCCTGTCTGTGACTTACAAATCAGTCACCTGAGATTCAGTGGTTGACAAGTTAGCTGTTCAGAAAGCTAGAGAAATAGATAGCTAAGCCAGACTAGAAACCTAAAAAAAAAAAAAAAAGAGAGCAAAAACCTGCTTGGTTGTCTCTTCCTTCTGAACCTCTCCCAGCAAGGACTTTCTGAGTCTCTGGGGTTCTGCCAAGGAGTCAGAAGAAGTAGCAAGATCACTATCAACAGAAAAGAAAGATCAGCCCAAAACTGAGAAAGGAGAATCTGCACTGTGAACGTTCCTTTCAAATTAATAATCTGGCAGTTAATTTCTGAACTAACTCTAATTTGTACGTGGCGCCTTCAGTCAGAGCTGTCAACACGAGTTGCTTTGATTTCATGCTGCCTTGCTAGCTGGAAGGGCTGGCTTGGGTCCAGGTGCTCACCCTGCTAGCACAGGCTGCCCTCAGCTTGGGCTCTGCACCCGAAATCATTGGGTCATTTCATGAGCAAATTTAGGTGGCTATTTATAAATGTGATTCCTACTTAGCAAGAGGAACCCTTGCCCCGCCTCCAGCCCTGAGCCCTTTTCTGCTGATAGCCAAGCTTCAAATAATACATATAGTGCAAAAGTGGATTCAGTACAATTTCAAAAGTCCCCCTGATCTATAACAGTCTCAAACTTGCACAGTACTCAAGTTTATAGAATCAATATCAGTGTCTGTTAAAAGTCCAAAGCTCAAAGTCACTCCTGAGATTCATGCAGCCTCTTAACTTTAAAACCCTTTTATAATCAAAGAGCAGATAGCATATTCCAACATACAATGTCACAAGGTATACATTGCCATTCCCAACCTTGCTTAAATCACAAATAGAACTCTACAGGAGTAGGGAACTTAGGGTCTTAGAGGCTCTAGAAATTAGGCATTTGGATTTTAGGAACTGTGTGCTACCAGCAGCTTATAAGATATGGGGAAAAAACAGTGGCAATGGTAACTGGGCCTACCCACCTATAAAGTACCCTCTCTGCCAAAGACATTCCCCTGACCAACTTTGGAAGCAGTTGATAAAAATAGTTGCTTTTCAGAAAAGGTACCTGTGATGACAAGATGGGATTTTTGTGAATTAACTTGAAAGTGTTGAAAATCCAATCCATAGCTTCCTTTTTTCAGGACATGTGCCATTAGTTCTCATCTCTTTTTTAAACCCTTTGTCTTCTTTCTTGGTTAAGAAAATCTAGCTATTAACAGAAAAGAAAGCCCCAAGGTTGCCCAACTTAACCTAATCATTTGTTGTGGTGGTTTGACTAGGTATGTCCTCCATAGACTCACGCGTTTGAATGCTTGGCCCATAGGGAGTGGCACTATTAGGAGGCATGGCCTTGCTGGGGAAAGGGTGTCACTCTGAGGTAGGCTTTGAGGTATCATATGTGCTCAAGCTCTCCCCAGTACACAGTTGCTTCTGCTGCCTGTGGATCAAGGTGCAGAACCCTTGGCTCCATCTCCAGAAGCATGTCTGCCTGTACCCCACCATGAAAATGGTCTAAACCTCTGCAAACTGCAAGCCAGTCTCAATGAAATGTTTACCTTTTCAATAATAGCCATGGTCATGGTGTCTCTTTACAGCAATAGAACCCTAACTAAGACAGAAGTCAGAACCAGGAGTAGGGTTTTGCTGCGATAGGCCTGACCATACTTTATTTAGAAGAATGTGAATTTTGGATTAGGAATGCAGTGGAATGCTTTAAGTACTGCTTAATGGGCCACACTAGTAAGAACATGGAGGACAGTGGGGCTGAGGGTGATTTGAGTTGTGTTGGCCCGGTTCATGAGGTTTTAGAGGAAAAGAATGTTAGTGCGTGACCTACAGACTATTTCTGTGTTATTTTGATGAAGAATGTGGCTGGTTTTTGCCCTCATCTCAAATATCTGCCTGAGGGTAGAAGAGCCTAGTATAGACTCTGTTTTGTGGTAATTAGTGTTAGTTCTAGTGAAGATTTATAATGAAAAGGAGCAAGTCAATAAGTAAAAACAGAAAATGTACAATTTGAGAAGAAAAGGAGTATCGGGAAATGGAATGCATCTAAGTTCTGTGTTCAGAGAGATAAACCAATTAAAGAAAAACCTGAAGTTAAGTGGAATAAAGGGAGTGGTATTACAAGAGCAAGATCCCACCCCGATGAGCTTTCCACTTGTGAAAAGAAATTAAAGAACAGTTTAGGCTCCAAGAGTGATGATACATGCTGTTAATCCCAGTACTCAGGAGACAGAGATCTCGGAGTTCAAGGCCAGCCTGGTCTACAGAACAAGTTCCAGGAAAGCTAAGCTTGGGCAGTGAAGGAAACCCTAGAAAAGAGAAAGGGAGTGAAGATGTAACTAAATGAGGGGACTACGTTCGAGTCCCAGCAATTCATAGAACTTTGCAGCTTTGCCCCCCGTGGTTCTGGCTTTAAAGTGAAAGGTACAAGAAAGGGTTTATAGAATTTCCCTCTATTACTAAGGAAAGACACTGAGGTCAGGCATGTATCAGGGATGAGCGTGAATGGAGGCCAACCGAGACAACCAGGTGAAACAGTGACATTGAAGCCTGAATTGCCTTTGGAGACCACAAGATGCCCAAGATGCCAGAACGGGACACCTGCCAGGGAACGCTGATAAAAGGGAGAGGAACCAGCCCAAGGGAAAGAAGTGTGCTTCAGTCAACAAAGTTGGAGGGAATTGGAGATGTGAAGACAGCTTTGACATCAGACATGAGGATGCAGAGCTTGAAGTTTGCCCAGCTGGTTTTTCGTCTCACTTTGGCCAAGCACTTCCTCACTATGCAGCCTCTCCTCTATTTGGAATGGTAATGGATATCCTGTGACACTGGATGTTGGAATATGTGATCTGTTCTTTGATTATAAAAAAAAAGGGTTTTAAAGTTAAGAGATTGCATGAATCTCAGGAGTGACTTAGAACTTCAGACTTTTAAATAGACACTGATATTGATTCTATAAGCTGGAGCACTGTACAAGTTTGAGCCTGTTATAGATCAGGGGGACTTTTGAAGTCGTACTGAATCCATTTCCGCATTATATTATCCTTATACTTGATGGAGGAAGGTCATTGGTTAATTAAATAAAGAAGCTGCTTGCCCTGATAGGTTAAAACATAGGTGGGAGGAGTAAACAGAACAGAATGCTGGGCGGAAGAGGAAGTGAGGTCAGACTCGACAGCTCTCCTCTCAGGGGCAGAGGCCTCAGAGAGACACGATGCTCCACTCTTGCGGGCAGAGGCGAGAGCTCTGCTCTCTGAGGCACACGCGATGAAGCTCCAACCAAGGATGGACGTAGGCTAGAATCTCCCTGGTAAGCCACCTTGTGGGCTACAGCAGATTATTAGAGATGGGCTAGTCCAGGTGCGAGAGTTAGCCTAGAAGAGGCTAGATAGAAATGGCCAAGCAGTGATTAAATGAATACAGTGTCCGTGTAATTATTTCGGGGCATAAGCTAGCCTTGCCAGCAGCGGGGTGGCGGGAAGCAGCCCTCCTCTCCTATTACAACATATACTGGCATATCACTCTTTATCACTGAAAGAAATCAGGAAAGTAACACAAGCAGGGCAGGAACCTGGAGGCAGGGGCTGCGGGCAGAGACTATAGAAGGGCTCTGCTTACTAGTTTTTTCCCTACGACTTTCTCAGTCTGTTTTCTTATAGAATCTAGGATGGTTCCCAGGAATAATATCACCCACTATGGGCTGACACTCTCTTATCACCCATTAATAAATGCCCCGCACCCTTGTCTACAGCCTGATCTCTGGAAGCATTTTCTCAACTGAGGAATGATTCCTTGCAAAGACTTCAGCTTATATCAAGTTAACATAGTTATTCAGTACAATCTTATAATAAATGTTTTAAGGAAACTCCCTGGTTTGTGCTAAGAGTCAAAATCAACTACCAATATTGTCTGTTTCTGCAAAAGTCTTGTCCATGGTAAGGGAACACTCTTCCATTGCTGGTGGGATTGCAAACTGGTATAGCTGCTTTGGATGTCAGTATGGCGATTTCTCAGAAAATCAGGAAACAACCTACCTCAAGACACAGCAATACCACTTTTGGGTATATGTTCAAAGGATGCTCAATCATACCACAAGGACATGTGCTCAACTATGTTCATAGCAGCATTGTTTGTCATGGCCAGAACTTGGAAACAACATAAATGCTCCTCAACTGAGGAATGGATAAGGAAAATGAGGTACATTTACACAATGGAGTACTACACAGCAGAATAAATTAATGACATCTTGAAATTTGTAGGCAAATGGATGGATCTAGAAAACATCATATTGAGCAATGTAACCCAGAATCAGAAAGACAAATATCACATGTCCTCATTCATAAGTGTCATTTAGGCACAAAGCAAAGAAAAACCAGCCTACAATTCACAATCCCAGAAAATCTAGACAACATTGAGAATCCCAAGAGAGACATACACGGACGTAATCCATATTGGAAGTATAAAAAGACAAGATATTTTAAGTGAATTGTGAGCATGGGGATCATGGGGGATGGTAAAGGGGAGGGTAGATAAAGGGAGGAGGGGAGCAGAGTAAAATATATAGCTCAATAAAAATCAATAAAAAAATTCAAAAAAGAAGTCTTGCACTTGGAATTTTGAGTTCTTCACATATGCTCCAATTCCTTCCATATCTTCTTTCTTGGAATATAATACCCTGGTGGGTACCCAGGGATGGTTTTGATAAAAGACCTCCCTGATTCCTACTATGCTTCTGTGAAGACTCCTGATGCAAGGCCTTTGAGGAAGTGCAAGTTTTTCATGAAAGTAGAAATACATCATGAGAATCTAGGTCTGTAAAAGGTAATTATATTTTTTAAAAATATTGTTCCATGTCTACATTCCATAAGATGTTAGTAAACATGAAACAGATTAAAAGAGGGACTACTGGGGAAAGTAGGTTAGCAGGTCATTTGTTTTCCGTTGTTTGTTATTGCTTTTGATTTTATTGTTTTCCTCCAGGATTCTCTGGTTTGAGAAGTCAATATACCTTGTACATCTTCAGTTAATACTTAATGCTTTCTAGTTTCTCTTACTTTATTATAACATGTGAACATTTTATAATTCTAACATTTATCATCACACAGAGCAAAACCAAAGTTGTAACAAGAATGGCATAAATTTGGAAAGCAATATTTTCTAGATATACAAGTAAAAAATGCTTGTTTTATTAAATACACTTGGAGTAGACATGATATGTAGGCTATCCATGGTGTCTCTGGAGCATCATGTCCTCAGTATCCAAATTACTATCTATAGAAAAAGAGGTGTAAAATCACAACCATGTCATGAGGTCTTCAATTTAACCTCATTGAAACATTCAACCAATAATTACTGAGCTTCTGTTCTGAGCCAACACCACTGCAGGTGAATAACTAAAACAGCATCCCTCTTATTATTATAAATGAAGACTCACATTCCTCGAACATGAATTCATGCCTTCATACTCATTTAACAAATAATGACTCACTTGTTACAGACACAGCTTAAAGAATGTTTGCATAGGCTGGTCACCTTACAAAGAATGAGGCTGGTAAGTGATTTCTACAAAATATTGAGAGATGAATGATACCTTTCAATAAAGATAATTTCTTCACTGATGGTAAAGGTGCTCAAGTTTCCATGCCCGATGGGTTTGTGTGAACATCTGTAAAAGGCTTGGTCCTTAGGTGGAGAAGGGTGAAAGCCTTAAAAAGTGAGATACACTCAGACCTCACCAGAGATGTTTCTTCACACAGTGAATGATAGCCAATACAGAAATTCCAACTGGTCAAAATGCAGAGAATAAGTATCTCTTAGGTGTTCAACTACAATGATATATCTGTATCACACTCCATCCCAAGAATTGGGGACCATATCAGAGCAGTGATTGAAAAGACTATTAAGAGGGAGATGTAAGAAAGGACTACCTATACTACTACAGTGTCTTCTGGACATGAGGGAACCTCTGAACTCATGAATTCACAGTAGCTAAGGTTCCCTGGACAAGCCTTAAATAAGATCAAGCTGGTCAGGATTCTATGATGGAGGAGGGAGACACTTAGATGCTTTCCACCCTAACTGAGCAGTTATGGACAGTTGCTGGCTTCTGGGGAAGGAAGAGTCATTTTTTACTAAGGGTATGGCTGTGCATAGTTCAATCATGCTCCACGAAGAGCCTCACATCTGGAGTTATATAAGTAGTGTAAACTGGGAAGGGTGTGTTATGTTATAAAAAGGGTTGGAAAAGAGGTAGGCTTGGATCTGGAAGGAGTGAGAGTCGAAGATTGGATGACTATGATCAAGAGACATTGTATTAAATTCTCAAAGAATAAAAAATATTAAGAAGCAAACAAAAGAATAAGTGGAGTATAGCAGAGACTCTATGCTATTGCAGCCAGCACAGAGGGCATCATAGGATGCTATGTTCTTTATCAGCCCTTGCCTTCCTGAAATGAGGTAAGCAGCTTTACCCTGTCAGGCACATCTGTCATGATGTGTGCCTCCTCACAGGTCCAACATCTTAGGCAAACTGAGTGTGAAAAGGAAGCTCAAAGTATATGCTACAGCAAACATTTTTTTCTGCCTACATTAGCAATTTTTATTTTTATTATTGTAGCAACAGTCTATATTAGGCAGATTTTACAGTGATAGAAAGACAAGGCTTAGATGCACAGATGTTGAATGTCTCAGGGCAGGAGGATCAGAGCAACAAGTTACAAGCAACTCCTACACAAAAATCAAAGCTTCTTAAACTGGTGATAATCTCCTACTTAAAAAAAAACTCTAATGCGTATACATAAATATATAACATATATTAATATATAGCACATATAGTTTTATACCATACAATAAATATATGAATATATTGTATATATTGAGTATATATTTCCCCAAAGATGCTATTCTCTCATCTCCTCATCTCCCTTCTTTTCTTTAGTGCCGCTAATATAAAGGACATTATTACACTTTATTAGAACTTCACCTGAATGCCCAGAAAAAGCACCATCAATGTATTCTTCTGTATTTGCAACATATATGTTCATGTAGCCATCTACAGAGACTAGGAAGCCCTTATATTCCATTCACCATTTAAATTTCACCATCGCTAGCTTTCCTGTCAATCTGTTGAGAAAAGGTTTGAGATTAAGAGGTAAAATTATTGTGAACACCCACACACTGCACCCTATTAGCTGCCAATCTGCTACTGCTGGCCGCTCTACTAATCCCCCCCCCTTTTTTTTCATTTTTCAAGAGAGGGTTTCTCTGTAGCTTTGGTGCCTGTCCTGGAACTAGCTCTTGTAGACCAGGTGGCCTCTAAATCCCAGAGATCTGCCTGCCTCTGCCTCCTGAGTGCTGGGATTAAAGGCGTGTGATGCCACTGCCCGGCATAGTCCCCTTTTTTCTAAAATATTTTCACACAATATTTTTGATCATATTTTCCCTCCCACCGCTCCTCCTAGATCCTTCCTACCTCCCTACTCACCCAACTTTATGTTCTGTCTGTCTGTCTTCACTCTTTCAAAAAACAAAAGAAAACAAAACAAAAACAAAAAACTTCAGACCAAAAAACTAAGAAACAATAGCAAAATACAAACAAAAAATTCCCAAAATGAAAATCAAAGAGGGTAAAATATTAAGTAGGACAAAAAAATAAAGTCAAATGAAACAAATGTTCACAAAAATACCATTGAAGTCATTTGTGTTGTGACATTCGTGTTGTATTATATCCAATGACACTCCATTGTGGAACATGGATTTTTCCTTTGCCAACAAGTATCAACTAAATGCAACTTTTTAGCGAGTAGTGGGACCCTATGTGCTCTTCCCTCTCTCAGTGCTGGGACCTTTGCCAACTTGAACCTGTGTAGGATTTGCATTCTCCTATGCCATATAGTAGTGTCTCCTTTGGTCCCCATCAGAGAAGCCTCTTCTTGCCCTAGGTGGGAATTAACAAAGAAATCCAGAACTGGGTAATGTGCAGAGAATGAGAGATTTTTAAACGTATAGTCCTAAATCACATATTACCATCAAACTCATTTTCTCAAGACTCGGGAATCTATAAAGAATAGAGGATGAAAAGATGGTATGAGCTAGAGGTGGTGGATGGCTCTGAGGAAACTCTGTTCTCTTGACACAGCATGGCCAATGTCCATATGAACTCTCAGAGATGGTGGTCTTTGCTCACAATGCAATCCATTGCACATGCAGGCGCTGCCTGCCGTTCATTGTGTTGCCCTGAGGAACTGTGATTCTGAGAACTACTACAACATCATGATCTTATCTATTTGGTATTTCACTTCTGAGTGCTGCGATTAAAGGCGTGCGCCACCACCACCCGGCTCAATTGTCTTCATTGTTTAGTGATTCCCATTGGGCACCTTTAACCAATAACTCAATTCTATCGAGAAGAAAAAAGAAAAGAAAAGAAAAGAAAAGGAAAGGATAGGAAAGCAAAGGAAAAGGAAAAAGAAAATCAAGTGTGCATCTAACACAGACTCTTGGCTCTTCACACCTGCATACTTTGTAAGTAAGACACACAAAATAATGTGGCATACTTTAGACAGCGTGCTAAGCAAAGATCTGACAAACAGATGAGCCCCACTAAGCACAATATGAGAAAGACAATGTGCATTTCTGCTTCTGCTATGTCACTAGAATGACAGTTTCCCGAGGGCAGGGGATGTGCATTTGACTGTATTCACGGCTGTACCCCCCCCCCCCCGTGCTTAAAGTCATGCCTGGTCCCAAGGAAGAACTGGATGTTCTCAGGGAGTAAATGTGTGCCCAGTATGGACAGCCTAGACCTTCTTCTGCAGTGTTTCGAAGCAAGAACACCACCACAGAAACTGAGTAAATCTTAGGGGAAAGAGAATAAATATCCCTTATAGATGAAGTTAATGGGTTTGAGAAGAAAAACTGCCTTACTGCCTGTGGGTGAGAGAAAGAGAAGCATTCTTAATACCTGGGTTATGAGTCTGCATTAAAAAATAATTTCCTCTGGATGCTTGGTTTCATTTGGACCCGTCATACCAAATATAGTAAATGAATTATGCTAAAAAATAAGTTCCAAACCAAATAAATGTACATACACCTGCAGGCATTCCAATTGGATTTTTTTTAAACTCAAAAAAGTAATTACGCCATTATCTATTAGGGAACCTAGTGAGCTGTGAAGAGATAGTGGCGCTCATGTCTACTATTACTAAGCCATTTTTTTTCTTGCTAAGAACTAATATGTCAGAAAAGTAGCCAAGAATAAAAAACATTAGAAATATTGAGATTAATAGCTATTATGGTCTCACAGCAGAAATGGAGAAACAGATATATTGATGAAAAGTTAAACCTGAGCCAACTGTCATTTTGTGCTCAGATCCCAAAAATTACTCTAACTTTTAGAAATGTATTTATGAATTATATTTTATATGGGCATGAAATCCACCCACCTCATACAACTCCCCCCACCCCACACCCTTCACTTCCATCACCTGAGCTCAAAGATACTGAAGGAATGATTGATTTTTAAGGTTCCTGGTCCAAGCCATATAACCATTCACATAAAAATGCACCAAAGGTACAACTTCATTTAGTTCATCCAGCTTATTCTTTCCTTTTCCCTTCAACTTTTCCTTTGTGGGTTGTTAGGAGGAAGGTGGGAATTCCCTTCACATGATTAGTCATCTAACCTACAACCTAACACTTAAAAATTAGTGGCCATTACCTAGGGAAAAACTTGCATAGGGCTCCATCATCACCTCGAGCAGTTCATCCATTGAGGATGACACCAGATGCCAACATTCAGCTTACATCTGCATGGGTCCGCCCACATGTGCCCCACACACCGGCAGTCACATATATAAATATATATGCATACACACAAATAAACAAGCCAATTTAAAAAAAAAATTAAAAAGAAAGGAAAATTTCTCAGAGTGAGCAGAACTGAAATTGGGGAAACTAGTTCAGTAAGACCTGGCCACAATGTAATCCACAGGAGAAGACCTCAGGAAAGGAACTCAAGAGTCTAGCCAGGCTACTGTCCCCCAGATAAATGTGGTGAAGCAATTGCTTTGAACAGTCTGAGTCTTAGTGAAGATTTTGGTAACTAAAATAATGTCTGTACCCTAAGAATAAAGATTTACTTTGAATTCCATTGAAGTAAAACTGGCAAAAAGTATTATCAGTGTGTCGAGATATACTATAGTTTATTCCTGGAGGATCTATTATAATTAAGGTATTAATGTCCTAATTTTGGGATATGTTATTGAAGTTATGGCAGATTCAGCTCAGTAAGAAGTCCTTGGGATGCTAGGGGTGGCCTTTCAGCAGGCTGCTCTCTCAAAATGATTGGAATAAAAGTCTGATGTTGGTCCCAACTAATCTTCTCTCTGTATTCCTTTCCCAAAGACCTACCATTGCTTCCCAACATGCTAAGATTCAGCTTAGAAACATTACCAGCATCATCTCTGAGATATACCAACATTTTGAGCAGAATAAACTTATTTCTTCCTAAGTAAGAAGCCAAAGATGTTTCATAATAGCAACACAAAACTGATTAAAATATAGACTCTCCCAGAAGTATTACAAATAATAACCTTTAATAGCTAATCCAGCTCACCTTTAACCAGGCAACAACTTTGAAGTAACAGTATTAATTGCCCAAATTTCCTCTGAGTGAGGTATTTCTACTGTTTAGGGGCTCACTGAGCAGACAGATACAAGTATTATCAGTCTCATGCAAAGATCTGTCCCATGAAGTGTATAATTGGAGCTGGTAGGAGTTAATGTTCTCTGTCTCACAGGTATGGCTATACTACATGTTACTGTAGACTGTTTGCAGGTGTTAAAACTTAGTAACTCTCTTTGTATCCTTTGTTCTGCTATAGCAGAAAATAACAGTAATTAATTTGTAAAAAACAAGAACCTTATTCCTCACAATTAAGAATTGGAAGGCCCAAGGTCAAGTTGTCAGCAGGTTTGCTTGTAGGCAGGTTCGCTTACACGCAGGTTTGCCTGTGGGGCAAGGCTATAGTCTGTGGAGGAGAGGAACACTGCATCCCTCATGTGGGGGAGGAAGAAAGAACAAGAGACCTGGATGCCTTATGCAGCCTTTTAAAAACTTCCTACTCTGTAAACAAGGTAGGAGCCACCATGGCTAAACTGCCTCTTAAGAGCTTTATTTCTCAATCATATCCTATGGGCAGCATCTGAATTTTGAAGAGCTGTGTACAAGTCATGGCAGCAACCAATGGCCACCCATGATTGGCAAAGAAGGAAGAACTGGCAGAGTCTTCCTAGAGCCGTGCAACACATGAAGAACACAGTCATGCGAACAAAGTACAAACTCCCAAATCCGGTTTTCTCTGCTTGGGGAACTTAAACTCATCATGCCACCTCTAAAAGCATTAGCATTTACAGGTGGTTGTAAGGTTTACCTGAGATAGTATTCACAGCAGCTTCATAAACTGTGTGGTTGTGATTGCAGGGCTGGCTCCATCAAGTCCTATTGCCTCTTTAAACTACCATGCAAAGGGGATCATCTATCAAACCCAGCAATTATTGCTAATCTGCCTGGTGCCAAAGCTGTGCTAAATTTGAGCAATATTGCACCGAGGACGTTATAGTCACACACTTAAGAGCTCACAGCCTTGTGAGAAAGGCAGATAAGTAAGCCCCCAAATTAAAACACAGGAGGATCCACGCTTTACGTGAGGCATGACTAGCATATTACAGAAACATAGAGTCTGCCACTCCAGCAGAAGTGGAACAATAAAGACCGTAAGAGGAGGAGCTCCAGTGAGAAGGTTAGAGACCTAGTGCTTTGGCACTGATTGCACATCAAGTTGACTTTCATTAAAACATACTAGGAGGGGTGGAAGGGCCAAGCAGTGAGGAGGGCAAGCTTCCATGCTGCAAAATAAATTGGGATCTCAAAAGTTTCAGTATGAAGGGTGTCTTAGTTAGGATTATTACTGTTGTGATGGAACACCATGACCAAAACCACTTGTGGAGGAAAGGGTTTATTCAGCTTACACTTCCACACCATGATTCATCACTGAAAGAAGTCAGGACAGGAACTCAACCAGGGCAGGAAACTGGAGCAAAGAGCTGACGCACAAGCCTTGGAGCAGTGCTGCCTACTGACTTGCTTCCATGACTTGGCCCAGCCTGCATTCTTACAAAACTCAGGACTACCAGCTCAGAGACAGCACTGCCCACCATAGGCTGGACCCTTCCACAACAATCAGGAGCTAAGAAAATGCCTTACAGCTGGATCATCTGGAGGCACTTCCTGAATTGAGGTTCCTTCTTTTCAGATGACTCTCGCTTATGTCAAGTTGATATCAAACTAGGCAGAAAAAAAAAAAGTGAGAGGAACTGAAGCAGAGAGAGAAGGCCCTGGAAGAGGTGGTATATTTTACCATCTCCATGCTCTGCAAGCTCTCAGCAGTGATATTGAACTCAGAGGTTGACTTGAAGTTTGTACAAAATTGAGGAATGTAGGGAAGGGTCCCATGAGCTGTTCATTATTCCTCATTGAGTGCCCCAACCTTTTATATGACTGCATGGAGTGAATAGCAGTCTCCCTAGAGTCCACACTACCTCTCTCTATTTACTTAGCTGGACTGCAACTAGCATTCCAGGTAACATCATTTTACTTTCAATATCTGAACCTATTGCTAGGGGCCAATAATAATTCATGGGGGGTCAGAAATATTAGATACTTCAAAGAAGTCATGATGTAGATGGGACAGTTACAAAATATATATTATTTTGTATTTGGATAACTAGAATTGCAAAGATACCTGGTAAATTATTAATGGGGCTTAATCCAGTCAACATGATTAGTGACATTTTCCTTACTATACTGCGTTTAATTTGTACTTGTAAATTTGCTTCTTTGTGGCTGTGATAGGACACTGACCAAATCCAAGTTCTGGAAGGACAGAGCTTGTTTGAGACAAGTCAAGGTAGAAAGAAACACAAGGCAGGAGCCTGGAGGCAGGAACTCAATCAGAGACCATGTCAGATTACAGCTGACTGACTTGTGTCAATGGGTCACTCACGTAGCTTCTTATAGAATCCAGAGCAGTGGGCTCAGGAATGACAATGCTTAAACTTGCCTGGGTCCTCCTCCATCAACTAGCCACTTAGAGAATGCCCCACAGCCATGTCTATGGGTGAGTCTGAAGGAGGCCTTTCTCAGCCAAGGCTCTGATTGTTTATATATGTCAAATTGACACCAAGATTAGCCTTGGAAATCTTGGAATTCTACATACAGAGTATATGTTGCCTACTAATTGAGTAAGGTCAGAGCATGTTGCTTTTTTGATTTTTCTTTAAGGTGCAAGTGTGATCTTAATCTACCCATGCCAATTAAAACCTCTCAAGAGGTTGAGCCTCTGCTTAGTGAATAGTTCTAGTCCTCAGTTCCTAATAATTCTTTACTATGATGTAAGATACCCAATACAATTTGTACTACTGTTTTCTTAACATGTTAGCCTCATTCCAAGCTATCAAATATGGGAAGCAATGTGTTTGATATGCTAGCTCCTTACAATGAAAACCACCCTTACAAATACACTTAAAATCAGTTTACCCACTCTTGTGGGGAGCTGAACTTTGAGGGTGGAAAGATCTACAGATCTTCTAATCCTAGGTGTGATAGTGAGCTCAGGGTCCTTTCTATTCCCCAAAGGGTAAGCCAAGGAAAAAGACAGTCACACACTGCTGCCTTGAATGGACTCTAATATCTTGTTTGTGGGAATGTCTGAGTATTACTTGTGGACATTGTGATTTTGCAGACTGATTCTAGTACTTTATAGTGAAGTGGTAGTATGTTTTGGTCAAAGACCAAGAAGAAAGGGGGGTGGCACTGTGTCTGTCTTTTCTTTCTTATCCTCATTTTCTTTCTATTCTTCCCCCTGAATCCACTGTCTTCCTGATCTGTCTCTAAATAATGATAAAAGATAAAAACTAGTCTGTTAGGAAAGGAGCTCGTGGGCTGGTTTTAACCTCCACTTCATCACCCCCACTCCCAAGGACATTACCAGGTACTTCTGTGAAGTCACTGTAAACACATGGTACTTTGTTCCTAGTATAGCCTTGTGAGCATGAAATGAATTTGATAGTTGATTTTCTCCCATTTAACGATGACTTAGTGAGTGTTTGGGTAGAGACTAGATAATATTGTGATGGTTCAGGTTACCATGTTTTAATATCCCAGGTAACTTTCAGTCACCTTCCCTTCATATGAAATATTCTTCGAGATATTGGGGTTTCCTTACTGTCATTGCTGCCACCTCTTCCCAAGGCCTCCACAAGGCCTCGTGGAGAGTGGCTGAGACTCACGGTAACAAGGCCATTACAATACCTTTGAATGTTAAAGATTTCACATTCATTCCTGCTAATGACTGGGGAAGAGAGGCTTTCATTTTAGTCCCCTTTCCTCTTCTGAAAGAGTGTGTGGATGTCACCTTTCAGGGGAGCTCAGGGCTCAGCACTTCATCCCACATCAAAACCCATCCCTGGGATTCCCACCTTCAAACAAGTGAAACAATGCTTCCTCACAGGGGGGCTGCTGTCAAAGGCGAGTGGACTTACCCACATATGCCAACTATTCAGATAAGGTTGCCTACTCAGAGGAAATTAGTGGCTCATAGAGAATTCTTTCCAGTGGGGGACCACTTAACCCTCCATCCCACCTTCCTCCTGCCTCCTTAGAGAGTCTAGGGAACTCACCCCATGTGCTCACATGAGCAGAAAGTGCATATCCAGAGGACATGCCTCAGCATGGGGTAACCGAGGTATTCTGATTGCTTTCATTTTGACCTCCCCAGATTAAGGGGAGCTTCCTCACAAATGAGCCCCACTTTCTGTACAAATAAATTTGAGCATCACAGGCTTACCCCTCTGTAAGCCCTCCACACTTTAACATTTCACTGAAAGAAAAAAAAAAGGACAGTGATAGATGTTTTGTCTTTAAAAAAAAAAAAAGGAAAAGAAAAGAGGGGGAGAGGGAAAAAAAGTATTTCCATTAGCGATTTTGGGAAGAAATTGCTCCACATTGTTGCTCTGACAAGGAATTTTCCCAGCATGTGCGTATCTTAAAAGTACTGCAAAACAATGTCTTAAAATGAACTGATTAGTATGCATGCTCTGTGGTCACATTTAAGTTCTATTTATAAAATCTATTCTGTTCCAGGCTCAGACAAACAAAACTGAGATGCAGCTGTGTAACACATTGATAATTTTCATTAGTTCTAAAAGCCTCAATAGAATTTGCAATTTTATTCATTACATCTAAATAATCCTGGAAAACCCATTGTGAAGATGACCTTTCACTTTTTCCCCCTTGCCCTCTGTGTGACTTGGGTGTGTGTGTGTGTGTGTGTGTGTGTGTGTGTGTGTGTAAAGGTTGAGTAGGGGGAAGAGATTTCTGTAAGAATAAGGAGCAAAAAGAAAAATGGAAAATGAGGCATAAAAGAATCAAGATCCCCCATGTAGATTCTACCACCAGTCAAACCTGGGGAGTCCTGCCATCATTCCTGAAATGTGTACAAGCTCAGCTTTCTGAAATCACTGTGTGATGCTTTGGAAAATGTGGTTTGTGGTCTAATTTGCTAGGAAGCAGTTTAGGCTTGGATATAAAAGGATGAGGGTTCTTCCAGATAGAGAGCTGAAAGGCAGGCCCAGGAGAAATAAATGTTGCTGATTCACTCAACTTGAACTTGTTCTTGAAAAGCAAAACAGATTCAACTTTAGAGGGAACTTTTTGGGTGAGTGTTTTCTGCACGGGGACCCTAAAAACAATTAAAATGAATACAGTCACATCTCAGGATTTTGGCAGTCGGCCAGGAAAAACACAGAGCCATCTTTAGACAATTAAGATAACAAAAATAAAATAAGAGTCATAATATGAAGTGTGAGAAATAAAGACAAACACTTGCAACTTAGCAGCTATTGAGATGGTCCCTTAATAGTGACCAGGCAATTATAAAGATAAAACCTAAGGTGTAAAAGGTAGGGGGTACCTGTCTTATATAAATAAACATGTGTGGACACAAACACTCATACTAGAGCCCTTATCTGATAATTGCTAATTTGGGACTGAAGCAATGACAGTTATGAATTACCCATCGTGTACATACTAGCTTGAAGATTCTATTTCCCTAGATCTGGATGGCCGGGATCTTAGGAAGCAACTCTTCTTGGTGTCTCTGAATGGTAGAAATAGATGGTGGTAAGGATGAATTCTGGGACTACTCAGATGAGCAATGTTGGCAAGGCCCCCACAACACTCAGAGCTTGACATATGACAATGTTAATAATTAGTTCCTAAGACTAGGCAGCATCAAGAAATTTATATTAATGAAACAGTGGAAGGCTTTCATGGTCTTTTAATTTTAACATGACATCTTTGTAAAATTTGTGTTCTTGGGAATAAACTTTGGGAAATTCTGTTTCATCAAAATAAATGTTTTTATCAACCCCTGGTAAGAACAGAAATTAAAATTCAGGAAAGGCACAGATGTCAGTAGAATTGTTCACATTGAATTGAGTTGAGGAGAGTAAAGTCTTATATAAGCCAGAGGAGATCCTCTGATAGACTGGGGCTAGCAGGGAACTCAGAGAGATATAATATCCAAGCAAGAAAAAGAGAAAGAGAAGGAACCCCATACTCAGGTACATTTGGAATTTGCCCAAGCTAAAGCCTTAGGTAGTATCACTTAAGACAGAGATTTGTCACCACTCTGGAAATGTTCTACAGCATTGCTGGTTGAGAAAACCCGATCTCTATTCCATGTTTAGTAAAGACTGTGACGAAGCATGTGAAATCTCATCTCCCTTCAAAGCCACTTGAGCCATTAATCTTTATTCTCTTTTATTGAAAATATTCTTTTCTCACATAATACATCCTGATTACGGTTTCCTCACCCTTTTCTCCTCCCATTTTCTCCCCATTCTCCCCTCCCATCTATATTGACTCCCTCTCTCTCATCAGAAATGACAAGGCTTCTAAGAAATAATAATAAAGTTTAAAAAAATGAAATAAAATCTCAAACAATAACTACCACATTGGACTTGGACAAAATGAACTGAAGGAAGAGGGCCCCTCGAAAATGGCACAAGAATTAGAGATCCACTCATTTGAACACTCAGGAATTACATAGAAACACTGAATTGGAAGTCATAATAGATATGCAAGGGACCTGAGCCAGACCTATGTAAGCATGTGCATGTCACTTTGTTCTTTCTGAGTTCTTATGAGCTTTGATCACACTGTTTTAGAGGGTCATACTTTCTTGGCATTCTCCATTCCCTCTGGCTCTTATGCTCTTTCAGTATCTTCTTCCATGGGGTTGTCTGAGCTCTGAGGAGAGAGATTTGATGGAGACCTACCATTTAGAGTTGACTGTTGCAAAGTCACTCTATGCAAAATGTGGGTCTCTGTATTTGTTCTCATCTGCTACAGGAGGAAGAGTCTCCAATGATTAGCCATTGACTCTTAATAGACTGGCCGGTGAACACAAATTGAAGAATTTGAAGCAATAATATGATGCCACAGATGACATATTTTGGGAAATGTCATTATGTCTGAGTGTAAAAAGCATATTTAACAAAACCCTTAGACCTTTATGTGAAAAGAACAATAGGAATACAAGTTATCTCATTGACATCCAAGCTCATCAACCACAAAGCAGAGACTTTCAACCATTTTGCCCCCGTGAAGATTCACAGATGAAGAACCCTTGTACAGTGAGAACTCTATTCAGAAGATAGCTAAGAAAATTCTCACATCTATAGCTATCCTGAAATAACCCTTTGGAGTTTATGTCACATTATCACCATAGTAAGGTTATATTTGGGGATGTTATCAGCAACAGTTGCAGCTATATAAGATTAGAGGGCCTGTCTTAGGGTTTCTATTGTTGCGACAAAATATCATGACCAATGGCCAAAAAACAAGTTGGGAAGAAAAGGATTTAGTAGGCTGACACTTCATCATTGCCCATAATCACTAAAGGAAGTTCAAACAGGAACTCAAAACAAGGCAGAATGCCAGAGGCAAGATATGGTGCAGGGGCCATGGAGAGGAGCTGCTAGTAGCTTGCTCCCCTGGTTTGTTCAGCCTGGTTTCTTATAGAACCAAGGATTACTAGTCCCAAGATGGCACCACCCACAATGGGCGGGGTCCTTGCCCACTGGTCACTAAATGAGAAAATGCCTTACACTGCTAGATCTCATGGAGGCATTTCCTCAGCTGTGGCTTCTTCCTCTCTGATGTCTCTAGCTTGTGCCAAGTTGACAGAAAACCAGCCAGTACAACGGATCCCTTGTCAACTTGACACACAAATCACTATTATGATACAACCCTTCCTTTCTTATTTATCCCCAAGATCTCACATTGAAATCATAAATAACTTAAGAGTCTCACAGGCTTTACAGATTTTAAACACATAAATTTAAACACATAAATTTCAGTCTATTTAAAATATCCAATAGCTCTAAAAATCTAAAATATCTTTTAAAAGATTAAAGTCTTTCATATTTGGGCTCCTGTGGAAAAAAAAATCAAAATTAACTTAAATACTTTTAACCCCAGTAGCACAGACACTGAGAGAAACAATAACTGGGACCTCCTGAAACTGAAATGCTTCTGTAAAGTAAAGGACATGGTCAACAATACAAAATGACAGTTTACAGAATGAAAAAAGAGCTTCACTAGCCCCACATCAGACATCCATCTGATCTCCAAAATATAAAAAGAACTTGAAAGCCGGGCGTCGGTGGCGCACACCTTTAATCCCAGCACTTGGGAGGCAGAGGCAGGCCGATCTCTGTGAGTTCGAGACCAGTCTGGTCTACAGAGCTAGTTCCAGGACAGGCTCCAAAACCACAGAGAAACCCTGTCTCGAAAAACCAAAAAA
>NC_022014.1:58927695-58951896 GCF_000317375.1 Microtus ochrogaster
AAACCAAAAAAAAAAAAAAAAAACAAAAAAAAACCTTGAAATTGGTCATCAAAAGAACAAATAATCCAATAAAAAATGTAGTACAGACCTAAACAGTGAACTCTCAATAGAGGAATCTAAAATAGCTGAAAGACACGTAAGGATGACTCTTAGTCATCAGAGAAATGCAAATCAAAACAACTCTGAAATTCCATCTTACACCTGTAAGAATGGACAAGATCAAAAACATTGATGACAACTTATGCTGGAGAGGTTGTGGGGAAAAGGGAACACTCCTGCATTGCTAGTGGGAGTGAAGCTGGTACAGCCCCTTTAGATGTCAGTGTGTTGATTTCTCAGATAATTATGAAACAACCTTCCTCAAGACCCAGTAATACCACTTTTGTGTATATATCCAAAGGATGCTCAACTGTGCCACAAGGACATGTGCTCAACTATGTTCATAGCAGCATTGTTTGTCACAGCCAGAACTTGGAAAGCCCCTCAACTGAAGAATGGATAAGGAAAATGTGGTACATTTACACAGCAGAAAAAAAAAATAACAATATCTTGAATTTTGCAGGAAAATGGATGGAGCTAGAAAACATCATTTTGAGTTGAGGTAACCCAGACTCAGAAAGACAATTATCATATGTACTCACTCATAAATGGTTTTTATATATAAAGCAAAGAAAACCAGCCCACAAATCACAATCCCAGGGAATTTAGACAACAATGCAGACACTAAGAGAGACTTATATAGATGTAATCTACATGGGAAGTGGAAAAAGACAAGATCTCCTGAGTAAATTGGGAGCATGGGGACCTTGGGAGAGGGTTGAAGGGGAGAGGAGAGGCAGGGAGTGGAGCAGAGAAAAATGTAGAGCTCAATAAAAATCAATAAAAAAGAAAAAAATTAAATACTTTCTCACTTCAAAAGGAAGAAATTGGGGCAGTCACAATCAAGTACAAGCAAAGCCAAATTCCAGTTACCCAATGTCTGAGATCAACTCACGATCTTCTGACTCAAGCAGAGTGAGCCACTTCTCCAGCCCTGCCTTCTGCAGCGCACATAGCTTGTCTTCTAGGTTCCAGCCAGGGCTACTCCACTGCTACTGATTTCTAGGTGGCAATCCCTTCACACCGGCACCTCCAGAATATTTCAGTTTTCTGCCGCAACTAGGCTGCGCTTTCACCAGTGGGCTCTCTTCAAGGTGCTGAGAATCAGCTTCTCTGCCTGATTGCTTTACTCGTGGTTCTTCAGCTGTTCTGAGTTTGCACCTTCACTAATGGCTTCTCCTGGCCTCTCACAGTGCCAAGCCTCAGCTGCTCTCAAGGACCCCTTCAAGCCTTCAAAACTAGTGCCACCTGGGTGACACTTACCCAGCCTGCCCGCCAGTATGAGATCCAACCTCAGCCAGTTCTGAAACACTTCCCAGAAAATTTTTCCTCAGTGATGCCGACCTCTTCTCAGTCACTGCTAATTTCTTAGATACAGCTAAGCAGCATCCATTTTCCCAGTATTGCAAAGGTTTCACTTCAATGGTACTGGGATCTGGTTAATCGCAGCTGATTTCAGCCCCAAATACCTAATTCAAAATAGGAAACGGCCCTGATAGTCTTAAAACTTCCCTCTGAAATATCAAAGAGTAGGCCTCCATCTTCTGCACCACTCTCAACATTCCTGTTCCAAGCTCCTAAAGAACATCCCACAGATTACCTAATAAGCAATGGTTCTTCTAACCCGAAGTTGCAAAATCCTTCCACAATCCTCCCCCGGTCTGTTACAGCAATACCCCAATTTGTCTCTGGCAGGGTGTCTATTGCTACAACAAAGTGCCGCAACCAAAAAGCATGTTGTGGGTGAAAGGGTTCACTAACCTTACACTTCAACATTGCTGTTCATCACTGAAGTCAGGCCAGGAACTCAAAACAGGACAGGATCCGGGAGGCAGGAGCTGATGGAGAAGAGCTGCTTACTAGCTTGCTCTTCTGCCTTGCTTAGCCTGCTTTCTTATAGAACCCAGGGTAACCAGCCCAGGGGTGGTACCACCAACCGTGGGCTGGGCCCTCCCTCCGTAATCACTATTTGAGAACGTGTTCTCCAGCTGGATCTCGTGGCGGCATCTCCTCAGCTGAGGCTCCTTCCTCTCTGATGAATCTAGCTTGTGTCAAGCAGACACAAAACCAACCAGTGCATGGGCATATATTTACATGGTAAGTTTTTGTAGCTACAGCTATTAACTGGGTTTGGTGAACTATTAGAATGTGGTCACTGCTGGGATTGAATGAGTTGCCTTCCAAGGTCTATATGCAAAGTCTTGTTCCCCATCAAGGCAGCACTGGTAAGTGCTATGAGTGTTTCCATAGTCAGACCCTGTGGGAGTCATTACATCACTGAAGGTATGCCTGCAAAAGAAATTGTGGTTCCCCATTCAGTATCTCCCCATTCCTCTCTCTTTCTTGGACATGATCTCAGTGTTAACTTTGGCATAAACCTTCCCATTATTGGCATCTGTTTCTCTCAACAGAGGTCTGTCTGAAAGGATGAAAGTCTTTTCTGATTTGGCAGAGACACTTTCAAAATTACAATCAAACCAACCTTAGCCAATTCATTGTAGTTACAAGAATTTGACTGATACACCAGCTTATTATTAAGAAACATAGATTAGGACTTCATGAGTCCTTCTTCCTTCCCTATTAGCTACTGGGAAATAAGAAGTAATTTCTCTTCAGAGATTTGGACCAACGCTACCCATGATCCAGTAGACAGCCCACACCAATGCACATATAGCTAGCACTAAAAAGACTCAGTATTAAAGTAACAAAAAGAGGGACATAAAAAGGTGGTAGAAAAAAGAGAACTAGGTGATGTCAAGTATTGAAGGAGAGACAATGGGAGGTAGACTGAATCTGAACATATTATAAACATGTATAAATCAAATAAAATATTTAGTAAATATAAAGTATTGAATGATATATTTAAATATATTTTAAATCAAATGCTACATATAAAATCCAAAATAAATTCTGTCCGATTTTTAAAATTTACATTATTTTGAAACTGTGGAGTGGGCTATAAAAATAAAATTATTTTATTTCTGGTATGGGCTGAACCTCCTCTCCTCTCCTAACCAACAGGAAGCACTTAAGCTACCGTTTACAAATGGCTGACCTGTGACCCATCCGGCCTACAACTACTTCAGCATTTCCTTTTCCTATAACTTTACTTTTATTTGGAGAAATTAACAAAGTATCTTTCTTGTAATGGAAGTGTTCCAGGTAAAAATGCAACAAGGTGGAAAAGAAGTTCAGTTTGATGAATGCCACGGAAGCTAAACAGCTACCAATGTATGCTAGTAACTAAGGACAGGGTTGTCTTAGTTACTGAAGATGGTACTGAGGGAACCAAAGCATCGTTAATCCAGCTACCCTTTCAGTTTGCAGCCTAGTCCTATATGACAAGTCAAATAGAGTGGAGAAAAATGGAGGTGACATGGCCACACAATCAACTCCCCAAGCTATAGCGATTACAAGTTTAAGCAACTTGAGAATTCACTCCAATTACTTTCTGTTTGTTTCAATGGCAAAATTAATCGCAAATTATGTCAGTTTTGAGTTATGAGTCATTTTCAAGAATATACCTTTGGCATAAAATGAGACTTCGTGGCAAACACATTTCAGCCTTCCTGAAAGGCATTAGCTATCCAACCAGCTCAACAAAGATGTACTTGAGAGCTGTTCTGCACAATGAGGAAACTATGAGGACAGCTAGCGTCCATTACTTATCATGTGCTTATTATTCGTGAAGAGTTTATGCACAGTGTTTCCCATCATTCCTAACAGTACTTTACTGATGTGTGCACTGTATTGTGCATGTTTTATAATGAGCTATCTAAGAATAAAACATGAATAGTCCTTCTTTATAACACACACTTTCCCAAACAGGTTCTATGTATCTAGAACATCTGCCACACACATGTGCGTGTGTGTATCTGTTCATGTATGCATGCATGTGGCATGTGTGTGTTTGTGTGTGTGCAGATGTGCAGATGTGCAAATACACTCAATTGTTTAGGCCAGATTTTGATATTGGGAGGTTTGCTCAATCACGTCTACATTTTATTTTTTGAGACAGGATCTCCTGTTAAACAGAAGATCACAGTTTTTCTAGACTAGCTGGCCAGCAATCCCTGGAGTTTAACTAACTGGATATACAACAAACTCAGGGTATAGGTCTACATCAGAAAACCTTGGGGCTTTTATTGTTGTTGTTGCTTCATTAATTCTGGGGATCTGAACTCAGGTCTTCATAATTGTGTTGCAAGTACAATGTCCCCTGAGTCAGGTGCTCAGGCCACAGTTTAATCTTTTTTTTTTAATTTTTTAAAAAATAATGCATGGTTCTAGGGCTAAACCCAGGGCCTTGTGCACGCCGAGTAAGTACTCAAGCAGTAAGCCAGACCACCAAGCTGCAAGGCATCACTTTTAACCACACAGCATTCTCTTAAAGCAGAGGTAAAATGCAGGTACCTGCGGGTTTGCCTACTGCCTTTGTTTCTTGAACTCGCCTTGATTCAACAAAGCTTGTTTTTGATGTGTTTATAATGCTAAGAAAAATTGTAAATTGCTGCGCACACTGTTATTTCTTTAATTCCATAAGAAGAAGATAATAAGGATAATGAGGACGGTTCCTTTGTAATTCCAGTGTGATATTTTTGTGGGTGGTTTTCAAAGCACATGGTATGCAATTAGAGATAATGCGGATGGCTCCTTGTTTTCCGGGCCTGTGCCATCCACCGGGCCTTTGCTGAGAGCACTTGATATGCTTGCCATAGGAATTGATGTGGACATCGCGTTTGCCTCTCAAGTTTGAGAGCCCTCAGGATTTTGGCAATGGCCCATGGCCTCAGATGACTTGCAATGGAGATCTGCAAAGAGGAATCTCTATTATATTTTAAATACAGCTTTTTGCTCCTGATAGTATTTCTCCCTTTCCTAAAACTTCTCTCCTCTACTTAAAATTGCCATAGTAATCAGGAAAGAGACCCTTGAAACCAGCCAGAGAGCTCTCCTTATTTATTCTCTAGCCATGACTTCCATCATAACTTTTCAAAAGACACATCAGGAGAGCTATTCTTTCTGCCAAGGCAGTTAAGCTCAGCAGAAGCAGATGTCCAGCAATGTAATTTCTGCCCTGGTATCACTGATATATTATTGGAGAAACATCAAATCAGATGAGTACTGGAAAAATTCAAGCCTACTCCACAGTCTCTTTATTAGAGCTAAACTCCTGATGTTAGATTTATGTTAACCTCCAGCCTTCACATACCCTAACCTTTATCCTTGTATAATGGAAATCTCTGATTTTTTTCTCCTATGTGCCACTCAAATTGCTTTTATTTGTTAGAATGTGTCTTTTTTTTAATTTAATTGTGATTCCTGTCTTTTCTAAAATAACTTGACATGTACATTTTAATTAATGCTAAATTTTAGACTTTTCTTGTTTTAGCAAAACCAAAAGGACAACAGCACACACACACATTTGAGCATGCATGCTCTTGCGTTCTCATACATGAAGACACACACTCTAACCAATGTCCTCTTATACAAAGATACACATCCTGTTTTATTGGTCCCTAAACCTTTCTTACTGAGTCTCTCTCACCTCAACCATTGTTTGACTCCTTACCATAGATTCTCATTGCTTTCTTAGATGAACTAGGATGGCAACATCTCATGCAGCAGTCTTTTCATGACACTGAAGTAGCTACATAGAGCACTCTCAGCCAATAAAGCCTGAGTATGAATGGGAAGATCAGATAAAAAAGGTCTCGTGTCTTCTCTTAAAGCATATCTATTCTGGCAATGGGTTTTTGATCCTACTGCACGGACTGGCTTTGTAGGAGCCTAGGCAGTTTGGATGCTCAACTTACTAGACCTGGATGGAGGTGGGGGTTCCTTGGACTTCCCACAGGTCAGGGAACCCTAAGTGCTCTTCGGGCTGAGGAGGGAGGAGGACTTGATTGGGGGAGGGAGAGGGAAATGGGAGGCGGTGGCGGGGAAGAGACGGAAATCTTTAATAAATAAATAAATTTAAAAAAAAAGCATACCTATTCTAAGTTACTTCACTTGCCCAGCCATTCAGTGTCTACTATGCTCCTAACACTTATCTTCAGTCTTCTCCTTTATGGGATTTACTTAAGAAAGTCAATTGTAAATAGTCAATATAACAGTATTGCAAAGGAGATGATAATAAACAAATATCAGTGAGTCATGCATGCTTCCAAGAAAAAGAAAATAAAACAGAGGCCTAGCGACAAATGAGCCAATCAAGGAAAATAGAATGCAAATGAACCGAGAGCTAAGTGATGAACCTCTATGCAAATTGTAGATTTCAGGAAGGGTCTTTGTGGGGAAGAGAGGACTTCAAAGGTCTAAGAGAAGGTTTTATAACAAATTCTTCTTACTTGAAACATTCTGTCTCTAAATAAAACAGGTTAAAATTCAGGAAGTTTCAAAAGGAGGCTTGTTAGAACCCCCAAAAATAAACAACTTGCAAATCTCAGGAAATCCCTGAAATTTACTAGACCCACAAGTCTCCTCTCTCCACAGCTTGTATGAGCAGTGAAGAATGTTAAAGAGAAGAAGAGATATTCTGACCTGCAGAACTGCTAAGAAGTCATGCAACAACTCCAGTGATCTGGCTTTTGTGAGTTGTCACCCATGCTGGTGATGGTATTTTGGTCACATTGTTCCCTTTGAGCCATCTTTGTCCCTGTAAGGAGACCTTTACTATACTCCTACAAGTAAGCCCCCTAAATTCTTTGGTTCACCAAGTTGTAGTTTGGTATTATTGTTACTTTCTTTGGTCAGAGTTACTCATTTGGGGAGAGCAGACATTTATTTACATCTTCTCAGGAAGTGTGTCACACAGCACAGTTGACATTCATATAGGAGTGGAATCAAAGTTGAACTGAGAAGGCTTGGTTATATGACCCCTGAAGTGGGTGCTGAGATACATGAGTCTAAGACTTCTTTGTACAATGGTAGGGTGTCTGTGGGGGAAATCTGGGTATGGCTATCTGTCCTGTGCAGTATGAAATAGGTTGCCTCCTTATCATAGTTGTGGATGCATGCTCCCTGGGATGGGTAAGAGGACATGTAATCAAGGCTGGCCTGCTTGAGAATGAAGCCTGTCTCGGGAACCTGAGGCTGGCCATCTCTCTTTATTTAGCATGAGATGGAAAATCTCCATGATGAGTGGAGACTGCCTCATAACTACTGGATATCTCCCAGATGCTGAGGGCTTTAATAACATATAGTTTCTAAAAGAAATATGGATAAAGATGATGGTTTCCTAAGCAGGCTGTGATATCAGTTATGCAGACCCAGCAATGGGAGCTAAGATATACTATGGAGGATCATCTACCTTCTATGGAAGAACTTGCTTGATTATGACAGAAATTTCAACTGCATAATGGAATGTGGCATTAGCCTCTATATTAGCCTCTATCTTGGGAAGAAAATAAACGTGAGGATGAGAGAAGTGTTGATTTGTTGCCTCTTATATCTGGCACCCCCAAGGATGAGGAGAACACAGCTCAGATTTTTGTTAAATTGCCCTTCTTGAAATTCAAAATGGTAAAACATAGGAGAGAGGCCAATGAGAAGGAAGAAACCAGAATCATAAACAAAGTGGGAGTAATAAAAGATACCTCTCTGGTCTGACCTTCACTATAGAGGAAGACCAAGCAGGTTAAGCGTGCTGATAGGGACACTGAAAATGGCCTGATAAAAGAGCCTATAACAGTTAACGAGTGTTCTGTCTTTCATAAGCTTGAATTGGGAAAGGATTTTGAACATTCACAGTGTCATGCGGTGGTTTAGTAGACCAGACATGGGGGCACATGCAATCCTTCCATGGATGATGTTGTAGAATTAGAACACCCAAATTGTGTAATGTCCAACTCTTCTTTAGAAATGGCTACATAACATGAGAAAACATGAAAGATGTCAGTTCCTGATAGATTGGTTTCTAGGAGCCTTTTTGAAAAACAGAACAACAATGAAGTGTAGCTCAGAAAACTGATAATCATTAAAAGTTATGAAGATAGTTTAAATGCTATGAGTAAAGTTTGATGGTGTGTGTGTGTGTGTGTGTGTGTGTGTGTGTGTGTGTGTGTGTTTGTAAATAACCACCTTTACAAAGGAGGTGATAATTACAGTGGGTTTTTGAAAGGATGCTAAAATTTAAACAAAGTAAGTATAGTAGTAAAAATCCGTGGAAGGTCACCACATCTGAGGTGAAGAAACCCGTTCACAGGAAGATGTGTTAGCTGTGGAAGGTTCCTCTGTGACCCAAGTGTGGTGTGTCATAATTCAATGAGCAGAAATTGGAGATTATGAAGCTTCATGGGGCTGTGAAACCATTAGAATACCAGAGGAAGGAATGCTGAATGCTTTAGCTGAACCATGGATGCTCTGGGAGGAGGGCATCAAGAAATGGACAGAATCAGAGCTGTGATTTCAAAGAGTTTCTTTGACACTTGGTAATTGGATTGAAATGAGTTGCTAGAACTGAGGGAGAAAAGCCAGCTAGGAGGTTCTTAACACTTTAAGCAGAATGGACACATAAACTTAACAAAGGTATAACAAAAAATAGAACGTAAAAGAGAATAGAGTCAAAAGGGATGGGACTGGCCCTCAGACCCTTTTACCATGCTTGTTAAAATCAAGTTTCTAATACAATGCTCATGAGTGTAGAACTGATCTCCTAGGGAAGTCAAGTGTCAGACCAACAAAGTCTGCTTCTAGGAAGGCCCTGTCTCAGGTTGAACTAGATCTGAGTCCCTTATTTCTGCAGCCTGAGACTGCTTCTTTCTTCAGGAGAAAAGCTAACAGTACAGCAATTGTGCCCACAAACCAACATATTCAAAACTGGTTCACATTTTCATCTTTATCATCATTATTCTCTCTTCAACCGTTTTAATAAATATAGAGAGCATAAATGATATTTTATGCATGAACACTCAATCTGTACTATATTTTGATAAATACAGTAATATATGTTTTAATAAATAATGATACATACTGATTCATTATATGATATTAATATCCAGAAAATATTTTCTTTAAGATGACTTTATTATTTTCTTTTTTTAGAGAAATTTATATTTTGTAAAATACAGGATTATATAAATCCTAGTTACACAAATGTGGAGCAAAAACATGGAGATAGTCTGTTTCCCACAGCATTATTTTAGGCTGGGGTTAGCCAACTATGGCCTATGAGTTAAGAATAGCTTTTATATTTTTAAATGGCTGAAAAATATCAAAAGAAGAATAATATTTCAAGTTACATAAAAATTTTATGAAATTCTAATTCCAGTGCCCAGAAATAGAGTTTTACAAAAATGTGGTCATTCATTTATACACATAACTCCTTCACACTACAATGGCACAGCAGGGGCTGTAAGGCTCGGATTGCCTAAAATATTTACATGGCCCTTTGGAGAAGAGGTCAGCTGACCTTGACTGAGAGGGCCTAGTGTGAGTCTGTGAGTGGACAGTGTCTGATGTATCGGGAGCTTGTCAGAAATTCAAAACCCCATGACCTGTCTGCAACCTACAGATGAGAACTTGCCTTTAGTTGGTCCCTGGGTGGAGCACATTCCTGTTAAAAGTTCAACCAGCAATGCTGGAGAATGAAGGAGAGTCACCCTGAGTGTTCATCGGGGCACTGCCTCTGGGGTCCCACCTGGAGGAGGCAGGGGGAGATACAGGCCAAGGGTTTGTATGTCTCTGAAGCCCCCAGGAGGGTGATTCTGTTGTCTTGACAAACTGTGAAGGTTATCAGTGGACTCTTCTCCTCACCAGACCCTTCCTGTTTCACCAGGCTCTTAACTGACCATTTCAAATGTGACAAAGTCTTCCACCCCTCTCCGAACACTTCTGCTGTACGCCGTGTTCCCTTTATGTGTATCATAGATAGTGATTTCCAGCATTAGCAGACACTTCAGATGGAAGGAGCTCTTTATCTTACTAACTTAATGGCCACTTCTATTTCCCCAACTTACCAAGCACATTCCCAGCTCAGAGCTTACACACTTTATCTCCGGTGCTTGGGAGGCAGTTAGACCATTCAGGTCTCTCCTCCAATCTCCTCTCGTCAGTAATACATCCAATAAAGATGCTTTCTAAAATACCTTCCCATCTCAACTCCCTTCTCCTCTCCACTTCCTTTCTATAGTCTGTTTAACCTGGGGGATTTGTGTTCCATATTTACCCCAGTGCCTCTTTTTCTAGTTAGACTGAAAGATCTATTGCGGCAGGGTATTGTTTATAACATCTATAGAGGAACACATACTGTGTACTAAATTCTAGGATTAGAAGTTAGAAAAAAGTACTGAGGAAAACACCTGAAACTGACTATGTATTCAAGAAATAAAACTACAGAGCAAATACACTAACTCATCATTTTTTCTCAATTCGATGCAGAGATTAAAACCTCTGCATATATCTGATACTGTGTAAAACTTATATGCTCATTACTGTTAAGCAAAATATGTATATAGCACTATTCAATGACGGTCCATACTCACAGAGTACCATGTGGCAGGCACTAGAAATCAATATCACTATAATTCTCTGGGGAAACTGAGACCTAAAGCCATATCAGTGTTTAAAAACACTTCAACTTGTCTATAGATCCAAGCAGTTTATTTCAAGAACCTGTAGAAATAAGCATCACCATACCCCTTCTCAAATGGAAGTTCAAGTCAGCCAGGTTTGTGTGGTAATTATACAGTACCTCCATATTTACTCATAAGAAACTTAAATCGCCAATCATTTTGCTCATACTACTACATTAAAAAAATAAAACATAAACAAGTCAACAAAGTATCTCAAGAGAATTCTAAGAAAGATGCACATGCACAAAGGAAAAAGATGGACCACAGTTGTCTAAGCAAATATTAGAGTTGGGTGAACTATTACTAATTTCAGAAATGTTCACTGAGGTGCCCTTCGTTTCACAAATGTGACAATGACCAGTTCCATCTTGGGGATGGAGGTGATATGATGGCTATCATTTCTCAGTTTGGAGTTAACTGCTTTGGATTTTTATCTTTTAAGGAAGGAAGCCATACAAAGCACATCTTTCAGGTTCATCCACCATGTCACGAAACGCAGTATTGGAAGTTAGTAAAGGACATCGAGCTAGGTGAAAAAAAAAAAAAAAGCCAGACATAGAATGGAAAATACTGCATTGTGTCACTCATATGTGATTCTTAGAAGCTATCAATGGTGTGGCACCAGTAGCGTGGTAGTTATGCGGCTGAGAAGGGGATAATGCCAGCCGAAGGGATCAGTTCTCTAAATCTGAACTATTTGATAAAATTTGTAACAGTTCATCTTCATCATCGACTTCATTAAATGTGGACTCACTGGTGATAATGCACATTTGTGCTTGTGGGGAGGAGAGCATTTCCAGAAGGCATTAACTGAAAAGGTATCTGGGCTTGTGTTTGGGAAGGGCACTTCTAGAAGGAATTAACCAAGGAGGGATCCATGCTTGTGTTTGGGAAGGGTGTTTCTAGAAGGAATTAGTCAAGGAGAGAAGATTTCCCCTGAATGTGGACAATACCTTCCAAAAGGGTGGGATGAGAGGGAGAAAAGAAGTCATCTGAGCTTTAGCATTATCTTTTTTTGCTTTTTGTTCACCATTACATGAGCTGCTGTGTTCTATCATGTCCTTCCCTGCCACGTTAGAATGATATCTCTGAAATCATGAGCCAAGATAAACACTTCCTGTCTTAAATTGTCTATGTCAGATATTTTGATCACAGTGATAACGTAGCTAATCTAAAGGTGAGTTGTGTATATTTCTCTTGCTTAAAAAAATACATTGGAATTTTAACCCCTAGTACTTCAAAACATTACTCTATTTGGATAATGTGTCTATACAAATAAAATTAATCAAAATTTAGTTTCATTGGATTAGGATGGGCAGGGATCTAACATGCCTAGTGTCTTCAAGAGAAAATAGCTATTTAAAGAGACACCTAATTAAAGTATATATGAGGTCCATGGCAAATACTGAGGTAATGCCGCTATAGACTGAAGAATGCCAACATTCATGAACAGACCTGGAAGCTGGGAGCGACAAGGACAGGTATAGGAAGGAACTGTTCAGGCCCCTTGATTTTGGACTTGTCTTTGGAACATTAAAGCAATCAAAGTTTTAAACACCAAACAAAAACAGTCCTAGAAGCCGGGCGATGGTGGCGCACGCCTTTAATCCCAGCACTCGGGAGGCAGAGGCAGGCGGATCTCTGTGAGTTCGAGACCAGCCTGGTCTACAGAGCTAGTTCCAGGACAGGCTCCAAAGCCACAGAGAAACCCTGTCTCGAAAAAACCAAAAAAAAAAAACAGTCCTAGAAACACAAACACTGCTGAAAGAGCATACCACCAGAGTTAGGCTGGCTTTTAGGAGGTAAAATGTGTACCTTTGATATTTGTAGATCCTTACATAATTAACCAAATTCTGAGATCAAAGATGACACAGATAGAAAGGGGTGATTTCCTTGTGGTCAACAAGATGTTTTTAAAAGTGCGGACTACAAGGGGCATCCTGAATGGTGACCTGAACAGCCACATCCAGCCTAGTTTTAACTTCTGACCATGGTCGAATCCTCTATTATCTATTTTGTGATAGGGACTCTTCATTTCCAATCCACACTGTCTTCCCTCCATGAAAAAAGACAGTATGGCATAGTACGGGGCAGGAATTGACAATTAGTTTGATGGAATAGAACAGAGGGCCTAATGACATACCATACACTAGTGAAACAAGGAACATTCCTGTAATTTTTACAGATAGTTAGGAAACATATGGAAAAAAAGAAATAATTTGGATCATGAATACACAATTCAGTATCAAATCAATTTAATAGTCTAAACATGAAAGGAAAACCTATAATATAATATTTGAGTAAACATACATGCACAGGTAATTGTGAGACCTCTCTGTGTGGAGAATTCACTGCTGTTACAGGCATCTAGTTATATATACAATATTCCTGACATATGTACATGCAAGCATCAAATTCAGTTCTTAAATACATAGCTGCGAAAAACTTAAGAGGCAGGATATATATTTTAACTGTTGAGAGCAGCACTGTTTCGTTGATAAATCAATGAAAAAGAGAAACGATCAAGATCCTTATCAGAAGTAATACATAGCCCCATGTGGCCTAATTACATAATGGGATAAGTGACCCAAAGCTACACATCACAACACCAACAAGTCAGCAATACAATGTTGAAAGAAAGAACGAAGGCCTAGGAGAGATCCCATTCTAAGTTTCAAGTATTTCTTATTGAGGGAAAGAGTGAAAGGTGTAATAATTAAGGGGGCACACATAGAGGGAAAGTTAAAAATACAATCCAAGGATTGTCTGAAATAAAGTTCAGAATGGTTGTTAATAGAGGAAATCATGGGTGGGGGAGCAAAGTCGACATGCATCTTCTAGAGAAGACACAAGGAAATTTCTCATATATGAGAACACTCAATTTCTCATTCTTGTCATGGCTACAAAATAATATTGTTTTGTCCTTTGAATTACACACACACACACACACACACACACACACACACACAGTTTCATGCAAAAACATGAATACTATATGACAAAATGAAGAATTTGGGGAGAGCCGGTAATGCCATGTTTAAAGCATATAAACTATCCACTATATTTAAGCACCAATATTTTATTAATATAATTTCAGAAAATTTGTTACCAATGTAATTAGTTAGTGTTTTCTCAATTGAGACATCTGGTCCCTTGGAATTTTCCCTAGTATTTTTATTGGGTGATGTACCTTCTAAGCAATTCAATGAAATTCTGGAGATTTGTTTATTCACGAGACAAATTTTTGGTGTGCTTAATATTAGTTTTTCTTCTTGTTTAACTTTTTTCCAAAAAAATGATTTTTTTTGTTTTAACTATTCTCAGCAGCACGAACAAAGAATCATGATTTCGGCTGAGGATGCTGCTGTTGCGGCTGGTGGTACTCATTGACCAGATCCAGCTCATAATTCCGCAAGGCTGTGCACAGATGGGAACCACTTCAGAAGCCTGACAGAAAAATCACATGCCACTCACATATTCCTTTACCTGAATTCAGAGGGCACTTGCAAGCACAGGGATAATGCAAGCGGGGGAGCAATAAAGACTTCCTAACACATGGGTGCCTTTTGTTTGAGGGATTGTCTCTAGGAGCCACATTTCCTCCAGTTCAGACACAGTTGATATTTTGAAAAAGCATCACAATCCCAAACACGTGGCAGCTGATTGAAGAATACGGCAGCGAGGCTGTGCCACAGAAAGTGCATCAGCTTTTCCGCCTCACAGATCAGGGGGAGTTCATCTGCCTCCGAGAAAACAGGAGACCAAACCCTTCAGAGAGTGTTTAAAGTGGGAGTCACATCAGGTTCGTCAACGGCCTCCGAGAATAATGTAGTTAGAAGAAGCATTAAGGCAACAAGATGGATGATAAAAGGAGCTGCATGTTTTCAGCACATTGGGACAGAATACAAATGACCCTGTTACCCAACAACCAGCAAAGGGCTACTCATATTTCTAACAAGTCTTCAGCTAGCTGGTCAAGCACATGCTTAAAATGAGAGCTGCACAGGTCAACATCTTTGTTGGTGTCTTGATTAGACTGTAATTCAGATAATAAATAGCAATTCTGACTTGAAAAGAAAATGCTACCAAAACCAGAAAGGACCAGATAGACTCCTCAGAATGCTTAGCTGTTGCCTTCATCCATCTGACCGACGCATGCATCAATTCACCTATCCAATGACCCTTTTTTTTTCCTTATTTAATTCAACTCTTCACCCTAAACATTATTTGGGGGCTGGAGATAAAGCTTACTGATTTAGAGCACTTATAACTCTTCCCCTGGACCTGGTTCAGTTCCCAGTACACACAGAAAGGCTCACAACTGTCTATAACTCCAGTTCTGGGGATATGACGCCTTCTTAAGGTCTCTTTTGGAAGAGAATGCACACCATAAACATAAAGACAGACAGGTAAAACACTCCTAGACATAAAATAAAACTCAATCACTATGTTAATGAACTACTGAATTTAGATATGGGACAAATCTGTTTTAAAGTAAAAAAGAGATCTAACATTGAGCTAAGACAGAATCTGCCTTGAAAAAGTTAATAGTATGTTTTTCTACTTCAGCACGATTAGCCTTACAGGAAAATGTTGAGGATTGTTCCTAGCCTTTCTTCACTAGATTGTAGTAGTACACCCTCCACATCTCCCCCCAGACAGTTCTAGTAACTGAAGATGCTGTAGTAACTGAAGGAATCGGTCCTGGTTGAAAGGTACTGATTCAGCAGAGAATATTAAGTCATGCTTGCGATACAGTCTGAGAAGTCCCGTGACAAGGGAACGTTGAATAAATTATTAGGAGGGAGAGAGAGAGAGCACATGAATACTCCGAAATCCCTTTAACCTTCAAATCTCCAGTGAGGGTACACAGAGGCAACCCAAGCTCTGTCTTAGGGAAAGGTAGGCATTGTCTCAGAAACAGTAAAATTACAGAGTATTTTCGGTCTCAGGTTAGCACATGTCTGGTTTAATTTACAGTTATAAGGAATATAAAATCTTTGATATTCCCCAACGTGCAGTGTAGCGCTGCCGTGTTCTTTTCCATGGGAAGAGTAGCAGCAATGTATTCCTTCACTGAACAAATGCTACTGAACACTGAACATTCCCTATCTGTTTCCAGGTTCGGAAGACATGAGAAAGAAAAGATGTAGTTCTAGAACTTGGAGACATTGAAGTGATATGGAAACTGGGCAAGCCAGAAACTAATTTTCAATGATTTAGAAACTTTTTGAGTAAAAAGTGCAACATTCTAGAATGTTCCTTCATGGCCTTTTAAGAAACTTCCCATTATCTATCTGGCTTTGGAACTGATGCTCCATAAACTGTTGATCATTAAATGTTTCAGTGATGTATATAAAAGTTGTTAGAGGCCCTGAGGAAAAGGCTGTCGACTTTAGAAATCTGGAAGACATCTTATAAACACATGATATTAGACCAGACTTTCAAAAATAAGTCCACTGCTTGGTGAAGGGATAGCCTAGAGTGTCAAAACCTAGGATGCCAGGAGACCCAAGACTTCATTGTGACTAGAGAAACAGGGTTATGACCATGGCTAATGCTACAATATTCTTTCAGTAAGTGTGGCAGGCCACTTCATTTGGTAGCTACTGACAGGATAAATGGCGACAATGGCAAACCTCTAATACCTCTTGCAAACAGCACACACACGTTATATGTACATGTTCCTTCCAAATGCACTTAAATGCAAGAAGAAATTCTATAAACAATACCCTTTCTCAAACTGGATACTAGCCCCCCCCCCATTGACCAGAGTAGTCATTATTTAATCATGGACTCAAGTGCCTTTTGACGCACATACTTGGATGTAAATTGTAAGAATCCCTTTGTCTGTACAGATTGGAAAATGCCAGAAGATGGAAAGTGTGCTTTATGCTCTCAGAGGTTCTTTCATCTGGACTACAACATACACTATAGAAACAGTAATGCTGAGATCAGTGAGGGGTCAAAGTATAGCTTCCTTCTTCAGAGCACATAGCAGGAACTGGGGGGGCTGTGGGAAGCTGCTGCTATTCACCATACAAACAGTTTCTAGAAAATTAATGACATTGGCACATCCACACAGCAACATTTTCATCTCAACCCAAGTTGTCTGTCTCTCACTGCATGGTCAGAAGAACAATCGGATCCTGCAATAGACATACAGAAGAGACTAATTAACAGGCATTCAGCATACAACACTGCATGTCACACAGGCTATGAAAGACCCTCAGAGCCGTTGATCATGTTCACAGTCAGAAGCCTGGGGCTGCTGGGTATCCTGGCAGCCTTGCCCTTCATGCGTCTCTTTGCCCAGGCACTGCTGGGTGCTCTCAACCCACAGAGGTTTTCAGAACCAATATCTCTGGAACCCCACAAGTTTTTGTCTGTTAAGAAAACTGAAGGACAAGAAAGCAACCAGGGCTGGTATTTTAAAATGTATAACTCAGTGTAGCGAGAGAAGAAGAAACGCTGGGCTGCAGCTAAAGGCAGGATTCGGGGTTAGAATCATTCTTGCCTATGCTGAGTCTATTAAAGAAAAGAACACAATTCTGTGATGTGCAGAAACAACCACAGGGTACAGACTGGATGAGCCCTTGGTCCCCGCTTCCCACTAAGACTTGCAGGAGGAACAGGGTCTTCGCTTTATTCATCTCAGGCAGATGCTAATACATTTCTGAATCGACATTTGGCAGAAATATGAATAAGCGCAGAGAATTCACAATCAGATATCAGAGCAGGAAAGCTGAATACTACTGATGGATTGATTATGTTTTGAGCTATTTGGATAATTGGACATACTAAGTACAGAGCTTTCTGCCATGATAATGGGCCTGTCCTGTTGTGGTCTATTTAACAAACACTTGAGCTATTTTTTAAAAGCTTGTTTACATTCCTGTACACCCTGGCTTTATTGATATTCTGTCCTTTGAATTATAGTGTCCCCTCCAGGGAAAGCTGAGGAGGGCATTATCATCGTTAACCTGTGTTTTCAAAGGGAACAAAGGCCCATCCCTTCTAGGACATTGGGATTGAAGTTTTCTTATCATAGCACCTCTGATATGAATGTTAATTTAATAATTAGTCAAAGACAAGGGTGGTCAGGACAGAAATGTGCCTATTTCTCATTTCCAAATAAATGTTTTTTGATACATAACATATGTATGGATACATATTTTTTTTCTGCAAGTCTCTCTGCCTGACATAATTTCTCTAGATCTCTTCCAACTTCAATCCTGCCATTCAGGACTGAGTTTAAATGTCCTCTTTCAGAAAGCTACCACTACATTTCAAGGTTCTCTAGGAATACACAAGTCTTTATAGTGCTTTTGATGTGAATTACCATCCCTTGACTGTTCCTTTGCCCTAGTGTTTTGTGACCTCACAGATAAGACCCTGAATCAGTGGCAAGGAATTAGTTGGCATGTCATATAATTCCATGCAGGATATACCTTTTCAGAACTCCATGGTCTTCAAAACAGAATGAAATCTTTGCGGGGGGATGTACTGCTCCAAGTTGGGTGCAGGCATCTGAATCAGTGGATGATACTGTTCTCTTTGCAAGCTAACACCTGCTGCTCGAAACAGTGAGCTGTTGCTGGGAGACGTTACTGATACAGTCCGTTTATTTGTACAAATGAATGCTTGCCTCTAAGCATAGTTTTATGGCCTCTATGCTACGAGAAGTACTCTACCTGCTGACCTCTTGAGTATTTGCTGCCTAAGAAAAGAGCTTTAGCATTGGCAAGCAATGAGGTGAACTGTAACCCACATGGAATGTTGTTTTTGTTCACTCTGAACATTTTATAGGTTCACATATGTCAGCTCTTAACTATATAAAGCATTCTCCTAGAAGTTTAATTTTAGATTTTTTCTTTTTAATTTTTTGCTATTCTTTTTCCTGGATAAGTTTTCAGGTACTCTACAATTTTATTTAAATTTATATAACCACATTTTATTCTAACCTACAGATGTGATGAATCCTATTTAATTATAAGATAGGTAGTTCTCTCCTGGGCTATTGGTAAAAGACTAGAAATCAAACTCAAGATAGATTTCCCATAATTCCTTAACTACTTTATGAACTTACTACTAATTAACACTTGATTTTTTTGCATTTACAAACAATAAAAATAGTGAGATTAGTGAGTTTATTCAGCCTGGTTCTTTGATTTATTTACAGCATTTCACTTGTCTTTGATCTCCTGAAACTTTTCAGAGGATCTTCTGTGAAGTAGTGGCATCATTAGCTACATCCTTGTATGGACCTGATACAGGGCTGGTCTCTGTGTATTGAAATCCATTGGAGATTTGCTGTGGTCATTTTCAGAACTCATTTTATTTTTCAATTTCATATACAGAAGTAAAACAATGGGAGAACGGAGAGCTCAGTTAGCATCTTCTGAAGAAAGCTGGCAGGTTTCTAGGGTATGTGTTGTTTGTTTGTTTATAAATAATAAGCACATGCAAACCATTTGGGACTTTGGAGTTATAGGACAACACTTTCATAACCCCTGTGTATTCCTTAGAACTTTGAACTGTAGGCTGGGTCCACCCTTGTCATCATTGGAATAGGTTTCAGAATTTTGACACTCCCTTTCATTCTCAGTTAAGGGAAAAATAAGAAAAAAAATCCATTTGTTACAGGGGGAAAAAAGTGGAAACTGGCCCTATGGAAGATACGGAGCTGGCAGTCACCTTGGAAACAGAAACATTAGCTGCCTTAACTTTAGTTCTGACTCCATAATGTGATGGTGGACAAAGATTTGAAAGAGACGTATTGGAAGTTGGAGGAAGTTGAGGTTGGTGGGGAGTCACAAGGAGTGTAGAAGATTTAAAATAGCACCTGTATAGAGAACATGTTATTTTTTTACTTGGATTACATGTTTATTTGAGAGAGTTTACTCTAAGTTTATTTGGGGTATATACTGATAGACTTTCTAGAAAGAGCTGGTGCTAAGACCCAAAGCATGGTTACCATGTAAGACATAGTGTCACCATGTGCAAAAGGGAAAGATCATCAGGTCCACCTCCAATGGAAAACGTATTTTGCATGTGTAAAACAATAGTTTACTGTAGACAGTAACTCCCTACCACCCACTTTAATCACTGTGTTATGAAGATGGATCCTTGTGGGGCATGCAGATCACATCTAGACTCATTACTGCTCTGTTCCCTGGATTTAAGGCCCCCACCTAAATATAATCTAGTCCAAGACCATGTGTTTGAATTAAATGCACCCCATGAGAAACGTGTAGAAGTTATGCATTTTTTTTTGAAAATCTGGCATACTTGGGGTTAGAGTAAGACAGAGCATCAAAGAAAGTGGAGGGAAATGAAGTAAGTCTCTTCCCAAAGATCCAACTGATGGTATCTGTCCTTAACTCTGAGAAGTCATTCGGACTCATTTCTTTCAATCAATTTATATTTTCTCTTTCCCCCAAACATCTGAATGTTATATGGGGCTTAAATATGGATCACTAGAAGACGAATGGAATATGAGTTTCATCTTTTCACCACACTGTCTCACTGAACAGTGTTTTCAAAGAATCGTTTCTAAAATTACATTTTAAGGCAATTTTCCCACTTGTATTATGCCTTTGAAGTTCATTGTTCTTGGGAGGCGAAAGACTCTGAATGCTATAAAGCAAAATGTCACACTGTAAGTTGTAGGTGAGGGTAATAAACTTGACTTTCCCTTGTAGCGCATTTCAATTAGGCAGTCTGGTACCCGGGGCATAAGAATTAGTACCTTTCCTTTAGCCACGATTCATACAACTGTTAAATCATGTGTAAATGAGTACCAACTAATGACCTATATAAATACATACATAAGTGCAGTTCTCAAGAAAGAAAATTTCATGGGTTAATTAAAGACAACAACAAAAGAACAACATAAATTCGGACCTTTAGTTTTCCCACTACAATTCACTGTTCCATTCTCATCAAGAGTTTAATCTACTTTATAATACTATAAATAAAATAGGAACTTATTACTATATGCTTATCTTAGACAAGTTGTAAGTTGACACAAGGAAATATTGGTACAAATGAAGAATAGTTTATTAGTAATATTTGCTTACTTTAGGACAAATTACTTTCAGCCTAAATTATGTCTAATTGTCAAAGGGCAGACTATTCCCTTAGGAAGAAATCAGATTCTAGAATAGAATTTATAGGGCCTATACCAATTCCAAGTGAAATGATCATTTAATGACATTCAATAAGACTTTGAACAAAAATGTGATTTCATCAAGTGATTAAAAAATGAAATTGTATAGAAGCTAACTTGCAAAGTACAAAAGTCAGTGAACAAGGCAGCTTTTATAGAAAATGAAAAAAATGGTCCACTTCATAATTTACATGAGAGATTAATAATATAAAATCTCTTTCCCAAAGATGAAGCATCTGATGTAATTTTGAAGCACAGGATTATAAGATAAAATACACAATGAAAATTCATATAAAAACTTGCTTACATGAGAAGTTGCATGGTCATGGAATGCTTTCTAATCCGTGTAATTGCAACATCAGAAATATAAAGCTTACAAGCTCCAATATTAAAATTATGTAAGATTTGGGATCCTGCTGCATGCTTGTTAGATAAATTATAAAGAAAAAAATAACCCAAACTTTGCAGAAGTTTTAGGAAATGTGCTTTATTATGCGTAAATGAAAAGATTAACTCATGTCTCTTGCTTAGTCAAATGACAACGTTCCAATCTATAATACACAAGGGCCCAGGCTTTTTGTAATTTGTTTTGTCTTCAATTATAAATATATAAAGGTTCTGATTGAGGGTTCCATCAACTCTGTCCGGGTCAGCATTGCTGTGAAACAGGCTGATGAGATTGAGAAGATTTTATGCCATAAGTTCATGCGCTTCATGATGATGCGAGCAGAGAACTTCTTTATCCTTCGAAGGAAACCTGTGGAGGGGTATGACATCAGCTTTCTCATCACCAACTTCCACACGGAGCAGATGTACAAACACAAATTGGTGGACTTTGTAATCCACTTCATGGAGGAGATTGACAAGGAGATCAGTGAGATGAAGCTGTCAGTCAATGCCCGGGCCCGCATTGTGGCCGAGGAGTTCCTCAAGAATTTTTAAATCATCTGGCTGGATCTCGTGGCCTTCCCCCTTGGCCTTCCCTGTGTCTCTGCGCATCTGCGACGGTGTCCTGAAGTCAACCCCGGAGCAGCGGTGCAGCAGCAGCAGGAAGCTGGGTTGGGTGGGCATCGGATGCGGGAGGTGGGTGTGGTGTGCTTGCTGGCTGTGCAAAAAGGCAGCAGTGGACCTGCCCCGAGCCCGCATGTGTCTGGTCAGGCTAGCTTCTGATGTTCAGTCCCCTGGGCCGGGACAGACTTTTTTTTTAAATGTCTTGAAACCTAAACTCTGTGCTTGCAGAATCTCTAAGAAGCTGATTCATGATAAACTGAATGAGTTAGGAATATATCAGGTTTTTAATAGTTTTCAGTAAAATTTTAAAAAATTAAAAATTAATAAACCCCCACTTTCCCCACATACCCCCCACTAGCAACCTTCCTTGTTCTGTCTAAAATCATGGCCTCTTATTCTTTTATTGTTATGTAACAATTTCTCATTTTTAAATCAACTTTAATCATTCAATACCATCTTTATTTCATCTTTTAAAAACAACCCCTTTCCCGAACGAGCTGGCCTGAATCTGAAAAAGCATGGGATAAAACCGGACTTGCTGAACATAGCGGACAATGAGAACTACTGAAAACTCAAGAACAATGGCAATGGGTTTTTGATCCAACTGCTTTGGGGGGGCCTGGGCAGTTTGGATGCTCAACTTACTGAACCTGGATGGAGGTGGGCGGTCCTTGGACTTCCCACAAGTCAGGGAGCCCTGATGGCTCTTCGGGCTGATGGGGGAGAGGGACTTGATCGGGGGGCGGGGGGGGGGAGGTGGGGGGCGGTGGCGGGGAGGAGGCGGAAATCCCCAATAAATAAATAAATTAAAAAAAAAAAAAAAAAAAGCGAAGTTTTATGTACTCAAAAAAAAAATAAAAACAACCCCTTTAATGTAACTGACATTAATAGTATAATTTAAATAATAAAGAAATGAACTTTATAGACATTCAGGACTTGCTGAAGACAAGAAAATTAGCTGGGATCTGAAGTTTTCACATGCAAATGTTTGTATGAACTGTGAGTGCCGGAAAACCACCTATGTACATGCACACAGGGAACGAGAGGGAACAGGGAGCAACACTCTGAAAGCCTCCTGAACTTTTCCTGGGTCTCCCCTGGAATGTGATTGCCTTGATGTACAGGAGCATTTTAAAATACTTGATTTTAGATTAAACTAATTTCTTTTTGTCAAACTTTCAATGACTATTGTGGAACCCAAGGCAGAGTTGCAGAATCAATTTTCAAGTTGTTTTGCATAAAATCATTGTATGATGTAAGCAATGCCATGTGGAAAGGGAAAAGAACATTAGATGTCTGGGTATGCTGCTTTTCAGAACTCTGGAGCCTGCTTGGTCTTGGTGTCATGTACAACCAGGAAGACCTTTTATTTTATTTTTTTTAAATGTAAATGCCACTCACACATTAGCTGAGGGAATGATGAATAGGATTTGAAAAAAATAACACAGTAGGTTTCAAATGCCGCTTCTGCACCATCCCTTAATTGCCTATCAAAGAAAAGATTCAATTGAAAAAAAAAAAGGATAAATTTAAAATTGAATAGCTGGAGAATACTTAGAAATGTAGGTGATATTGAATAAGAATATCTTTTCAAAATATAAGTGTGTCTAATTGTATTAACCATGAGTTTTCAAGAAAAGAAAAAAAGAGAAAAGCTCATCAACTTTTGGCATCTAGAGAAAAAAAATAATTACCTTAGGATAAGTTTTGCCTTTCTTATGCAAAAGAATAGGACTGAAGGGAGCATGCAGAAGGCAAGTTTTCCTGTTTGGGCCTCGACATCATTTATTCTTCAGACACTTCTTCGGTTTTTCTTTTTTTTCCTCAAAATTTGTATGACATCCATTTGCCTCTCTCTCTCTCTCTCTCTCTCTCTCTCTCTCTCTCTCTCTCTCTCTCTCTCTGTGTGTGTGTGTGTGTGTGTGTGTTAGGTGGGATTCCTGTGTATTTTTTTTTCATTTTAAAATTATTTTATTACTTAAGAAAATACCAATCCAGTGCCCATCTGTTGTAGAGTACTTCCCAGTTTCTCTTCTATCAGGTTCAGTGTGTTTGGACTGATATTGAGGTCCTTAATCCATTTGTACTTGAGTTTTGTGTATGGTGATAGATATGGGTCTATTTTCATTCTTCTACAGATTGACATCCAGTTTTGCCAGCATAATTTGTTGAAGATGCTCTCTTTTCTCCATTGTATACTTTTAGCTCCTTTATCAGGTGTTCATAGGTTTGTGGGTTAAGTCAGGGTCTTCTAATCGATTCCATTGGTCGACTTCTCTGTTTTTATGCCAATACCAAGCTGTTTTCAATACTGTAGCTCTGTAATAGAGTTTGAAGTCAGGGATG
>NC_022014.1:58956651-58960010 GCF_000317375.1 Microtus ochrogaster
GGTGGCGGGGAGGAGGCAGAAATCCTTAATAAATAAATAAATTTAAAAAAAAGAAAAAGAAAATACCAATCCAAAATCCCACTCCCTCCCCTGCTCCCACTTTCTCCACAGACCCTTCCACCCATCCCCTCCAATCCTAAGAGAGGGCAATGCGCCCCTCCCTGTGGAAACTCTCAGGCCCTCCCTATTCCGTCTAGGTTGTGCAAGGTTTACATCCAAAGAGAATAGGGTCCCAAGAAGCCAGTACATGTGTATTTTAGTTGTTAGAATTGAGAGGCAATTTTGATGGAGTGTGTTCGCTTTCTACTGTGTAGGTTCTGGGGCTCAACCTTAGGTCCTCATACCTGGAGCAAATAATTTCACTGACTCAGCCTTCAACAGGGCTGGTGAGCATTCTTTTAAGAGCTTGCTTCTCACCACTAACAATAGCTGTGCGATTACCCGTCAATTCTCACAATTTATTCTGTGAATCACTGTGATAGATACTTACGAACCATGTGCTTTGGTTATTTATTTTAGTATAATTAATATTTATTAATTTTCTTCTTTCAGTCATCATCACTCCCATTGGCTGAGTTCCCCTTTCCTGCTCACCTCTTTCTCGTAATTATGACCATTGCTGTAACATGATAAATGATCATTCTACCATAGACTGGTGTACTCAAGTGTCTTAAGACACGGTGATTTAAAATCTTAAAGTCTCCTCAGTTGGAATATAGATATAGAGTAACACTCAGTGTCATCCTGGCCAGAACTCGGCATGTCTTTCAGTATAGGTCTAGTACCAATTTATCCTTAGTCCCTGAAAAAATAATCTGTTTAAAATTATTCTACATCCTCTATAACGGGACCATATTGTATAGTTTCCCTTTTGACCCAAGATCAGATGTTTCTAAATGTGACCATAGAATGGTACATACTGAGCAAAAGAACCTCAGTTTCTGATTCGACTCAGTATATTTTACCCTAAAGAGTAAAATCTAAAGCTATAGTAAACTGTCTACAAGGGAAACATAAGGAGTGACTGTGTCATTGTATGCATTGGCTCTCTCAATATCCTCTCTGCACAATCAGAAGCATAATTTTCTTCTTAAAAAGACAGCATCATTATTAGATATCAGCATTTAGAAAACTGGTCAGCCAAAATGCTGTGTTGCACTGACTCCCATTTGGGATAAAGGATACTTTGCCGGCTTTGTGGTAAGACAAAGTTGGGCATCATGCTTTGACTGATGAACAGAGTTCTGGGACCTTCCAAGCTCCATCAACCTTCACCCTAAACATGTCCTGGGGAGAACTTTTAGCCACAGCGACATCATTCAGAAAAGTACCAATTTGGAAAGGTCCATGATTTCCCACAAACCACAATAATCAACACTCCACAACTAGATAAACTAACATGTTTGCCCAGTTTCCTGCCACCCCATCTGTGACATTGCAGATCTCCTGATAATGGCTGGCCATGCGGGATAAGTGTCTGTCGCCTGACGTTCTTTTACTCACTCTTCACCATTCTGCAGTGACACCTAGAAACATCTCGGTGTTGGGCCAAAGGGAAACTTTTCAATCCCCTTCCCTTTCTTCTCCGTAAGTAACCCAGCCTGACTGTGGACAGTGGGCTCTTTTAAAGACTGCTTTTGCAGGAATTTCCTGCCAAATAAAAACTTATATTGGCTTCAGTTCTTTGTTCTCTGTCTGTTGCTGTTAGCTGGAAAGGTGTGGGGATAATATCCATGCCACAATATATATATATACACATTTAGTTAAACAGATGAATCTTACTACTTAAAGCTCATGCTTGCCACACATATAGGGCTTCAACCGAGTATTGTGATGCTGTTTCTCCAATAGTGCTTGGAAGTTAATCCTCTAAAACAAACCCAAGAGGGGTCATTTTGAAGACTGATGTTGTTTCTAGAACCCATATTTAAAAATAAATACAGGGAATACAGAGACAGCCAGGATTAGAATTTATGTCCAAATTACTGCAAAGCGGCACCCTTAACGACCTCGCCATGTCTCACCCCATCGTGGTTATTGTCACAGGTGTCACTTCTTCTCTACCTCCACTGATTTAATAAGCAGTGATAAGTACAACTGCTACTTAATGCCCATACATTGAAATACTTTAAACCGAATTTAATTACAGGAATTCTTAAGATCAGAGACCGAATGCTGTCAGGAGGATCACAGAGAACTAGGGAGAGGGATGTAAAGCACCCAGGCCGCATGCTGGGTAGGAGGAACTGTACCGATGATTCAGAACAACAGTTGCTAGCCTGTCTTGGGCACTTGCCTGTGTCTGTCACCACTGCAAATGCTTTTAAGTTAAATCACTGCTCTTCAAGCTGATGAAAGTCTCATCTATTTCATTGCTCAGTTCTCCAAATAAATCTCAGGTAGCTATGATGCTCCAAGTACCCTCCCAAGCATGGAAACAAGGGAACAGACAGACGGGCAAGGGCTTTGTTTTTTTGCCAGGTGAAAGAAACGAAAAAAAAATGTGGACAAGTTGAAAAGATAATTTAAGATAAGCATAGAGGCTCTGAGGGAAATTAAAGAACATAAAAGGCCCAAAGGACGATCTGAAAATTTCATTTTTGTGGCAGTATCTGAGCACAAGTCAAAGAGTTTTCAGAATCCATGGGAGGAGGAGAGCAGAGGGTTTAGATTGAGCAATCTGGTGAAAAGGATATTTAGAATATAGGAGAAGAATCAGTGGAGACGCAGAGCTGGGTCAAAGAAGGAGAAGAGACCATCACACCAGATCCTTCCAGTAGCCGCATGGAACTAGCTGTGGCTTCAGGGTTTATTCTAAATAGAAAGGGTCTCGAAAAACCAAAAAAAAAAAAAAAAAAAAAAAAAGAAAGTTGGGAAAGAACAGAGAATCTTGTGTCCATGAATGACACAACGAAATATGCTATTTCGGGGATGTTTGGACATCTCAGTGGGGCTAGAAGGTATGTTCAAAGACTGGCAAAAATGGGAGATGGTGGGCCAGAGAGACTATTCAGCAGTTAGGAGTGCTTGCTGCCATTTCAGATGGACAGGATTCAGTGTCAAACACTGACTCTGGGCAGTTCATCACCGACTGTGACTCCAGATCCATATCTGAAGCCCTTTTCCATGCTATGAGGGCCCAGTCATCTATAAATCATAAAATAAATTTTGTAAAAACTTTGGGAGCTCAGTCCAGTGTTCCAGTGTGGGTCCCTCGCCAGATGAAGGTTCTATGGTGATATGCAAAATATTCATCAGTAAGGCTATCTCCCAAAGTCCCAATGAGGAACAGAAGGAGGGAGAAGATGAGCAAGGAAGTCAGGACCAAGAGGGGTGCAAACACCCACGGAGACAGTGGG